>NW_024543233.1:0-430439 GCF_018167655.1 Microtus oregoni
AGCTTCAGCATATGCTTTGAGTGAGCCAGCTCTGCGGCAAAAGAGGGCTTAATCCGAACCAGAAAATGCATTCCATTAAGTTACTAACCAGTGAGTGTCATTGTAAGCACAGATAAACACCAACTTGGGTATCTGTTACTGATAACAAAGACGGGACTGGATGAGAATCAAGGGACCTTATGTAGGGATCCCATCACTTGAAACACTACCCTGAAGAAAAGTAGCCAGGCCCTGTCTGGCTGCAAATATTATTTGTTCATACTGAAAAACTGGTCCAGCTCTTTCCCTAGCTCCTGGATAGAGGAGGCCAGCTGTTTCCTGCTTCTCAAACTGCGCCCTTCTCTAACTAGATATGTGTGTGAGAGAGAGAGTGTGTGAGTGTGTGTGTGTGTGTGAGTATGCACTACTTGGTGTGCCTGTGCTTCATGTATGACTCTGCATGTGTCCCTGTGTATGCATGTAGTGTCCCTGAGAGCATCTTCTTGTTAGAGAGTCTGCCTTGCATCTGTCAGGAATGTGATGTGCTTTTCTCCCTGAAACGTTTTCGCTGTCTCTCATCATCTGTCTTTGATAAATCCATCAGCTTGTTTTCCCAGTCCAGGCACGCCCCCCCCTCCCAACAGACACAGAGACCTCCGGATGCAAGGAGGAATTTCCATCCTTTCTTTCAAGGTAAGAACTGCCAGGAAGACAGCAAAACGTGTGTGTGCTCAGTAGAAGGATAGCTAAATCTGCTAGTCAGCTACTCTACTGCTGATCCCAGCTGCAGGGAGCCACAGCTCCCCATCCTCAAGCCCAGAATTCTCCTCTGTGCCCTGGGTATCCCATAGACTATCCTCTTAACAGTTGCCTGCAGTCTCAGCACCTTTTCTCTCAGGTGCTTCAGTAAAACTAGAGGGAAGAAAAAGATTCCAACTGGAATGGGCCCTTGTTTACCAACAGCCTCCCTTCCAGAATCCAGGATCACGGGAATGGAGGACTCACTTTTCACCATAGAACTCCTGAGGCCCAGAGGGGCCAGTGTTAACTGTCTCTCCCAGGTGCCTCTAATGCTTGGAGATTTACGAATTTGCATGGTGGATCTGGCATCACCAGAGGGTCTTAAACTCCACTGCGTCTGTCTTCTCTGACCTCAATCTCACCCACTGTCTCAGATTCCACTGTTCAGCTTCCCCGTTTCTCTGGGTCCCCACTGAGTAGCTTTTTTCTTGGTCCGTAAAACTCCTCTAAAGGGGCTGGTGCCCACTGGGATATCAAGAGCTCTCTTTAGAATCTCCATTGCTGTACATTTAGTATTCACAACGTGTCTCTTAAAAAATGCCCTGAGATCATTCATCAGGCACTGTGCTGTGCCTGCCTAGCTGCTCTCCTTCAGAGTGTGTGCATGGAGTGTGTGTGTGTGTGTGTGTGTGTGTGTGTGTGTGTGTGTGTGTGTTTGTCCAGGACCCTCCCCTCCATCCCTCCATCCGCTGGTGAACACACACACGCACGCACACACGCTGTGGACACACACCCACACACACACACACACACACACACACCTTAACCTCCTTCCCTTCTCACCAAACCAACTGCATGCTCCAAGCAGACCTCTGCCAGCTGGCAGACTGCTCTCTCACAGAGGTGGGCTCCCTGGCTGGGCCAGGGCTCCAAGCTGCTTATGCTCCAGTGCTGAGGTGAGGCTCTGCAAGCAGGCGAGCAGGAACCTGAGCCCGAAACTCAAGGTGCGTGAGGATGTTGGCGTTGGTGACCAGGAGGGTAGCTGCAGGGAGGGCATCCCTAGCCTAAGGCAAGCAAACAAGGGGAGAGAAGCAAGGTCGGGGGGGGGGGGGGGGGCAGAGAATGGAGGCCCCCGAATCTATCACTGCCACTGCCCCTTCTCTGCAGTTTCCCCTCTCCTCCCCCCACCCTCTTTCCCGGGTTCACTTTAGAAATTGGTTTGCCCTCTTCACTGCCAGCAGTTCCCGGCAAAGCCCAGCCTGAATGGTCGTGTTCAAGAAGTGAGGCAGAGCCTAGCTGGGTGGCTGGGTTGCTGGATCGTGTCTTGGGAAATTCTTTCTCCAATTGTCAATTTTGTGTTTATTTTTAGTTGTGACCCGAGCCAGTTGCTGCGCCTTTAAGCTGCTTTCCCTTTCGGGGAAACCGACGCCAGCACTCGAGGGTCGAGAGGCGCTGGAGAGGGCCCCCCCCACCCCGAGTTCTGCGCTCCCCTCTTTCCTCCCTCCTCCCCCCTCCCCCGCCCCTTCTCCCCTTCCCCTCCCCTCCTCGGCCGTCCGGCCGCCTCGGCGCTATCCGTCACCTCGCAGCCTGCCGCACTCCTGGAGCGAGGAGAGCGACGAGCGAGCCACGGAGATGGTGCCGCCCGCGGCGCAGCCATGGAGCCCGCCCGAGGAGCCCGCGCGCGCCGCTGCCAGCCTGCCCGCAGCCCGCTGCCTGCGCGCCAGCTCCGCGCGTCCCGGGCCAGCTGCTGCCGCCCCGCCAACCTCCGTCCACCCCGCCGCTCCACGCCACTGAGCCCCACGCCCGTGCCGGGCTCCGGGGCACCGGCGCCCTAGTCCCGCCGCCGTCGCCGCCGCCTCTGCGCCGCCGCTGCCGCGCCGCCGAGGCGGAGGAGGAGAAGAAGGAGGAGGAAGGTAAGAAGCGCGCTGCTTCTAGGGGGGCGCGCCCGCAGATCTGCCCGACCAGGGGTGGGTCGTGGCTGTGGTGGGTCGCCCCGGGCCGGCTCAGGGGGCGATGGACGCTTGGGCGCCCCCGGGAGACAGGGGCAGGGTTGGGGGAGCCGAGCGTCGGGCCGCCTGGAGTTTGCGCGGCCAAGGGGAGCGGCGGGCTGGGCACCCGGTGTTCGGTGAGTCTCAGCCTTGGCGGGCTCGCCTTGGCCGCCCCGGGTGCAGGGTGAGGAGCCCAGCGCAGGGGAATGCAGCGCGTTCATTATGGAGCCTTTGTGTGCACGCTGGGGCTGTGGGCGCCTTTGGGAGAGCTGGTGAGATGCGGGGCCTGGCTGCTGGAAGGTGGGCCACTTAGCTGGGGTGTCCGGCAAAGCCCTAGCCCCGGGGATGCCAGAAACAGCTATCTGAAGCATGTGCGTGGTTCCTGGGGCCATGTTCACAAGCGGACACAGACGCACACTCACACGCACACACAGCCGCACCACATTCGCTGCGCTCTCAACCACAGTCACCCCCCATCCAAAGACGAAACATACAGGCGCGTTGGCGCGCGCGCGCACACACACACAGACACACATAGAGACACACACAGAAACACATACACAAACATCTGCACTTGCACCCTTCCACCCTGATGCTAACAAATCAGTCACCCAAACATATACAACTACATGCACCCCTCCAATTCTGCTGAAATATGTACACATACACACATTTCTTTTCCAGCCTGGTGCTTTGGAGCTTGGTGTGTGTGTGTGTTTGTGTGTGTGTGTTTTCTTAGAGTGTCCCTAAGAAACTACATGGCAACTGCACATTACTGCAGATCCAGTACCTGCTGCTCTCTACCAACACACACACACACACACACACACACACACACACACACACACACACGGTGGGGGGGGGGTCAAAGACAGACACACAGACACACACGGGTGGTTCAGAAACACATACAGAGAGGGAAGGAGGGAGGGAGAGAGGGAGGGAGGGAGGGAGGGAGGGAGAGAGAGAGGAGGAGAGAGAGAGAGAGAGAGAGAGAGAGAGATACTATCCCACCCCTTAAGCTTTTGTGGACACTTCTACGAGAGCCCTTAAGAACTCCATTCTGGAAAAAAAGCATACCCAAGTCTTATATCCGTGCCCCCTCCACATCTGAGCAAGTGCACACACACACATTGAAACTGCACAGGCGAATGTTTGACACTTTCCCTCAGAAGCAGGTGATAACCCCCTCCCCACAGCTGCCACTGACAAGCTTTTGGTCACAGTAGAGGATGAATTCTGCCAGACCTGACCCTCCCTTTGGCATCTTGGACCAGCTTCAGAGCCCTGAACGGGGGGGGGGGGGGGGGGTCCTCAGCATCCTGCAGCTCTTGTGGAGGGCGGGGCTGTCTCTGGCCTGCTGCCCAAGGAAGAAACTGCTATAAGAGCAAGGTTCCCTTGGGGGCGCCCTTTTCAGGAGTGGAGGGTGGGGAACTCTGCTGACTCAGAGTAAAGCACCAAGTGAGTTTTTCCATCAGGAGATGGGGTAAGCAGTGTGCACACTTTAGCCTACGGGTCCCTCCGAATGTGTCAGTTCAGCCCAAAAGCCTGCTGCTGGGAGACCCAGACCCTCCTTCCCTTGCCCTGCCGGTTGAGCTCACTGCAGGAGAAACTGGGGGAACTCAGTTTCTAGCTTTCTGGGAGCAGAGAGAGCTTTCCTGGGAAGTCTTTACTGTTTCCATGAAGCAAAGGGCTCTCAGCTCTTCCACAGGGGCAACTCGATAACACTTGGCCATGCCCAAACAAACAAGCTGCGTCAACTCAATTCCATGTTTTACCCCTCATGTGAAGGAACCAATTAGTAGCTTGGCCTGAGGATTGTAGCCTAAAGGTGTGTGTGGAGAGGGAAGCAAGGTTGGAGGAGCAAGGACTAGTGTGTCTGATTTAAGTAGAGACGCGGAGACTGTAGCCCTGGGTAAAATCGTGACAGAGATAGCTTCGACGTCAGAGCCCCTTTCCTCCCCCCCCCCCCCATGCTGGACTGCTCCGAGTCCCTTCCCCCGCCCCCCTAGACTATTAAGGCGGGGCTTTGCTCCTTTCTCTGTCAAATTTGATGACAGAATCCGTGCCAGGGCAAGCTGTTAATAGCTGATAGGACTTTATTGCCTGTACCTCACAGGTAACATTTACCATTTTAAAAGGAGGCAGAGGAGTGACTCTTTGGATGAGGTCTTAAAAGCACCTGTGGCAGCTCCAGCCAGGAGCATTTGTGAACAGTGTCTGCTGTGCATATGTCTGAACCTGAATTGTACACGGTGCATGTGGTGTGTGCGATGGGGGGGGGGATACAATTATGGAGGGCTCTAAGGCCCACAAAGATAAGATTTAAATTTATTTGAGAGGCAGTTGGGAACCACTGCAGGATCCCGAGGAGGGAGGGGCATATGCTCTAAGCAAGAGAGAAACATTGCTGTGTGTGGAGATGTCACACCCAACAATTGCTGTGCAAGTGGGGGCTGAAGGCCATGAGAGAGAGGGGAAAGGAGGGAGGGAAGGAGGGAGGGAGGGGGGGGAGCCAGGGAGAGAGGGAGGGAGCCAGGGAGGGAGAGAGTCAGGGAGGGAGGGAGTCAGGGAGGGAGGGAGCCAGGGGAGGGAGGGAGCCAGGGAGGGAGGGAGCCAGGGAGGGAAGGAGCAAGGAAGGGAGAGGGCTGGTGAAAATAGGGGATGGGTGCTTTAGACTCCTGGCTCTGGACGTATTGCAGAGCTGCACTGGCCTGCAGAATGGCCAATCTATGGGCCTAAAGCCAGCAAGTGCCCCCAAGCTAATGCCTTGGCACGGTGGCTTCAGACAGTGCAGTGGGGCTTCTGCTAGGGAACTCTTGGCAGACTGCAAACTCCATTTTGAACGAGGTAGGGGACTCTCCCTCTGGGAAGTGACACATTCCAGCGGGCTTGAGAAGTGAGCTACGTGGCCTGCCCAAGGGATGTTGCTACCAGCACCATCCTTTGGAAGCACTAGCAGTAGACTGGCAAGGTGCAACACAAAATCTCTGGGATTGCAGGTGATATCTACAGGCTAGGAAAGCCCTGGAGCTGGGAGGGTGGCAAATGGGGAAGGAGCTGGAGTGAGGCAGCCACAGTCTTGAGGAGAAATGGGTAAAGGAAAGCACTGGACCAGCACGGCCTTACTACAGTAATCCCAGGCCAGCTCTTGGTGGGAGTATGGGTGCAAGACAAGAGCCTATCCACCCACCCATTTATCTGCATAAATGAGAGGGCTCTATGGTTACCCTGGCAAGGAACCATGAAGGGTCAGCACAGATGCAAAGGAAAGGATCTCTCATTGTTTTTGAATCTCCAAACCAGTTGAAACCATGAAAATACAGACACACACACACACACACACACACACACACACACACACACACACACACATTTTCTATCTCTCTTCCTTCATCTGTTTCACTCCCCCTACCTCCATCCATACTTGGATCGAATTTGTAAGCAGGTAGCGCAATAAGACATGTTTGGATTGTAGGGGTCCATACCTTCACATGGAACCTAGCAATCCCTTCTCTGGGGACTGAGATGGTAACTATGGATGCTGAGCAAATACCATGAGCTGGCCACACCCAAGTCAGCTTCAGCTTGTGAGCCAGCCTTGAAGCCATTAGCATTCGCAACAGAAAACCCTGATCTTCCTTCTCTTTCAGGGACTTCAGTTTGCCTCCCCACCATAAACTCAAAAAGATAAACATTCTCTTGTGTTTTCTGCAGCCAACATGGAGCATTCTCAAAATGAGCTGAACCTTGCCATCTGCAGAGAAATCCGAAGACTAAGGCCCAAGGGACAGGGTTGGGAGCAAATGGAAGAGAAACTGGCCATTCTTTCCTCTTTTCAGACCAGGAACACCAACCTTAGAGTGGAACATTGATAGCCTATTCACAATAGTTCCTTCTCCCTTCTAGTCAGAAAAGTGAGTTTGAAATTGGAGTACACGCATAGGCACAGCAACAGGGTGAAGGAAGAAAAAGTGGATAACTGTACAGATGGATGGATGAGAGGGTGGATAGACAGTTGGGTAAATAGATAAATTTGTTTTGATATTTGTGTTAGTGAGCTTGAAAAGGAGAGGTGTGGAGTACATCACTAGTGACTTCTCTCTGAGCACCAGTACCACTATGGCAATAGCCATATCAGCCTCCCCAAGCTGTTGAAAGAGCTGTCTGCCTGGTTGCACTATCTGAACCTCCTTCTACTCCTGTGAGCCTTCCTTAGTCCTCTTTCTTGCTAGTCCCGCCTCCTCTCCTCAGAGAGGAGCTCCCCAGGCCTTCCTAGAGCTAGCCAGAAGTCTGCACATTACACCCTTTCTCCAGCCAGCATGGAGTCTGTGTAGTCCTCAGTGGACCTTAGCAATAGTTTAGGTCAAGCTACAGAATTGCCCAGCAGCAAAGGAGCTCCCCTTGCTCCCCCATTTCTTTTCTTTCTTTTTTTTTCTGGGGTGGGAGTGTTGGTTTTGGTTTTTCGAGACAGGGCTTCTCTGTATAGCTTTGGAGCCTGTCCTGGAACTAGCTCTTGTAGACCAGACTGGCCTCGAACACACCGAGATTCTCCTGTCTCTGCCTCCCGAGTGCTGGGATTAACCCCACTTCTTTATGGGAGCAGGCATACAGTTGCATCATGGCTTTCCCCTTGTACATCTTCCCTAGTTATTCCCACTTCTGTAGCATGGGTTTTCACCTTGCCTCTGAGGTTTGGCCATGTACCCACAGTTACTTGCTGAATGACTCACCTGATTTAAGTGGTCTGCCATCATCTTAGACTTAACATTAACATTGCACTCAGCATTCACAAGCTGACCTCATTTACTGCCAACAATGACGGGCTCTTCTGACCTTTCTGCTACCACAAGCCTCCTAGTCGCCCAGACGAGAAGCCCAGACCACCTCTGCCCTCTGCCCTCTGCAACTATGAATGTCTGTCCTTCACCAGTCTCTCTTTTTCTGCCTGTAATATACACCCCTGCCAGATTAATATTCAGAAAGATCCATTATTCATAGACACTTCTGCTCTGCATGCTTGAGAATGATAGCTGATTGCCTGTGGGAAATTTTTTAACTTCCTTAGCCTGACATTCAAGGCCTTCCTTGAGTCAGCCTAATCCTATGTACTCTTTCAACTTTATTTCTCACTTTTTATCCACATCATTGATTCTCAATTTTTAATGTGTCTCCAAATGACTTCAGGGTACTTATTATAATGCAGCTGCCTGGGCTTCTGAGTCAGTAGGTCTGGCAGCTGGAGTCCAGGAATATGAATTTTAACAAGCTCTCCCAAGTGGTTCTGAAACATAGCTCCATATGGACCCTTGAGTCCATCCACAGTCTCCGAAGCATGTTTTATATACAATTGTTGCATCTGCCTTTTCACTCATGCCATTGCTCGTCACGAGTCTTCTCTTTTCCCATCCAAATGACACCATCCTTGTCCTTCACGTCTACATGCAGTTGCCTCCTCTGGGGAAGGCTTCTCTAAGTACAAGTGACCTCTGTTTCTCTGTGTGTCGTCTCTGTCTCTCTCTGTCTTTCCCTGTCTTTCTCTCTGTCTGTCTCTGTCTCTTTCTCTCTCTCTCTCTCTCTCTCTCTCTCTCTCTCTCTCTCTCTCTCTCTCTCTCTCTCTCCCCCCCCCCGTGTGTGTGTGTGTGTGTGTGTGTGTGTGTGTGTGTGTGTGTGTGTGAGAGAGAGAGAGAGAGAGAGAGAGAGAGAGAGAGAGAGATTCTTTACCCCTCCCCTCTTTCCTCCTTCCCTTGACCTCTTCTGCCCATCTCCACAATGCATTTGGTAATACATCACTGGCACATTCCACTAGAATTGCTTGAATCCTTTATTCATCTTTACACACAAGTAAAGCTTCCTATAGGTGTTTGTTTTACTTACATTATGACTTCAGTGAATCTAATATTTTTCATCTTTTGTTTTTGCCCCCAAAGCATCCAATGTTTTACACATACTAGGTGCCAAATAAACATTGTTGAATTGGTTTGGGTATTTGTTGTCTCCTATGAGTAGGGGGTTCTATTACATCTCTTCATACACATCATCAGAGAGAATCTAGAGGAAACAAGAATCCCTGTCCTCATTCTCAGTCATCTTTGTGTGGTATAGGACCTGGTGCATAGAAGAAAGACTTGATGCTGGCTGAGGAGCTCAGTGGAGTGTGGGAATGGACACGTGAGGGAAGAAATCAAATTCAGGCAGATAGAACTTGAGAAAGAACATGGGATAGCTCTACAGAGTAGGATAGGAATGGACTCTCAAGCAAGGAAGGTAGGCTTGGAAATAGTGGATGACTATGGGTTTTGCTCTTTACTTATGAACAGTTTCAACCTCTAAACAGGAAGAGAAGTATCACAATACTTGTATAATGATTTCCCACATAAAAGCAATCATCAGGACTTGGCCATGCTTGCTTCATCTGTCCTTTCTTTTACAGAAGTATTTGAAAAGAAATCCCAAATGTCAATCACATCATTTCATCCCTAACGCAGCTTTTCACAGTGAGCATTTGTTTCTCACATAACCACAGTACCATTCACAGAGCTAACAAAAGTAACAACAATCTTTTTATAGCATCCATTACCCAATCCTTAATCAGACATCGTCAATTGTCTCAAAACTTATTGTACAACTGGCTTGTTTGAATCAAGAGCCAAGAGAACTTCACTTATTGAATTTGGCCATTCTGGCTTCCAAGGCCCCTTCAATAGCCCCTTGCTCTGACTTGGTTGCTTTGCACAATGCCCCGCATTCTGGTTTGCTTTTCATCATCTGATTAGGCTTCTTAGTGTCATTTCTCCTATTCTGTTCTTCCCTTCATTCTCTGTAAATAGGAATTAATTCCTGGCTTCATTATGTTTTTTTTTCTTTTTTCTCCTCCCCATCCCTATTCAGTAGATTGATGAAAATGGACTCATCCTGGGATGGGAAGACCAGTTAAGAGGTTTTTACAGCAGTTGGATGGAAACAGAATGAAGGAGATAGGTAGTGTTGGAGGCAGAAGAAATTGATTTACCCACTGATGATAACTGGGATGAGAGAAGGAAGAAGAATGAAAGATGATTCCAAGGCTTCACGCCTGCATCACCTAGAGAACAGGGATGTCGTCATATGTGAAGAACGTGTTTTTAATGAGAGCAGCAGGAATCAGGGTTAGATTAAAGGAGGAACTTTCTCGCAGTAAGAAGCCATCTGCTGTTTTTTCCGGATAACATTATATTTCCCTGAACATTTTTTGATCCGTAGTACAGCTTAGATATTTGGACCCTCTCAAACAAATCTGAAAGGCACTCCTTATTTTTAACTACCCAATTAAACCTTCAGCCTCACGGTCTTGGGAGAAAGAACAGAATGTACACCTCTGGGTAGAGAGCAGATAATGCTGAAATACCCTGTAAGGATTAGCCTATCTCCCATAACATCAAAGGTTTCTGAGTCATCAGGCTTGGGTGGAAGAGTAGAAGATTCCAGTGCTTGGGTTTTCTTATAGACTCAGCAGGTGAGCATAGTCACCCCAAGTCCTTCCTAGAGCTAGCCAGAAGTCTGCACATCACACTCTTTCTCCAGCCAGCATGGAGTCTGTGTAGACCTCGGTGGACTTTAGCAATAGTTTAGGTCAAGCTACAGAATTGCCCAGCAGCCCCAGGCTAGTTAGTAGGTTCCCAGAAAGCACCAGGATTATTTACCTACCTTGGTCAGAAACATGGTTAGGCTGTTTACTGGGATCAGGTAAGAACTACTTTCTCATTCTTAAACACACACACCCTTTCCTGTCCCCCCCTCCCCCCAGCTCATCTTTCTCCTTGGCTCATTCTTTAGCTTCCTCCCTCTCCCGGTTCAGGGTTCAGTCGCTGCCTGCCTGCATACATTTATTCTCTCCAGTTAATCAAACACTGGCCCCTGCAGCCCATTGTGTTGCAGATTGATCACTTAAGCAGAGTTATTGATCGCCCAGAAACCCTTTGGAGGTAGGGGTGTTCAGGAAGCTGGGATCTGACAGTAGATTGGCTGGTGGGGCCTCTCTGGCAGCCTGGGCTGCTCTGCTGCCTGGATACATTTTAGGAGGGAGGAGGGGGTACAGACACAGGGGTTCATTAGAGGGTGTTCAATTTTCTCTTCTTCCCTTCGTTTGGAGGTAAGGCAGGGCAACAGAAGTTGATAACGCACTCCTGGATCTATCCCTCTGCCCATGTTTTGGTAAAAGGGGAAAAAGCAAAGACCTTGCTCTATAAAGACTCATAATTTCACAGAAAAAAGTAGTTCTTACTTGGAGGAAGCATCTACAAATAATACAAGATGGACAAGAATTAGATGCCACATTATTTACTCTAGAAAGGAAATGCCTCAGGGGATCAAGTTTTAGAGAGAACGAAAGTGCAGGCTGAAACAGAGGTGGAAGGTTTTCCCAAAGAGGTTGAACTTGAGTTGCCTTTTACATAACCTGTGAAACTGAGATGTCCGACTAGGGGAGGAGCAGGCTTTTAAGGGGGCTGCAGGGAAAAGGCTGAAGGTGGGAACTTCAGGGGAACCAAAGAAGGGTTAAAGGAGGTCTGCCTAGCAGAAACAGTGGGGTTGGAGATGCCTTGTGTGTGCGATACTTGCATGGGGAAAGGGCCCAAGATTTGGAGAGCATTGGCTCTCAGAAGGAGGAGTTTGGACGTGGAGACACCCTAGAGAGCTTTCCTGCCTGCGTTGATTTAGGATACTTAGTCAAACAGTAGGGAGCAGAATTCATGGGGGAAGGGGAGGGGGAGAAATGGCACACGTCTTGTTAGACACTACCTCAATCCAAATGAGACTGAGGGTGGTGGGCATAAAGATGAGCATAAAATGCAGAGGGTACAGAAAACATTGGCGCCGCAAGTAAACTACTAAGCACTTTCTCTTGGCTTGGTTCCGGCTCCTCATAGCCTCCCATTATTGGGCTCTGCAGGGGTCAGAATGCCATTGGAGTTCGGATGGCAAAGGGCTAAGCAGTTAATCATGCCAAGAAAAGATTTGCCAAGGAGCCTTCATTGTTAAGACTTAAGGAGTAAGCCATGAGGAATCTGGCTGCAGAATCCTATAAAGACAACAGCCAAGCTGAGGTGCAAAGGTTGGAAGCAGGGAATACTGAGTCTGGTCTGTTTCAGGCAGGCCCAAGAGCTCAGTGAGCTGTTGGGAGGAAGGATACATGGTTCAACTTCTGGGTAGAGTGAGTTTGAAAACTCCTCTGGGCACTGGGGATCGTCCCAGTGGAGGTCACACCTGTGCCTGGGTATGGCAAGAGCTACCACAGCACTTTCATGCCAGCTGGAGTTCTGGGGTTCCAGCTGGTGTGGAGAGCTACGGGAGGAGGCCACAGGTAGGTGAAAGAGTGAGGTGAGAAGTCTCTGCCTGCTCTTTTTTCCCCCCACCGGCCTGCCCCTGCCTGTCCAGCCTGCCGAATGGCAACTCTAGGCAGTTAGCTGGGCCCAGTCCCCAAGCTTTCCTGGGGTCAGAGAAGGTAAGGAACTGCAGGCAACATGCTATGGGTAAGATCTGAATCCTCCTCATGGTGTGGAAATCTATTTGATGCCTTAGAAAGATGAACGAGTGGAGCAGGTCTGCCCGGACTCAGGGCTCCTAACCACCAAGGGAGCTCTGCTTTGGAGGCAGGACCACCCGGCCAGACAGGCCTGTCTTTGATTTTGATACAAATCCACTGGGGAAACAGAGGAACAGATGGCTAGACTGGTGGATGAGCACATGCACGCACATGCAGTAATGTGCTCTCGTATGCACACACGCACTGCGGAGTCTGTCAACCGGCAGCCTCCATCACTTCCCTGCTGAAGGTTTCTGTTCAGTGTTTTGGTTGCTGATTTGAGGCGGGGGAGGGGGGAGGCGGGTTGGGAGGAGGGTGGCTGAGAAGTGGGCAGGTGTCCAGATTGAAAAAATGCTTATGCAAGTGAGGGACTGGGAAGAGAGAATGCAAGTCGCTGACTAGGGGGGTTATCATATTTATTACCTTTCGCGTGGAAAAACACACTGGGAGATGATGAAATAAAAGAGGCTACGGTGGCAACAGCTGGCTTAAGACCCAACCACATACGTGGTAAGGAGTCTCCATCCGGAAAAATATCTGTTTTCATGGTTTTCTCCCCTTATAGTATATATTTTCCTTACAATAATTGTTCTGTTTATCATTCTGCTTCTCGGTTGGACTCAAGCAAGTTAGTTTCAGGTGCTTAACCATTGACACAGGGGAGACTGAAGTACCCAGTTGCATTTGCAATGAGACTTGCCTCTAATCCTACATGAACATGGCCCAGAAGTCTGAATCTTGCTTCTGGGGGTTGGACTCAGCTACCTTGCTATGGCATGTGGCTGGCAAGGGTGTCATATGAATTGCTGGCTCTGTTGCCACCATCAGTGAAATCAGACAATTCAGGTATGATTAATAAAGCAAATGTTACATATTCATCTTGTTACCTACAGTTGAGTTGAATCTTTCTAATATGTACAGAAATCGGAAATCACTCACTGACAGAGATAAAGGAGGGGGAGGGATCATTAAACAGAGCACGAGCCTGCTGCCATTACATGCTGTAGAGACCACCAGCCACAGAGTCCAAATCAAACTTGGCAGTTAGGTCTACTACTGTTCCTTCCTCTATCCCTGCTCCTCATATGCTTCTACACATAGCTTGTCTTGGTTTGAAATTCTAAATGAATTCTGGAAATGATCCAACCTAACTTTTGACCCAGGACCCAGTTCCATTTCATTATTATTACGTGTGTGTGTGTGTGTGTGTGTGTGTGTGTGTGTGTATATACACATATATAAATAAACAGACACACATACTCATGTATATACATATATACACATATATAGCACACAATTTAGGATATATATTCATATATGCAACTATATTTGCATTCATTTATTTGTTTGTGGGTGGGAGTGCTCATGCCACGGCACACATGTCCAAGTCAGAGGGCGGCTTACAGGAGTTGGCTGTCTTCCTCCATCATGGGGATTCTAGGGCTCAAACTCAGGTCACCAGGCTTTGTGACAAATGCATTTACCTGAAGAGCTACCTCACTGGTCCTCACCAGCATTTTAAATTTACCATAGCTACAAACAAATTCAGGATCTCTCTCCAACCTTTCTCTTTGCCGTCACCATCACTTTTCAATAGCTCAAGACTTAGATCCATCCCTGCTTCTTTATCCAGTCAATCACTAGCAGTCTCCCAAAGGTGCCCAATGAATCCATCTCTTCTTGGCCAGTTCTATCATCATTATCCTGGCCAATCTCTCATAAGCTTACAGATGGATTGCTACATCAACCTCCTAAATAATCCCTCTGTGTCCATCCCCACCACCCTACGCCTGTCTTCCAAAGCTGCTGCCAAAAGAATCTCCTAATGATGTCTTTCATCATGGTACTCCCTGCTCAAAAGGCTACAAAGAGCTCTTTCCTTAATATATATATATATATATATATATGTATATATTAAAAAAAGAGTTTCATTCCCTGGGATTCAGAGCCTGCCTTCCACAACAGCTGGGCCTCAGCATTTGCTCAGATTTGGATATGATTTGTGTAATGAAGCTGAATCAGTCCCCTTTCTGAGGTCTTCATCCCCATTGTGAGGCAACCATCAACTATGGTGTCTAGAAGTGGGGCATTAAGAAGTTCATTAGGACTTAGTAAGGTTATCAGGGTGACACCTGAGTGAATAAGTACTGATGGCTTTATAAGAGGATGGGGAGGGAGAGAGACCACCATAGACCAACACATACACATACACCCTTCTTGTCTCTTGCCACGTAATATATAGTGTCACCTTAGAATGTTGCCAGCAAGAAATCCATCACCAGATGTAAGAATTTAAACTTAGAGAACCATGAACTAAATAAAAAAGAGCTTGTCTCTGGTATCTTGTTCTAGCAATAAAAACACAATTATTTATTAGCATTTTAAGGAAATCGCTGTCTTACATTTTTAACTCTCAGGCTCCCCTCTTCTCTGGCTTCTCCCTTAGTGCAGCTCACTCTTCTCATTTCCTTTCTCTACAGTCTTCTTTCTGCTGTTTCCTCTGCCCACAGTGGCCCCTTCTTCCGTGCCAATATTTGTATCATCTCCCCTGCCCAACAAGCTGAAATCTAGCATCTGCTGTGAAGTCATGCCTGACTATTTAAGCCCTTATTAGCTGCCACTTCCTTTTTCATAACAGCTTTCTTTAATTATAAAAGCAATACCAATATGTGTAATGGGAAACTTTGAGAACACACTCAAATACAGAAGAAAACAAGGCATCCACAATTCCCCCTGCTTTTGGAATCTGAACACATTTCAATAACAGATTCTACCATCTTATATTGCTCCAATGTTCTATATATTTCCTTTCTTCCCCAGCTAGGAAGTTAGCTCTTCTGGGACCTTTTTCTTATTCGCATGTCCTCCAAGACATTGCAAGAACTCAACAAAAACTTGATAGGCATTATCCAGGCTATAGAGCTACCCACTGCTGACGGAAGAAGGGGCCATGTTTAAGTAGCTGGGCTAGAGATTTCAAGCCTTATGCAGCCATTATGGCTCATCAACTTCCTCTTCCACAGAAGAGAGACCAGGACATCAAGAAAAGGTTGAGAAGTCAATTATGTAATGCCCTGGAATTCTGCTGCCTCTGATGATGGGATTCCCTTGTGAAACTGTTTCGCTTTCCTTTTTATTTTTGAGAATGTATTTTAATTACAGCATTTACACTCCCTTCCCGTTCCTCCTTCCAAACATTCCCATATTCCCTGCCACCCTCCCTACACTCCTTCAAATTTATGCCCTCATTTTTCATTAATGTTATTGTATGTATAATCTGTTTAATATTATAATGTTACTTGCATTTATGTTTTCAAGGTTGACTGTTTTCATGCTGCTTCTTTATCATTTTAGGAAGCCCCTAGTTTCGAGATTAGTGGCCAGAATGAACTTTCCCTAATGGGTTGGAATTAACCAACAAGAATCCATAATTATCTCCTTTGTCCATTACATTAAATTGGAAACTTTTCATCCTGGACAGATCAGTCAACTTACCATCACTATAATGAAATATCTGGAGCAATTATCTTATAAAGATAAAAAGGTTTATTTTTTAAGATTCTGGAAATTCCAGCCAAAGACTTTGTAGCTTCACTGCTTTGGCCTTTGAAAGAGCAATACATCCTGGAGCACGTAGAAGAACAAAAGGCTCATTGTGAACCAAGAAGCAGAGAGGAGGGCTGGGAGACTGAATGTGGGAGGGGGGAAAGAGACAGGAAGAGAGGGAGGAGTCCCATAATCACCTTTCAGGATATATCCCCAACAACCTAAGAGCTTCCCCTAAGGCCCAACCTCTTAGAGGTTCATAGACCTCTAGGTACAGATACCCTGAGACCTAAGTTTTAATATATGGATCTTTGTGAGACTACTATCCATCGTCAAGCCAAGGCACAGCTTCAGGACCATCTGCCTGCTCATTCTTTTTTTTCTTTTTATTTATTTATTAAAGATTTCTGCCTCCTCCCCGCCACTGCCTCCCATTTCCCTCCCCCTCCCCCAATCAAGTCCCCCTCCCTCATCAGCCCGAAGAGCAGTCATGGTTACCTGCCCTGTGGGAAGTCCAAGGACCACTCACCTCCATCCAGGTCTAGTTAGGTGAGCATCCAAACTGCCTAGGCTCCTACAAAGCCAGTACGTGCAGTAGGATCAAAACCCAGTGCCATTGTTCTTGAGCTCTCAGTAGTCCTCATTGTCCGCTATGTTCAGCGAGTCCTGCTCATTCTTCTTATCTCCGTGTCACTAAAGTACATCTCACAGTTTCCCTGGTTAATCCCTTCACTCTAACAAATACAACCAATATGCCATGGTCTCAAAACGTGATTTGAGAGTAATTTGCTACCTGCCACTCCTCATTTCGGCCCGAGACAGAGCTCAGCTAGGTTTCTACTGGAAGCAAATGCTACCCCATGTTTTTCTCTTGTCCACTGCAGTTCATGACCTCCATCAACAACATGTCCTGCTATTGACCTTGGACTTACTCTGTTTAAAAATATTGATATGTACTTGCTATTGTGTTGCTAGCTCAGAGTGTTCCCCCTGCTCTTTTATTTGAGCTCTATAAACAGCATTGAGCAGGAAGTGTACTCTGAAGTCAGCTTTGCCACTTACTGAAATGTATTTGACGATTTCAAAGACAAATTTTGAACATTTCTGAAAGTAAGATGTGTCTTACTATCCATAGCACATTGTCATTTAATTGGCAGCAGTTTTTCTTTACTTTCTTAGGGAAACCTGAGGCGGGAGACCACCGTGTTGCTTCCTGCTGCCACCGACAGCTTCGTAGTGTCAATGAAATGCAGTACTAACTTACTTAACCTCTCTGAGGCCAGTCCCTTTATCTGCAAAGTACCCACCTCAGAGGGTTTTGTTGTGAGGGTTCAAAGATAATATTTATTCAGCACTTAGCAAATGGCCAGCACTTTGGTGGAGACTCAATAAATGTTAACCATGATAATTTCCCAACTCGATCAACTATAAACCCCTCAAGGGCAGGGACATGCTTTTTTCCTCTTTCTAGCAGATGGTCCGTTGTGAAAGGTGGAAAGAACTTCCCTTTCCAAAATTATCTCCTCGGTTAGACTGCCAAACAGCCCAAATTTCACCATTAATCACTCCTCTGAGTTAAAGCCTTATCTCCAGAAGACCTCTGTTAAAATGCAAATATGTCACTTGGGAAGGTAACACATTCATTCATTAGCATTCATGATCCCATTAGTGTCGATTAGTTTATCAGATTAACTTAGCTGTCACCAGACAAACCCTGAAAGTCCTGATGAGGGGGCTGGTGAGATGTGCTGATGGATGGTGGGAGATGAGTGAGGGGCCAGGCCCTCCGGAGTTTCTGGCCATCCTTGATCAGCTCTTGCAGGTTGGCCTTTGATGATGGGTGGGGTTAGGACCGTGGTCTGCAGTCACTAGGACAGACGTCAGTGGTACCACAGTGATGCATGCGAATAGGAGGGAATGGCAATGGGAAGCTGGAAAGGACTGTAGAGATGATCTAGTCCAGGCTCCCTCTCGAATATCTAACTCTCACCAGCACTGTGTGCTCCTAACCCTCCATACCATAGATGTAAAAGTCACATGAGACATTAGAACATTTTGTTTTTGTTTGCCCCTGCCCCGCTTTGTTTTAAAACAAGTCTTACTATGTTCCCCAGGCTGGCCTCAAATTCTTGAATGCTGGAACCACATGTATGCGCTAAAATGTTTTAGCAAAATATTTTTGATATGGATGGCTTTTCAAGACAAGGTTTCTCTGTATAACAGCCCTGGCTGTCCTGGAAACTCCCTTTGTAGACCAGGCTGGCCTCATGCACACAGAGATCTGCCTACCTCTGCCTTCCAAGTGCTGGGATTACTCATGTGTGAGCCACCACCACCCAGCCCAGAAAGCAGTCTTAGGTTGACCTCTTCCTTCCCTCTTTCTCCTGGCAGCCTCTTTATTGTTATCTTAAACCAGGTCTTGCTGTGTAGACCAGTCTGGGCTTGAGCCTGTAGTCTTTCTACTTCAGATTCCAGAATGCTGGGCTTAGAGGTATGTGCCACCAACCCTAGAAATGGCATCCACTTTAAACTCTCAGAATATAGCTAGACCATCTTCTCAATTTTGAGGGTCCTTTTATATTTCTCTCATGAGGGAGGCGAGTGTTAAGTTTCCCAGTTTGTTCAATGACTCCTTTGGAGACCGTGCTTCCACAGCTGAGTGGCTTAACTCAGACACCCAGGAACTTCCTGAAATTTAAGTACAACTTTGACTGTCATCTCTACATGTCCTGCCTCAGGGTCTATAGTTCCCCACAGGGGTCTAAGTCCTAGAACAGGTCCCAACCATTGACCTGACAGCGTTTTAATGACTTCCCTTTGGCTACACTCTAATTTGTGTGGTTGCTCTAAAGGGTCTTTTATAGCACAGAGCATGGTACTTCTGGGGGCTCTGAGCAGCACTGAGCACAGAGGCCAGACTGCTTTTATTAGGAGCTAGTATCACCTTTGGAGAACTCAATGTTTAGTGAGCAAAATCCTCTTTGTCTCAGGTAGCTAAGAAATCCCTGCCCAGGATTAAATCTCTGTTTTAGTCAATTCTGTGTAGTCACTGCAACCAAAATAAAGTGACTGGAGGAGGAGCAATTTCAGGGAAGAAGAATTTATTTTGACTCATGGTTTCAGGGGGATTTCAGTCCAGTTTGGCAAGGAAGGCATGGCAGAGTTCATAGAGCAGGGGCATGGAGCAGAGACTCCTCACACGGCAGCTGGTATGAAGCCGAGAGTTTTTTCAATGCTTTAAATTGTGCATGCATACATGAGGCTGTGGGGGCATGTGCATGTGTGCAGGTGCCCAAGCAGGCCAGAGCATGGGATTCCCCTGGACCTGGCCAATGTGGGTGTGGAGACCTGAATTCACTCTTCCCTCTGCAAAAGCCATACACATTCTTAAGGACCGAGCTGGGCAATCTCTCTAACCCCTCAAGAAGAGTTATGTACCAGAACCAGGGGCAAGTAGAAACTTCAAAGACCTGCTCCTAGAGATTTTCTTCCATCAGCCAGGTCCTATGTTTTAACAGTCCTACATCCTTTAAAATAATAATTCCACAAAAGAGGGACTAAGCATTCATATTTGTTTGTTTTTACATCACAACCAAAGTTGTCCCTTCTTCCTTTCTCTCCTTCCAGTCCTCCCTTCTCCCACATCTACTCCTCTATCTTCTTCTTTCTTCTCAGATATAGGCAGGTCTCCCCGTGGATATCAGCCAGCCATGGTATATCAAGTTGCAGTGAGACTAGGCACCTCCTCTCCTATTAAGGCTAGATGAGACACTACGATGGGAGGAAAAGGGTCCCAAAAGCAGGCACTAGAGTCAGAGACAGCCCCTGCTCTCACTGTTAGGAGTCTCACAAGAAGACCAAGCCCTCTGCATATATGTTACAAGCATCCCCATTTTTAGCATGAACTGGTAAACATGGGACATTTCATATTGAAACCACAGTAGTCACCTTGTTCAAAAGAGCATTTTGATGTCTACTTCATTGAACTTACCAGTTGAAGAGCACCTCGGCTGTTTCAAAGGGATCTAGTAGATGTCCCTGATGGGGACCCATCTAGTTAGGCTGTTTCGTAGGCTAGCAGAGGGGCTGTGTGAGTAAGCACAGCCCTCTAGTTCTCTCCACTGTCTCCATTTATCTTATTCTGTTCACTGGAAAGTGGTGATTAATTCACGGACCCATACTGGAGAACCTAGGGCACGGGGAGAGGCCATGCTTACAGCTGACCCTTCTTGAGACAGGAAGCTTTCTAAACTGAAATTTGGGAGACTACCAGCATCAGTGAAGAACAAAATCACAAAAATCAGATGATTTGGAGAGAACTTGCAATCACCCACGAGTTTGACATGAAAAAGAGACATGGCTTGGGAATGCAGAGCTCTCTCTATCTCTGCATATTTATATCCCAAGGAGCCTACAAAATGGGTATATATTAGTGTAGTTGAGAGCTATAGTATACTAGTGGCAAGTGGCAATCTCCTAGAATATGTGACAAAACACAAGCTCATCCCTGGGGTCTTTTGTAACTAATGTCTTCTTCTATGGCCTAGTATTTGATCCAGTGTAACAGCCACTGTCTTCTCTAGTCATTGCAGATATTGTTTTAGGTTTGGGGTTTAAGGGCTATTAAGAAAATTCAACCAGTTTACATGACCATCACATAAGCTGCTCTGACACCCATATCTCAAGAGTCTCTGGCCAAGTATGTTTGAGAAATGCTATATACCCATTTAATAGCTGCAAAATGCACACTGCAGAATCAAAGGCTCTGAGAAAACCTGCTATAAAGAAGAAGCCTGCTAGCATCACTTAAAGCTTCCACTATGTATGTGACTACTGCTTACCACCCTCCTCTCTTCATCCTTCAACCTACCATAGTAACAGCTTTGGAGAATGCATCTTTCAGCCACGGCATCCCCCACTTCATACCCAAGAACACAAATGCCCCCCCCAACACTCAAGGTTCTGCAGAAACAGGACAGAGAGGGGTGAATTTGCTTGAAGGGGAGGTTGACCGAGGCTTGTGGGACAGGAAGAAAGCTTAGGAGCCTGGGAGGAGAAACCTCGAAATGGAGTTGAGAACAAGATGGGATGCTGGAGATCAGATCCCTCTAGCTCACTGTTTGCTGCTGGCCAGCCCCAGTAGATGTCATGCTTTTGTCCCTGAGCCAACAATGAACAGCAAAGCAGAGCAGCTTTGGCTGGGCATGGACCCTGCAGGGCCATTTGTGGTCATTGGCTTCTCAGCTGGGGCCTTTCCACTTTCATTCCTGCCTTGCTGCTCTTCATCTCCCTCTCCGAGCCTCTGGCACATTTTCGATTTCTCAGTCTACTAGTTGATCCATTTCATTTGGGTCTTGTTTTTTCCTCTTCTTTTCAGGGAGACTCAGGAGGCCTCTGGGTTCATTGATGCCAAATAGAAGCCGGAAAGCATGGGGTGGGAGAAAAGACAAGGACAAAGGGCAAGACATGGGACTGGCTCCCTGAGGCCTCTGAGCAGAAATGGTCTCTTCTGTGGTCAGCAATGGGATTTGAGGAAGTGTTACCAATACCTCCTGAGGTAAATAATGTCTAAGCTGTCTCGAAGGAAAATATAGAAATAGTGAACTGAACACTCAGAAAGGCGGGAGGGGGCATTCTCAGAGGTTATCGGGTTGTAGGAATCCAGCTAAAACCTTTTGAAATTGATGAGAGAGACAGACAGACAGACAGACAGACAGACAGACAGAGACACAGAGAGAATATGCAGACACGTTTCCACACATAGCTATATAAAGGTAGATCAGTAAAGTTTCTCGATGTTTCTTGATTGAGGAGGCCTAGGGGTACACAAGGAGGATCTTTGCGGAGGTCTATCAGGATCACAGGTGTGGCTTGTCGCTGGGGAGAGGAAACACAGTTTCTGGAGGGCAGTAGCTCTTTCACCACCACTGAAATGAACGCTGCAAGGAGATGAGAGGAGCTCATTTATTTTTTTCTATTCAGGGTGCAAATGTGTGTGCGGTGGAGGGTGTACACATGTATGAACATTGGCCTCTGAAGACAGACCCCACCGCTTGTTCCCGTTGCCAACAGTCAGGAGGTTTTCCTGGTACTGATAGTGCCTCTAGGATTTGATCACGACATTTGAATGCCTCTAATACCAGTGACTCAACGTCCTTGCTAGGCAGTTTATTCTGTCACCTCACCGCATTAAAGTTAGGAAATGAGTCCCCCTCCACTCCACACACACACACACACACACACACACACACACACACACACACACACACACAGACACACACAAGATTTTTCTATTTTTAGATGTGAAAAGCCCAGTCTCACTGTGTTCTCTTTCTTTTTTCTTTCTCTTCTGCGCTCCCCCTCCCCTTCCTTTCTCTCTTCCCCTCCCCCTCCCACATTAAGGCCTTCAATAGTAGTCTCATATTCCTATACAGACTCTTAGACTTCTTTGTAGCTTCAAAATATCCTGATTACCTTGCAACTCAGATACAAAATGCTTCTTCCTTTTGTGGGACCAAGAATTCTTTTACTCAGACATATTTACGTAGACTTTAGCTCTACCTATCATGATACATATGCCCTTCTGTTCTCTTGTTTACCTACCATGGTATGTATGCCCTTCTGTTCTTTTGTTTGAGTTCTCTGTGCTCAGGGTTAGATTCCCCCCCCCCCCAACTACCTAGATGTGGACAACCTGATAACACTCCTCCCTCCCTCACCACCTTCAGCTTTTCTCGATAACTTCTTCGGAAAGGTCAGGAATAGAATTTGGTGGGGTGGCCCATTGTATTTCTTTCAACCCCTGGCAGCCTGATCAGGAGTGCTGTGTGGTTATATGGCTGAAGATGCTGAGACATGGGAAACACATCCCAAGAATTTGGCTCACAAAGCATGGCCTCAGACTTTAGAAGACTTTATTTGTCTTGCTCTAAAAAGAAAATACACAAATGAAAGAACTTCCTGGTGATTTTATTTCCACATAACCAACGACTATTCCTTGAGTTCTTCTTATATACCAGGCCCTGTCCTAGATATTGGGAAAACATTGGCATTAGGACAAATCAAGCCCTGCCCTCCTAGAGCATACATTGCAAGGGCAGCAGCTCAGGTTTAAAATTAAACAAGGACCAGCAAGATGGCTCAGTGGGTAAAGGCAGTTCATGTCTGATGACCTGAGTTTGATCCCCAGGTCCCACATGGTGGAAGGAGAGAACTGACTTGTATGAGCATGCACGCATGCGTGGGTACACACACACACACATACACACACACATTAAAATGTAATAAGACAAAAGTAAACAAATAGCTGAAGCTTTTTTCATAGCATATAAAAGATTTAGTCACTAGTACTACATAACCAAAAGTAAATGCATAAATTATCACTATTTGCATTAAAATGCTTTTTTAAAAGAAAAGAAGCACAGGGTCATGATAAAACGTAACAGAGAATACTTCACTTACACCACAGAAAGGCTCTCTAAGCTAGGCGTGGTAGTATATACCTGTAATCCCAGCACTTGGGAGATAGGAGGATTAAGAGTTCAAGGCCAGTCTCAGCTAACAATGAATTCTAGGCCAGCCTGACCTAAATGAGACTCTGTGCAAAAATAAAAACCCTTCAAATGATAATGATGATCATAGTGATAATGAAATTAATTTCTTAAAAATTGTAAAGGCCTGGTACAGTGCCTGGAAATCTCTTCAAGATTTTTCCAGACGATGTGACTGGATCATCAGACCTTTCAGCTGTCATATATAGTCCTTTGAAAAACACACTGAAGCTTTTTCAGTCAGGCAAAATCAAGAAAATGGTTTCTGAGTGGGGAGGTTTAGGCATATCGTAACGGGCATTGGGCCAAAGAATGTAAAGTAGAGGACAGAAAGCTATGTAGGGTAGGGCTGTATAGTGTAAGGATCCAGAAGAAGACTCTGAACTTGATCCCGTCAGCTGGAGAGCCTGCTGTAAGTTTCTGAACAAGCAAATACAAGAAGGAAGGAAAGGAAGAATTCCTGTTATCTCTCAGTAACTTCAGTTCCTCCTGCTGCAGAAAGGAGAGTGTCCCTAGTGTAATATGTCTATGAGCCCAAACCCAAATCCTAGTTCTCCCCATTACTAGCTCTGGACTTGGACAAATTTCTTCTAAAAAAAAATATATATTTATTATGTAAGCAATATTCTATCTGCGTGTCTGCTTGCTGGCCAGAAGAGGGCACCAGATCTCATTACAGATGGCTGTGTGAGCACATGTGGTTGCTGGGAATTGAACCCAGGACCTTTGGAAGAGCAGGCAATGTTCTTAACCTCTGAGCCATCTCTCCAGCCCTTGGACAATTTCCTTAAGTGCTCCTTCTGTGCCTGTTTTTCCTCATAATGCCAATAATTGTGAAAGACTTAGAACAATGCTTGAGACTTATTTAGTACTCAAAAACTCTTTGTTATTATTATGCAAGGAAGAGACTGGTTATTGCCATGAATTCAAATTATTTGGGATAAGGTCTGATCATCTGAGAGTTTGAAGAAGCTATATTACCTGGGGCCAGGACCCAGGATATACAAAGTAAATGTGGGCCCTCTGGCCAATAATCTTTTCAATTAGCCTCCCATCAGCACCTAAAATTCCCACTACTTATTTGTAATCTGGAGAGTGATATATTTTTATTGAATTAGTGTATGCTCTTATCTCACAATAAAAACATTGATTAGGCCTTTAGTCATTATCACTCAGAATCAAGAAGAACTTTGAAGGAATAGACCAGAATGACATTTAAACTTCTACTATTGTGTGAATGTGTGTCCATATTTAGGCAGTTACAACAAAACTTTACTTTTACCTGTAGGTCAGGAATGTGGGGGCAGCTTAGTTGGCTGGTTCTGAATCAAAAGCCCCTCGTGAGGTTGCCCTCGCACGGTGGGTAAGGGCTACAGTATATAGACACCAGCTGGAGCAATTGGTCTGCCTTCAAACCCACTCATGTGGTTGTTGGCAAGCTTTGCTTTCTCACAGGCTGGTAGACTGAGGTTTTCCATGCCTCGCTGTGCCATGTGGGCCTCTCTGCTATGAAGCTCATAACATGGCAACTTGCTTCCTCCACTATGATTGATAGAAGGGCTTGAGAGGGGGAGACTGCACAAGCAAGCATAAGCTAGCCAAGCAGAAGCCAGAGTCTTTCTATAACCTTAACTCAGGAGTTTTGGTTCATCACTTGTATTATTCTATACAAGTAAAAGTAAGTCTCCAATGTGTGTTTTTGTCATCTCTGAGAAGAAGAAGAAGAAGAAGAAGAAGAAGAAGAAGAAGAAGAAGAAGAAGAAGAAGAAGATGATGATGATGATGATGAAGGAGAAGGAGAAGGAGAGGAGGAAGAAGAAGGAGAAGAAGAGGAGGAAGAGGAGGAGGAAGAAGAGGAGGAGGAGAAGAAGAAGAAGAGGAGGAGGAGGAGGAGGAGAAGACGAGGAGGAGGAGGAGGAAGAAGAAGAAGAAGAAGAAGAAGAAGAAGAAGAAGAAGAAGAAGAAGAAGAAGGGGAGGAGGAGAAAGAGGAGGAGGAAGAGGAGGAGGAGGAGGAGGAAGAGGAAGAAGAAGAAGAAGAAGAAGAAGAAGAAGAAGAAGAAGAGGAGGAGGAGGAGGAGGAGGAGGAGGAGGAGGAGGAGGAGGAGGAGGAGGAGGAGGAGGAGAAGAAGAAGAAGAAGAAGAAGAAGAAGAAGAAGAAGAAGAAGAAGAAGAAGAAGAAGAAGAAGAAGAAGAAGAAGAAGAAGAAGAAGAAGAAGAAGAAGAAGAAACTGTGTAGGGTTATTTCTGGGTCCTCTACATATGGTACATAAAGTCAGACACAGGGCCAGCAAGACGGCATAGCAGGTAAAGGGGCCAAGGACCTGCTGCCAAGCCTAAGGACCTGGATTTATTTCCCTTCATTTATGTAGTAGGAGGAGAGGAAACAATTCCAGAAAGTTGTCTTCTGACCTCCACATATGTGCATGCATGAACACACTCACACACATACATACACACACACACACACACACACACACACACACACACACACACACACACTAAATAAAATAAAAAATCTTCAAAAATCATCATATACTTATAGAGGACATTAAGGTGAACATGAAAATATCTGGAGAAATGAATGAGAGGTGAATGAATGAACAGGAGGGTGTAACAAGGAGGAGATGAATATATATATATATATATACATACATATAAAATCAAAGTATTTAATAGAGTTGCATGAAAACAACTACAGAACCCATCACTCTGTACAATGAATAGATACTAAAAGTAAAGTTATATTTTAAAAAGCATGTTCTTGCCAGGAGTGGCTCATGCCTTTAATCCTAGCACTAGGGAGGCAGAGGCAGAGGCAGAGGCAGAGGCAAAACCAGACAGATTACTATGAGCTTGAGGCTAGCTTGTTCTACATAGTGAGTTCCAGGTCAGTCAGAGCTACATAGTGGGACTTCCCTCTCTCTCATAATAAAAATCATGTTCTTTCAACCCTTGTTCCAAATGCATCTCCAGGACCAGATCAACCACTGTAGGAGGGGATTGCAAAGGAGTATATGGCCCAAAGTGGGGATTATTTGGGTCCTTTTAAATTGCTACCTATCACAAATAGATAAATAGTGAGGACAGGAGATTTAAAAAGGGAGAACAGCTAGTGCAGTAGAAAATTAGAATCACTTGTCTAATCGGTTACTAGCTTTAGTAGTAGCCAAAAATATTGGACATCAAACAAGCAACATGGATCCAAAAGGTGAGCTGAGGTGGTACCTGGAAGATGTTTAACAACCAGCATTGTGGAATGTCTTGGGACCCTCCTTGGGTCCTAGTGCAAATTCATCATACAGAGGTATTATTTGCATTCTCCACAAAGTCCAGTCCCGTAGGTGTGGCAGAGAAAGAGGCAGGAAATGAGAAGAGGCTTGGGAAGCCGAGTAGCAGCAGAAACAGGTAAAGGGAATGCAGGTTCAGCAGCTGCATTTGTTTGCGGTTGGGAAAGTTGTTAATTATAGCTTCACACAAGGGGCTGAAACAGGAGGGTTTGTCATTTCTGCTGAGTTTGCCTTGGCCATCTTGTTAACTCCAAGCCGCCGCTTGCAGGGTGGCAAGTTCCTCTAACTAGGATGAAAGACTGTGTAATCTGCTTTAGGCCCCATCATTCTGATACCGTAGGGAGGGGGAGGGCACACAGCTTTAGGAAAGACAGTGCAGAAGGGCAGCAAATGCCTCCTGACACTTGCTTTCCCCTTTTAAATGCAGCTCCTGTTCTCATCATGACTCTGCTATTTGCTGATCTTGTAGTGTAGGGTAAGTCTCTGTCTTAGTGCCTTCATTTCCTCGTCTGTACAATGGAGATAAATAGTCTCTAGCTAACAGGCTTGTTGAGATAAACCACTGAACTAATGAGGATAAAGCGGCAATAAAGACATACCAGTTCTGACTCAGAGCACCCAGGCCCAAAGAGGCAAACCTCTCCCCACTTTCCAGATTAATCAGAATCTCTAGAATACCCCCCTCTCTCCATCTGTCTCTCTCTCCACCTGCCTATCTCTGCTCTATGTCTCTCTGTGACCCTGCCCCCATCAGGCCCCCCAGTCAAGAAACATCCAAAAGCCTTATTGATTTATCTACATATACAGACATGTATGAAGACACATCTGCATATTGTCTATCCACCTCTCTCTCTCTCTCTCTCTCTCTCTCTCTCTCTCTCTCTCTCTCTCTGTGTGTGTGTGTGTGTGTGTGTGTGTGTGTGTGTGTGTGTGTGTGTGCTTTTGCAGAGGCTCTACCAGTATGTATACTATACAAGGGGTTGGGCATTCTAAGGATCTTCAGTTTATTTAAGAAAGAAATGCAGCTCAGAGAGGTAGGATGCCTTGCTCAGGAACACACAGTTAATAAGCAAGAGCTGAGAACCTCACTCAAATCTATCATAGTCTCAAGTCCATCCTTGTTCTATTCTACCCTACAGTCAAATAGCTCCCAACATGATTTCAAAATGACATGGAGGCGAACAGCATTGTTAGAGGTTGGCTAACAAAAGCAGAAGGTTTTGCGATTCAGATAATGTAACCTTTTACTGGCTTAAAAACTTAAACCTGCAGTGAAGTTTCTACTCAATCTCCTTGAGGCAGAAGTAGAGGTTCTCATTTATGTGATGGCACACTCATCCCCAACACACACACACAGACACACACACACACACACACACACACAGAGAGAGAGAGAGAGAGAGAGAGAGAGAGACTGACAGACAGACAGAGACAGAGAGACAGAGAGAGATGCACAGAGAAACAGAGAGACATGACACATGGCCAATTTCCTTCTACACCGATTTCTGAAGCCCAGAAATGGGAGCAAGTCCATCTGTCTCATTCAAAATACTAAGGCCCAAGAGCACATTCTTCTTCCCAAAGATGCAGGTACGGCTCCCTTTCCTATTACCATGGAATATGCATTAGGGAAGTGGGATCTGGCCTGGACAAAACTTGTCCTGGTCTCAATGTTCAAGTCAGCTCCACCTTCTTCTACAAAAACTTCATGAAATGAAAAGCTTAGACTCTTTGGAGTTTGAGACAAAGAATTAAAGATAAAGAATATTCCAGAATTGAGGGCTAGCTTAGAGAGAAGGAGGCAAAAGAATAAAAAGGTAGAACAAAGAAAAAGAGGCACAAGGACCAAGCTAAAGGATAAGGAAAATTCAAGAGGAAATTGAGGAAGAGAAGGATTTAGAGACTCATCAAGGAATGGGGGAGATGTAAAGATAGTAACTCTAAAAGGCCAAATGGAGAGCAATCCTAAACCAGTGCCTGCCGGGATGTCAGACAGGAAGAGCCTGGGGTCAGCAATGTTATTGGTAGCAGGACTATGAGGCTTTCTCTCCTGTGGTTTAGACTTAGGTTGCATATTCCTTGGGTGAAGCTTGCCTGGGGCCAGGTGGTGCTGGGGATTAATAGAGGAAGGCCAATTAATTCCTCTGCAAGCCACCTTGTGGTACCATTGCTACTAATGAACAGCATTTACAAAACGTCTGCTCTGTGCCAGCAAAGATAAGAGATCAAACAGCAGAAAGTAAAGAAAAGGCAAAAAGGAAGGGAGGGAGGGAGGGAGGGAGGGAGGGAGGGAGGGAGGGAGGGAGGGAGGGAGGGAGGGAGGAAGGAAGGAAGGAAGGAAGGAAGGAAGGAAGGAAGGAAGGAAGGAAGGAAGGAAGGAAGGAAGGAAGGAGGAGAAAACAAAGAAAAGCGGGTGATGGCTGTAGTAAGTTAAGCTGGTCAGGTAAGAGTGATTGTGTGTGCTCTGTACTCAGTAGCCCAAGGAGGATATGAGAGATTCCAGGAAGGGTGTGTGTGCCAGAGTCTTATTTTAGAGAATGTTCAGGCCCACCTCCATCAAGAAGCAGGACACACTCTGAATTTAGAGTAGAGGATACCAAATGAATCTATTATGTGTGTGTGCGTGCGTGCGTGCGTGCGTGTGTGTGTGTGTGTGTGTGTGTGTGTGTGCATGTAAGTCTATTCATAGAGAGGAACATTGTTCTCTTCTGAGGCACGAATGCATTACACATACATGGACAACATATACAGTGAGCCCTGGTATCAGTGGGTCTTTACAAAGCCCGTGGACCTGGGGCCCTGGCTAGATGTTGCATTTTTGGTTTTTTGGTTCTTTGTTTTTCATTGTGTGTGTGTGTGTGTGTGTGTGACTCCTTTTCCACCGCCCCAGCCTTAGCCTGCGCTGCTGTTTCCTCAACAACATCCAAAGGAGGAAGCAATCATTGGTTTGAGAAGAATCCCTGAGCCAATGAAATGTCAGCTCAGCTATTGTTTCCAGATGCCTAAAGGAGACTTGTCTATAAGACGAAGCAAACTCTCTGTTGTGCAGAAAATTTGAGAATGGGCAGGCAACTCGGTTTTCTAGTGAATGAAAGGTTTTTAATTTTGATTCATTGATGAAATTCTTTACAAAGTGTGAAACCTCTGTTCTTGCCTTAGAATGGGAGGCCCAGTGACATAGATTCTGTGTTTGGTGATTAAGGACATTGCTTTCTAAATATCTGCCTTAATGCTTAGCATCCCAGAGAGGTGGTAGCAGGCAGAATACTAAATTCTAGAAGCCAGCCAATACATACGGTCTCCATTCACAGTGAAGCCACCTATTAGCGGCTGACTTTGGACAGTGGCTTTTTTTTTCTTTTTTGACCTTGATTTCCTCTATTGTAAAGTGGAACCGTGATATGTTTTATACAACAGGGAAAATATGCGCTGAACTCAGACCATCTCTTGAAATATTCCTTCATGCTGGCTAGTTCATTGTTCTTCGCCTTTTGCTTCAAACAGCTGAATGGAGAGATATATTTGGTCAATTGATAAATAAGATACTAAAATAGACTGGATTTTGGTTTGCTGAGACTTTACTGTGGGTCTCATTTCCTCATAGATTGCGAACCCTGAGGGCATACTGCTGCCATCCAAATCAGTCAACTCTTATATCCCAGTGTGGTTGCAAAGAACCTCACCAATGCTTAGTCATGTTCAATAGATATGCTGGCGCCGATGTCAATATCTGTGTCTACACCACCGGGCCAAGTTGCGGGCTCAGACAGGGTCCTCACTTTGACGTCCCTGGACTATTACAAAACCTGGCTTCCAACAGTTCCACAATAAAGGGTAGCTGCTATGGCTGGTGTCATTATTCTTCTGAGAAAACGGTAGAGATGAATGCAAGCTTTCCTGTTCCATTGCAGTTGCTGCAGTTGTAAGCAAAATCACAGTTAGAGGCAAACAGGACCTGGAAAGATTTGATCAATGAAGAGACAAGAGGTGGACAGTCCTGAATCAGGTAGATTAAAGAAGCCACTGACTTTAGAGCAAATATAGGGAAAGGAAGCATTAAAATAAAAAACACGAAGAAGTTAGCAGTCATGTCCTGATTCCTTCTCTTGGACATTTATCATCTGCCTATTGGCTGGAATCATTTCATCTGATCAGGCTGAGGATTTGGGTAAAGGAAAAGCTACACACACACACACACACACACACACACACACACACACACACACCACTCCCATGGTAGGATTCAATTCTCAGCTTAGGTGATGCCTGAGAGCCTGGGCCTTAATGAAAGAGAGCAAAGACAGCCAGCAGGAGTCTAACCAGGGCCTGGTGCAGAAGGGTAGGCAGTAGTAGCATGTATCCTTGAGAATTCTGGAGGCACAGAGTATTGGCCTTGCTCCAGGGAATACCATTAAGATACCCTGAAATAGGAAGAACCAGCTGGCTGCCCTAAGGTAGTTATGATCCTAGTTTTGTGATGCTGTAGACAGATATAGGGTGGGCCCTGACCACCAACAGAATTGTGGAGAGAGAGAGAGGCCAGGCAACCAGCTCACCCAGGATGGGACTGTCATATAGAAATATTCCCATCTGGATAGTTCTAGAGAAGCAAGTCTGGGTAATGATAAACTATGAATTTTATGCATGAGCTGAACATTGAAAAACTTCAGCCCCAAGCTCCCGGCTTGCATCCGAGCCAAATCCCACTCACACAGCATTTAATCAGCTTCCTGACAGATCCCAGGAAAAGGGAGATGAATTTACGACATTGATTAGCTAATCCCCAAGTGCTGTGCTTACTCCATGATCCAAGAGCACCAGGTTGGAGCCTCTAGACCTGCCGCTGCCCAGATTCTGCAGCTGCTCCAATAGCAAGCGGGCCTGGGGACTGCCCCCTGGAGAGGAGAACTGAACTAATGTGTTCTCCCTCTCAGACTTGCCCTCCACCTCAAGATGCTCCCCAACCACGGATACATCTGGGCCTTAGGAGTTATTCTCATCTTTGCCCTCCACTCCCTATGTGGTCCCTGCCAATGTATTACTCATCCCAATCTTGTGCCAAAGATGCCTTGTCCTTGCCTCTACCAAGGCAAAGCATGTCAGCTTTCAAGGTCTGCCTAGAGCCTCTCCTCCTCCTCCTCCAGGAAGGCCTCCCTGATTATGAGTTCCCCAATGAGCATTCCTGCCTCCCATTTCTAACGCTTGCCCCAATCACTGATAAGCACAGACCATGGCTAGAGCCGAGCAGGGGGTAACTAGTTTTATACAACCATGTCTTTAAATGCTAGATTTATTTGAACACGATGCTAACATGTTCATTATAAGAAGTCAAAAAGAAAGGTTTTACAAAATGATTAATCTCTCCCTTGACTCCCCACATCTCATCGCCTCAGAAGACCAATCTTTCCAGACTCAGAGTTTCTGACTCTGATCAAACAGACATATACATGTATGTGACCTGTCCAGGTTACTGCTAAGAATATTGAAGTCCCAAGATCACACCCACAGCTGGCTAGGAGTTGAGTTGAAAATAGGCCCCTGGTGCCCGGGCCTCCAGTTCCTAACCTGGTACAGTTGTAGCTTAGTTGCTTCCTGAGAGTCTTCTGTCCCCAAGTGAACTGTAAACGCAACAGAGGGGTGGGGGGAGCCAACCCATGTGTTCTCCCTTGAATTTTGCACAACACCTAGTGCAGCTTTGAGCATCTGGCTCGGGCTGTTTACTAAATGTTTGTCTCCTCATTTTAACTTCTCTCTGAAACAAGACACAGTGTAAATAAAGAAAAAGAAAATGTTTGACTCGGTGCCTGGCTTCGCTAGACTGAAGAGCCGAGCCATGCAATCATACAGAAATTGATTGTTAAGATGGCTAGGGTAAAAAAAAAAAAAATGCAGCTGAAGTCTTAAGTGAGTGGTGGCTGTTTACAGATCTCTAAAGACAGAGACAGAAAGAGCTTGAACGAGTGAGGGGCTTATGCTCTGTGCTGTGCTGACAGAGCCTCGAGCCTGCCTTAGGGTAGGGTGGGTACGGTTCTGGAGTGGGGCTGAGGGCCTTGGGCACCACATCCGCTCTTAATCTCTCCATCCTGCAAGATGAATGGTCAAGTCGGCTGCTGCAGTCTGTCCCCTCCTCACCCAATGCTGCTGAAGCCTCCACTGACTGCTGCCAAGGGCTTAAGGCTCCTCTCTCTTTCTGAGAACCGGCTTTATGGCCATTATATTCCTTTGTGGCATAATGGTGCTGAGACTCGTACAGATTTATTTGATGTATTTGTTTCTTGTTAATCAGCTGTGAGGAAAGAGGGGACTGGGCTGAAATGAAAGCCGTTACCTGAACCCACAGGAATTGTCTCCCTGCCTCGGTGCGCCTCTGGCCACATCAGCTACTAGGGAGGCAGAACCCTTGGGAAAAATCATAAACACTAATTGAATTTTCGAGCTGCAACAAACGTTCAAAATTATCTAAGGAGATTATTAATGTCTCATATTTACATAGCATTTCATGGTGTATGAAATGGCTATATGTGACTCACTCCTGATTTTAGGTGTAGGTTCCTTTGTTTATATAAAAAGAGCCTGCCAACTGGAGAGTAGATGGTTGTTTAATTTCTGAAATGTGAGACTGGTTTTGCGGTTATGTAGGACTGTTCTCATATTAGGAGGAAAATTACCAAATATTTAGGGAGTGAAGTACCATGATGTTGGGAACTTTAAAATTCCATAGCATTTAAAAGGACATAGGTAGGGTCAGAGGGGTGTGAATTTATTGCTTAACGAGTTCAGAGCTTGATTTCCGGAGATGGCTCATCACTATAAAAAAAAAAAAAGCAAAAAACTAATGTCACTGAAATGTACACTGAAAATGTTGCAATGGTAAATTTTGCTATGCACATTTTACCACAATTATATGAGAGGAAAGAGACAGACATAGGGGACAAAACTGGCAAAAATCTTAGGAAATGTCGGATCTAGGTGATAAATATAAAAGAAATTACTGACATGATAAAAGTACCTTATACACTTAGAAGAAAGTTGTCTGTATAAAACTCAGTACCATGTACAATGAATGTACATCAATGAAAAAGAAATGACAGTGCTGGTCTTATGTCTAAATTTAGTGCTCTGCATATTTACAAATATTTGTCATCGTAAATGGAGGAAAGAAAAGAAACCCTTAATGTGAGTAGGCTTATAGAGAAGTGGACACGTAGCTTTCTGTAGCTGACCCAGATTGTACTGAAGATGAGTCATGTGTCCCAAGAGCACTTGGAAGATTGGAGCACAGTGGTGGAGAGGAGGCAATGGCTGAGTCACTGTGTGGCTGCTCATTGTTGGTTCATTGACAGGTAAGATGGCCGAGCCATAGCACTCGTCTACCGGGGCTGATTGGGAGGAATGATGGGCAAGCTGTTATACAGACAGTTCTTAGGTTCCAGCTACCTCAGCTCATGATTAGGGGTACCTTGACGTTTCTGAATCATTCAGAGGAAGATAAATTTTGTGTCATGCCCCCAACAGGTCACTGTGGTGCTTGTCAGTCATCTATGAAGGAAGGGAGAAAGAAGACATGGCTGACGTTTTCATCAGTTCATTTACATTAGCTTTGTGCCATCCAGCCCTGATCTTCACATCTCAGCAAACTGCATATCTCAGAGGTGGGAGTCAGTAGGCCTCTCTACAACATGGCCTAAAATGCATGACAGTAGCAGTAAATGGCCCTAACTTTGATAAAAAAAAAAAAGAGAGAGAGAGAGAGAGAGAGAGAGAGAGAGAGAGAGAGATCAGCAGGAAGGACCAACCACCTAGCCTCACTTCCGTATGATCTATTGGTCATTTGAGGTTTTGCTCTTGAGGGAGATAGGGGATGTAACAAGGCACTAGCGCCGTCAGCGTTACATGCTCAGAGAAAGAAGGCATCGCCCATCTTTCTGCTGGCAGAGTGTGAGGCTTAGCTCGGAGCTCAACAGACAGAGTCATTAGGTTGCAGGCCAGCTCTCCTAAGCACACAATGAATGGTACTCTGTGGGGATCACTTTGTCCCTGCTTCTCCTTTGATACACCTGCCCAGCTTCAGCCCCACGAGACAGAAGGACTCTCAACCATCCCAGTGCAGAAGAGAAGAAAAGGGACAGGGACATAATTTGCATTTTCCCTTGGCAAGCTTTCGCCTAGTGTCTACATCAATCACTATAAAGGATAAATGCCACCAAGAGGATGGGGAGAAGGGGGGAGCAAATAAGAGAGAGCGAACAAATAGAGAGTGAGCTAGATTGAATAAACCTGCCCAACTGGTCATGGGAAAGCTAGCCAGAATTAATCCTTGGAGATTCTCCTGAATCTCTAGGACTTCAGGCTCTAGGAAATTAAATCTCCTCCTGTGTCATGTTTGATAGCCATGTTCCAAAATCATTGAGTCTGGGTCTGGATGAAATCTGGCTGCTCACAAGGGCCAGTGCAGGATGGGTATAACAAATGAATGTGTTGAATAGAGACTAGAAGGGAGTGCTTTTTGGTTCCATTTTCTTCCTAGTATTGTATGTAACTGCATGTAAATAAGGCAGGACTTACTGAGAGGAAGGGACTGACCCGACAACACCCAGCTAATTAGTCGAAGTACAGCCCCCAGAATCTTAATCTAGTCTTTAAACAAAGGGCAAGGTCTCACATAGCCTTAGCTGGCCTTAGCTGTCCGTGTAACTCACTGTGCAGCTGAGGATGGCCTTGAACTCATCAACTTCTTGTCTCCATCTCCCACGTGGTGGGATTATAAGAATGCACCACCATACCTTGTTTAATCCAGTCCTTTGAAAATGAATCATAATACTGTATGCATTGTGCAAGTAAACAAACAGCACCCTCCTTCCGGAGCAGAGAGCTCTTGTTGTCTCCTGTACCTTCGCCAGGCAGTCCTAATTGAAATGTGGCCTTGACAAAACAGATCCCCTTCCCTGTCTTCCCCCAGCAAGGTGGCCGTGCTCTGGAGTCAGGCCAAGGCCCAGTAGGTCCTCACATTCTTTCCAGCCTGCTCCCCCTCCCACTCTTTTGTCAGCAGAAGCTTACTAGAAAGGCCGTTCTGTGATGAAGATACTGTCTGTGCAGTGCTTGTTAGTAAGTAGCTGCTGGCTGACTTCAGGCTTAGCCATCTCCCTCGGTCTTGTCAGAGCTTTTTGAACTGCGTTTCACTTTCCTGGTTCTTACCTGTAACTCTGAGCACGGAGGCTGCCAGATTCTTCCCAAAGGTGCACAGTTTTCCTAACCTCAGCTTCCTCTATCAGGTTTCTGGAGAAGAGGAGCCAGACACAAAGCAACACAGGCTTTTAAGGGTCAAGATACCTAAGAGGAGGAAAGGGGCCTTAATCTGCCTCCATTGTATGGATAGGGAAACTGGGAGTATCATGGTATCATAGCTTTATTTTCATCCCGGAGCAGAACATGAAAGAATAGCATGCCCAAAGAGCATGCTTGGATTGGACTCCCACCCAGCACTGGGCAGGAAAGTTAAGTTGCAGGGCATATGAAAGGGAACCCAAGGAAGGGAGGTGTTGAAAGACCCAAAAGACATGTATTACTTTTACAGTAAGATAAAACATAGTTAAAACATTTTTGGTTCTGGAAAATAATCCCCTCAAAATGAAAATTGAATCTTCACCTCAGATTCACAGCTTCCCACTGGTCTGGTGACCTGGCCATTTTCTCCATTGCCCCTACTCATAGCCTTTCCATGCTCCGGAACCAAAGATGATAGGATGTGGGCCAGTCTCCAACAGCTCAGTCTCCTGAGCCCCAATATGGAGGAGGAGAACAGTGAGGTGTTGCAGTTCAAGCTACTCCGAACAGTTGCAGAGGCTTTCACCAAGACCATGCTCTGCTTCTCAAATCATGTGCCCTGCCAACGAGAACCCAGATGGACTTAGCTTTTTGAGGAGCATGTGGTTTCGGGAGAAGAGTGTAGACTAGATTTCCATTGCCACTTATCGTCTTGGCCAGATTAGGTCTCGTCGTCCTGCTGATGTTCAGATTGCTCAGCACTTAGCCCAGAATTTTCTACCCCTGTGCTCTGCCCTCCTGTTTACCCTAGCCACAGCATGTCTTAGATGCCTCTTGTTCTTCCTGGTAAAAATATGCTAACCATTTGTCTGAACTCAGACTCTGACTGCTATGTCCACTGTTTGTTGTCCCCTGCCCTCTCAGCTACCCCTCTGGAATCCACTGTCTCAGGGAGAACAGATGCTCACCCTCTGCTGATGGGGCCCAAATATGGGGCAAGTAGGGGCAGGGCTCTCCATGGAGCTCCCTCCTCTTGTTCCTTGCCTACCTTTCTGAATAGCTGGTAGTACTGCTCCACACACACGTGTGTGTGTGTGTATGTACATATACATGTATACTTGTATATATAATATACGATACATATACACAAGGAGCACAAAGTGTGACAGTGGCTAGACACTGTCATCTAGAGAGCTCAATCATGCGGGAGGTTAAGACTCCTCCCGCACTGTAGGGAAATGACTAGATCAAACTGGAGAGTTGCACGCCCTGTGAAGGCAGCTGAGCAAGCAGGTGGCTCCTTGAGACCAATGTATCTCCTTCTGGCCGTGCTCACAGCCTCTGTTCCAGGACCTTCCAGACACTACAGCCTTCCAATGAGCTGATTGTACTGCCCCCTGCCCGCCGCGCATGTGCCAGCCTGCAGATTATGCTGCAAGATGGACCTGAAGCAAATTGCCCAGCGGAGTCAATCTGGGGAAGAAAGGGGTTTTGGACCAAGATCAGCACTGGGTCAGTCAGTGGGGAGAGAACAAGGAGAGAGCCAGCCTTCTTAGGCTTCCTTCCGCACTGGAAAAGGGAAGTCAATGGTTTCTCCGCTTTCTCTTCCTCAATTTAGCCAACTCAAGGGAGGACTATCAAAAACCTTGAGGAAATAAGAATATGCATGGAACACTAAGCATTCTCTTCAGATCCTGGAGTCAGAAGGAGGCAGACAGTGGAAGAAAAGATACGGAAGTCCTTCAGTGCCTGCCATTAATCTTCAGCCCTGACAAACTGCGTCAGTCCTAGGGCAGGGGACAGGCGCTCTAGTGAGAGCTCCTTTCTTGGCCAGGAGGAGTCAGTGAAAGAAAGACTAACAGGAGACAACCCAAGCAGAAGTCTGGGATTGTGGAATTCTTCAAGGACTGTTTAGACCAGGGAGATCCAACCCCAGAGAAATCCTAGACGGTCGGAATCTTTAGAAGGTTCAAGAACAGTATCTGTGGGCACAGATTTCCCAGCAGCATCCTCTAACAGTGCAGATAACCTCCTAGAGTGGATATGAATTCCAAATGACCTGATTAAACAAGACCAAGGACCTCTTCTGGGGAAGACACGGGAGTTCTTAAGAGAAGGAAATCCCAGCTCCTGCTTGTTCACCGTTAGAAATGTCTACCTCCCCACTCTTCTAGATTCTCAGGCAAGAACCACACACCTAAAAGGGACATTCTAGTTCAGTCACATCAACGGGCCAACTCAACCCAGAAATGTGGTGAGCAGGAAACAGAAGAATAGTGCTGGGGAGTGGAAGGAGCTGCTGATGCATGGAGCTTGGGTTCCTCTACTGGGAAATCTGTTCTTCAGAAGCCTTCGGTAGGACTTGTGAGTCCTTGCACAGGCCCCAGTGCGATTGGGGTTTTCTTCTGCGGAAGTGGGGCAGATTGAGGCCAAAGAGAAATTTCCCATAGAAGCATCTCTCAGCTAGTAAGCAAAGGATCCTAGACCAAATCAAATGTTTTAGGCCTGTCAGATGCAGTGATCTTTTGAGTTTTGTTCGATCATGTTAGAAAATATACAGGTTTCTTCTTTTGTTTAATTGGAAAAAAAATGGTTTAATTGTTTTTATTGTTGTTTTGGTGTTTTGTTTGTTTGTTTTGTTTTGTTGAGAAAGGGTTTCTTCTGTGTAGCTTTGGAGTCTGTCCTGGAACTCACCCTGTAGACCAGGCTGGCCTCGAACTCAGAGATTCACCTGCCTCTGCCTCCCAAGTATTGGGATTAAAGGTGTGCGCCACCACCACCCGGCTGGTTTACTAGGTTTTTAAACACACCTTTAGGGGCTAGCAGAATGATGCGATGGGTCAAAGTGCTGCATAAGCCTAACTAACTGCAATTCTTTGATCCCACAGTGGAAGGAACGGACTCGTTCCCTTGGCTGTCCTCGTATCCCACATGTTCTGTGAAACTCATATGCCCACATAGATCACACATACATTTACACTAAATAACTTAATTTTAGAAAAGTCTTTGTGTCTGTGAATAATTAACTGCTCAATGATATTGCACTCGTCCAGCATGTTCAAGGTTCTAGGTTCAAATCCCCAGCACCACAAAAACAAGCAAAATTAATAATAAAAAAAAAACCACAACACTTTCAAGATCATCAAAGAAGAGGAGACAGACTACAAGAGGCAGAGTCTGCGGTGGACTGCTGACCATCCGTGTCTTCAGGGTAAGAGGACCGCTGTATACCCGAACTCACAGCAGCTGTAGCTGCATGCGCCAGAGTAAACCAGTCCAAACTGAACTGAGGATGGAGGTAAGGCTCACCAAGACAAGGAGCCTATTGGTAGTTGATGTCTGCTGGGGGATGATAGACAATTCTTCTGGAATGTGGCCCTGCTCTAACTTGACAGTGCTCTGGTAAATGGTCCCGCATCCTGCATTCATGCACATACTGGAAGCACTACTTGGACCAGAGGAGTTAAAATGCAGGGAAGTGAGTGAAAGGTGGAAAGGATGTAAATAAATACAAAAAACAGCATCACGCCCGGCGGTGGTGGCGCACGTCTTTCATCCCAACACTCAGAGAGGCAGAAGCAGGTGGATCTCTGTGAGTTCCAGGCCAGCCTGGTCTACATGGTGAGTTCCAGGACAGCCAGGGCTACAAAGAGAAACCCTGTCTCAATTTAAAAAAATATATAATAACATCGCAAAAAGCTCATTATGAGTAGAAAAACGGAGTATGGAGTGAGTCACGGATGGGAAGGGCCCGAAGCAAAGATGGGAGTGAAATGATGGAGCACGTATAGACACCTGACGTGAGGCAAGACACGCCATGGCAGCCTGGTCCTCTTCACCTTTGCTGTCTTTGCCTCTGGCACACGGTGGAAGAGCCATGAGGACACGTTGAGAATTCTGCCAAGGGACGCATCAGGTCCAGCGAGTGAAATGGCTGCATTACCAGCGTTTTTCCTTTAAGAATACCCTTTTAAATTATACCACAAGAGAGTACATGAAATGGAGAGAGACTCACTGTGAGGTGGTTCTAGTAGGTGCTGGAGGTGACCGAGTCGGGGTGGGTGGATGAAAGCACATTGTAAACATGTATGAAATTCTCAAAGAGTAAATAAAAAGTTTTTTAAAGTAATTTAATTCTTTTTTCATTATAAAAGGATTCTGGGAGCCAGTGAGATGTCTGGGGACTGTCTAGATGGCTCAGTGGGCAAGGTGTTTGCTTCATAGTCCTGGTGACCTGAGTTCAGTCCCTGTGTCTTACATAAAGACAGAGGGAGAAAGAAGACCCCACAAAGTTGTCCTCTGACCTCCATGGGGGCCTTGCGGCATATGTATATCCATACATCATGTACACAGATTACAACAATAAACAATTTTTACAAAGAAAGGTATCTGCGATGTTCTGAAATCAACAAATTGACAAGCTGTAGCCTGCTATACCTGGTCTACTCAATTTCTGCTTGTGGCCCTGAGAAAGTTATCCTGGGAAAGGGAGCTGTGGTCACCCTGTCCCTGCAGGTAGCTTCAGGACAGCCTTGTTTTCTCCTCCTTAAGTCATTTCCCCAGTGGAGGGGCAGGAGTGGAGGGAGGCACGGATATGAGGCGAGGGAAGCGTCCCTCTTTGGTCCTGGTTTACTGAATGGCTTCCCACAGCAGAGCCCTTGTTTGTCACATTTAGCTTCAGGAGGTAAGACAGGATGATCCATCCCTCAGGCCCAGGCCTATAAAAGCTAGGGAACTGGCATCTGCAATCTGCCATTCACTGCTTTTGCCTTCTCTGGTTGCAGTTATACTGCTGCTAAAACGCTGGCTCCTGCCTTGCCCACGACGGAGTGAGCTTTTAACTGGTAACTTGGTCTTTGGAGCTTACTTCACTCTGAGCTGCATAAAATGCTGGAGTGGGGGGGGGGGGTTGAAGAGATGAATGGGATCTGTCAAAGTGAGGAAGGAAGGCACTATGGAGGGATGTGAAAAAGAGACCCAGGAAGCTAGATCTTTGCTGGATGTAATTTCCAGGGATCTCATAGACATGGGCCTGGGTGTTCTAGACATTTCTCAGGCTTCCAGCTCCAGCACTGCTTTAGGTAGTGTAAAGAAAAGACCAGGAAAGTCCAGCTTCAGATAGATAGTGAATAGCAATCTCTTTACCACCTTTGAGGACCAGAAGCTGCCGGATTCCCCAGTACCCTCCTCTAACAGCCTGCTAGCCTGCCAGCAGTCAGAGTGTTTTGAGGACTGTCCTAGGTTCATTTGGAAAGCCATTGCCTTGTGTGATGGTTGCTTGTCAATTTGACTCTGTCTAGAATCGACTAGAGCCCAAATAATAGGAAAGGGGGAACGGAGATGTCCAGAGCAAGATGAAGTGCCATGGACTGAGCTGAGAGCTGTCATGGCTTGGGCAGGGAGGGAAACTGGACAGCTGAGAGGGACGTCCAGAAGAATGACACCACTCAGCCCTTCCTGAAGCCAGACATTAAGATTTATTCAAGACCTATGTCCTGCGTGTTCGCAGGGAGGAGTTCCATTCTCCTTATCCCTAACAACGACTTCTGGCTCCAAGAGCTTGCTTCCATCATGGTGCTATATCTTGACTGCCAGTCAGAAGCACCCCAGGAGCTTGGAAGAGTGTATTGACACTCTTCAAAGAGTACCAGCAAACATCCAGGTTAGTTAAATCAGTCAACGAGGGAAGGTCCTAGGGGCCATTGCTAGATTTTAAATACTTCACCTGTGTGATTCGAATGTCCAGCCAGCATTGAGGAATTGTGGGTTTAAATGGTTTACTTGTTGTATTTTTTCGAAGTCCACCAAAATGTGGAGCTTTACTGTCTTCCTTAACTCCACCCAAATAACCATTTCCCCAAGGAGTGGGTGTAGAAGGTAGCTGTGGGAAGACAACTACATTAAAGTTTAGAATCCTGGGCCTAAGAAATCCCTTGGTCATTTGTTGTAATAGGGAGAGGCGGGCTGTGTCCCTGGCACCCGGCTGCCCGCATGGCTAGCTTATGCCCTGAAACAATTACACGGAAACTGTATTCTTTTAAACACTGCCTGGCCCATTAGTTCCAGCCTCTTATTGGCTAGCTCTTACATATTGATCTAACCCATTTCTAATAATCTGTGTAGCCCATGAGGTGGCTTACCAGGGAAGATCTTAACCTGCGTCTGTCTGGAGTGGGAGAATCATGGTGACTGCCTGACTCAGCTTCTTTCTCCCAGCATTCTGTTCTGTCTACTCCGCCTACCTAATTTTCTGTCCTATTAATTAGAGGCCAAGCAGTTTCTTTATTACTTAACCAATGAAACAACAGATAGAAAGATGACCCTCCTCCATCAGTCATTTTCTTAGTCAGGTTCCAGCTACCCATTCTGTTCTTCAGTTCCCCTGTCCTCTCCTGTCCTCTCCTCCTCTCCCCTTCCCTGCCCCCCTTATTCTCCTCCTCTTCTCCTCCCCTTCCTCCGTCACCATCACCTCCTCTTCTTCCTTCCACAACCCCTCAGTGTTCCTGAACAGTATTAAGCTCTCACCTCCGATTCCTGTCTTGTGCCTATCCAAGTAGTCAAGGCAATCAGCTTAAGACAATCTTTTAAAACAGTCCCAATTCCCTCTCCAAAAAGGATTCTGGAACCAGCTGGTGCTATGACTGAAATTTCACCCCAGATCCACATGGTTTCAACAAGGACCCAAAACGGTCTCCTCATTCTATCTCCACTGGCTCTGGAAACCATCACAAAGACATGCTCTTCTATTTCCATCTGAAGAAGCAGGACCCAGATCTTGCAAAGGAGGCCCAGAGCTGGCAAAGCGTTTGGAGAGTGACTGTTTGTGTATTCACTTGAGGGAGTCTTTGTGTACTTGTGGGTGTTTAGCCCTTATGGCTAATATTCAAATTAAGTCCATTTGCAGGCTGACGAGATTTTTCTAAGTGCACATGAAAGCATCCTTATTCATGACCTAAAAGCGAGGCAAGAGAGGGAGATGGGTAGGGGGAAGGGGGAATAAGAGGGAAAGGCTTGCTACAAAAATGCTTTGTGATGAAAATGTAACATTTTAGACAGTAGATAATTATTGTGCACTGTCATACCTTAGCCTCCGAGCTACATGCTTTGGATTTGATGGTGACTCAGACCTTCAAGCCTGACATTAACAGCTTGGCCTAGAAGATTTTATGAATTCACATTTTGAACAACCCTTCTTGAAATAAAAGGTACCATCTAGGGTGGGCAAAAACACATTAAGCCCTAAATTATGAATCTCTATATACTGGAAAATTTACTCAACAAACAGGCTCATTTTGCATATGGACCCAAACACATTATTTACCATGTATATGCAATGGTTATATACAGGAAAATGCATGGGATGTATGTAAGTCCTACAGACATGTATAAGATTCCCAGATAGGATTGTGAGAGCACTTTTTAACTCTATACTTTCCTTCCCGATGCTCCTTCAGATTACTAGACAATGATCCAGCATGGTTGCTCTCTCCACTAACCCTAGCATTTAGGAAGCTGAATCAGAAAGATTTCCATAAGTTAAAGCCAGCCTGGGTTACATAGTGAGTTCCATTCCAGAATGGGTGACAAGCTAAGACTCTATCTCAAAAAATGTCAAAGATGCCTGATCACTAGCTAACTCACTGAGAGCTGTGGTTGCTTCTACTGGACTAGGCACTGGGCCCTCTATTGCACACATGGCCATTTATTTCATTTTCGCATCGGTAGGAATGTATTTTACAACTGAGAAACTGATACTAGTTCCTATTAGGTACCAGCATGAGGATTCAAACCCAGCACCCTAGCACCTTTCAAAGTGTGATGCTTCCTGACATCAACTACCAAAGTTCCCTCCTCATCAAGAACAGTAACACCATTGTTGTCATCGTGATCATTGTCATCTTGTCATCATATCGGCTGTCAAAGCCTTCCTTTGTGCTAAAATTCCCTTAATAACAATAATGGGTGATGAAGATAACACTTGAGTTATTTTAACCTTGTTGCCTGCCATTGGCTTCTGATGACTGGAAATGTCTCAAAGCCATCTCCTAACTGGGATGGGGCTGGAAGAGCAGACCACCATGGATGTGACTGGATATGCCCTCCTGATGGACCAAGACTATTTTCATCTGGCAGTCCATGCCTTAAGAATAGGGAATATGCTCACAGGGCTTCTGGGCCAATCAATTTTTATAAAAGAACTTTGAAAAAATATAGCAGCTAATATCTGTAGATGGAAGCCTGGCAAACAAGATGATCCTTCTCTTTGTATTTTCTTCCTCTGCATCTGGTCCAGCAGGACTCTGTAAGCACAAATTACCTTCATGACAAAACTGCTAGTGGGCCCTGCCCACCAGCATCTCCTAGCAGGGCCTTCTTCTTTCTCCTAACCCTAACTCACCTGAATCCCTTACCTCCTGTCTGATTTCAGTGTTCTTTGCCTATTATCCCATTTTTCTCTTTTTGAAAATGCCAGCTCCTTTCCCCTGTAAATGTCTTTACTTTTCCCTTCTTTTATTTCAGCTCAAGCCACATTAAGGCTGCGAAGCACTTTGGAAAGTAGTGAGTATAGCAAGCTGGTAAATAGAGTTTGGGGATATTTTTCTTTCATTGGACTTTGAAAACCAATAGTAATTCGCAGCCCTGGTAAATCTTTGTGTTTGCAGTGCTATTAGGTAGTTACAGATGGGGACAGATGGGGTTTGTGGCCATGACCCCAAATGTACAATTCTTGCGGGGAGGGGGAAAAGTCACTCCAGGTGAAGTAGTGTTAGCTTGATTAGCATTTCCAAAATTGACTTCTATGGTCTTCCACGTGTGAGGGATTAATAGGTACCACGGGGAGAAAAGGGTTTCTGGGTATAAATGACTTTGATAAGTACTGAGTTAGATGAGCTAAGTTCTACTACAGGATTTTGCCGAGCTTTTAATATACTAATGAGCGTCATGAATCTCCAAACGGACATTTAGAGGTTTTTCCATTTGAAGTGTGATCTGAGGACTGGCAGAATAGGCATCACCTGGGAGCTTGTTAGACATGCAGGAGCTGAAGCCTCCACCCCACACTTTCCCAGCCAGAACTGGCATCGTGACAAGATCATCAGGGGAGTTGTCTGCGCATTAAATTCTGAGCGGCACCAATTTAGAGTAGATAGCATTTCTCAAACATTTTTTTTTTTGTCCCTAGGACCCCTTTATATAGCCTCTTCAGGAATGTTCTTCAGAGAAATACCAAGGCTAGAAAGTCCTTCATAGAATTTTTTTTCTAAAGAAATGGGGGCTAACCCCCACATTTATAATCTGGGGGACTGGTTGGTTGTACGACACCCAAAGATTGATTTTACAGCAGTTCCATGTCTTCTGAATCTTGTGTCACCAGAAAGTCCTTCCATCCCCCTTGTTCCCAATTAACTCATTTCCCGGGGCATTTTAAGCAATGCCATGGCTTCTTGGTCTGTTCTCTGGCCCAAATCAACTTGTTCGTTTCTTAAACCCAGCAGCTTCTCCTGGGTGCCAGAGCTCAGAATCCGAGCATGCAAAGAATGTTCCATGATCCCCTGCTGGAAATCATTACAAAGACAATTTTCTTGAAGCTAGGCAACTTTTCAGTCCGGTGTGTTCTGTTCAGTTAAGCTGTCGTTGTTTTTCTTTTAGGCCTTTAAGCTATTGTGCCAAACATCAAAATAACACTAGCTATTTTGTATTCAGATCTTGCAACTCATTTGGGGGCATTGTTAATATTTTATAAGAAAATTCTCTTTTTTCCATTCATATTTGTGATTTTCAAGTGTGTTGCTCTGTTGCATTCATAAACACGATTTTTATTAAGTCTTGGAGCCCTGGTTTTTTTCTTTCTTTCTTTCTTTCTTTCTTTCTTTCTTTCTTTCTTTCTTTCTTTCTTTCTTTCTTTCTTTCTTTCTCCTGTTCTTTCTTTCTTTCTCTTCCCATGAAGGAAAAAAATTCTCCAGTTTTATGTTAAAAGTTAAAAGGAAAATAAGTTTTGGAATGTGAAAATTGCTTTTGCAAGAAAATTGCCCGAGATGCAACTCTTCTGTACAGTGGGTCCATCTGTGCCTAGACTCTGGGTCAGACACAGGCAAAGGTCTCAGGGTGGTTTCTTTGAAGGTTATCACGGGTGTCTTTGTCATGGCCACTTTCTGCGGCCGGACAGGATTGTGTGTTTAGAGACTAGGGAGACTAGATAAAATGACCAGAAGGATAGCACTTAAAAATATTTGAACTTGAGGAAGAATGCCAACTCCTGAGGCTGCCCACTGTTGGGCAAACAGTGCTCCTGACTTTTTTCATAGTCCCATTGACTGCCCTGTCTCCTACTCCCACTGACTGCCCTGTCTCCTACTCCCACTGACTGCCCTGTCTCCTACTCCCACTGACTGCCCTGTCTCCTACTCCCACTGACTGCCCTGTCTCCTACCCCCGCTGACTGCCCTGTCTCCTACTCCCACTGACTGCCCTGTCTCCTACTCCCACTGACTGCCCTGTCTCCTACCCCCACTGACTGCCCTGTCTCATACTCCCACTGAAGCAGAAACAACAGTGTAAAGGGGACTAGACTATAGAAACACCTCATCATACAGGAGATTTGAGGCTTCATCCGAATTTCTCAGTAGTTCAAAGATACCAGAAGTGCTATGGTCCAGGGTCTCATCCTTTAAAGGGACATGCAAACTCACTGAAAAGTGAACCACAATGGTTCCTAACCCTTCTAAGTATTACTATCAGGGCACATTCCATAATAGTGGATTATTCTACAGGAAGTCTTCTCTCTACTGATAACCCACTGTTGCCATGGATTAGGAGGTTTTCCCCTGCTAGAAATCCATGGACCTTTCAGCTCAGCAAGGTCACATAGACTTAACTCTGTCATTCATTGCTAGGTGAAAATAAATACCAGCAGCTACTATTTCTTGAACATTCTCTGTATACTTGGCACTGGTCCTGGCACTTTTATTTGCATTATCACTTTATCTAGATTAGGAAGTTGAGGTTCGGAGAAGTAGAAAGTCGCACAGCTAAGAGGTAGAACCTTGGAGCGAGTCCCAGTCTGTAGAACTTCCAAGTTGTATCCTTTACTCCTTGGGCTGAAGGATCACAGAAGTCACCAAAGAATCCAAAAAGAAATTACTAAACACATGTGTTTGCCTCATCATTTTAGGGCTACCCTGAAAGCAACTGAGATTCCAGGAATCCGAATAGCTGACTTGAAGAATTACCAACAGAGCCAGTTCCTAAAATCCACCTCATACCCCATCATCCAGCAACGCCAGTCTTCTTCACGGTGCTTGCTTAAACTAAGTATGCTCTACTCAAGCCTTCACACTCGCTGCCCTGTGCTTACAACACCCACTTCCTCTCTTCCTCCAGCACTTTGCTCAGTTGCCGCCTTCTCTGCTGTCTTTCTCTTCCTTTGTTTCCCCTCTCCCCCAAAGACTTATTTTCTGCGCTAGCATAGAATTGTACCTACAAATTTATTTATTGTCTGTGTCTTCTCAGTAGAATGCAAGGCATACAAGGGCAGAGCTTTTTTGTTGTTGTTAAATCTTTTGTTTAGTGTAGTATCTATCCTGAGGCTCAAGCACTACCTCTGGCATGTTGTAGAAGCTCAATAACTATTTGTATGATGAATGATTGACTATGAAGATAGCTTTCAACATGGTTCCCTGCCTGTGTCATATCTACAGAGTGGGCCATGGCCTTGGAGATAAAATAGCAGGTGATCAGGTAAGAGATGTGTGACTTCACAGGTAAGAAGACACAGAGGGGAAGTAGTTCATGTCCCAAATGACAAAAGCCAAGCATCCATATTCTAGTGCCTCTTCACAGCAGTTTTACTCTTACTATCTGGTGATTGAGAAATGAATAGTGGTGATGAATTCATCTAAATTTGTGGCTGTGTTTATTTATAAACAGTCTAATTGTGTAGCCTAGACTGACTTCAAATTGGCAGTCCTGCCTCAGCCACCTGAGAGCTGAGATTACAGGTATGTACTACCACACTGAGACATATCTTAAAATAAATATAGATTTCTTTAATCATTCTCGCACTGGCCTAATGCTCGGAAAACAGGGATATGTAATTTGGTGCAATGCTTTAAGATAAATGCTTAAGTGTCTGGCATATCTTGGCCAGAGTTTGACTTCTAGCATTGTCTCTTATTATCTGTGTGATCCTGAGGACGTTAATTAAACCTTGACCTCAGTGCCCTTATCTTTACAAGGAAAATAGGAAGACTCAAGTTCAGAGAGTTGTTATGAAAATCGAATGAGTCACTGCATGGGCAGCCTGTGTAAAGTGACTAGGATGTAGTCAGAGCTCCCCAATTTAAAAGTCACCATCATCATTGATCATTATTTGAGAACTCAGATACTGCTCCCCAATCAAAAGCTGTCATTGTCATCATCATTGTGAGTCATTATGTGAGAACTCACATAATAGTTCCATGTATACCAACTTGCATCCCTCTTGTAGAACCTCAAAGTCCTGAACCTGCAGTTCTAGGAGCCAATGCAGCTGGCACAAGGTATCCCTAACAGTCAAAGAAAATGGGTGGGAGGTTGGGTGTGGTTGCACACACCTTTAATCCTAGAACTTGAGAGACTGAATCAGGAAGACTGTTAGTTCTAGAGCAGCTAGTGAGTTCCAGTCAGCATTGACTGCATAGTAACCCGCCACCAAGAGCAACACCTTACAAAGCATTTTTTTCAAAATATTTATTTATTTATTATGTATACAATATTCTGTCTGTGTGTATGTCTGCAGGCCAGAAGAGGGCACCAGACCCCATTACAGATGGGTGTGAGCCACCATGTATGTGGTTGCTGGGAATTGAACTTGGGACTTTTGGAAGAGCAGACAATGCTCTTAACCTCTGAGCCATCTCTCCAGCCCTTACAAAACATTTTTAGAGGTGGATTGCGCCCTGGCAGCTAGGGGACCTAAGCATAGTTAGAATGGGGAGGGATACCAGAACAAAGTCAGCGATGAGCATCATTTCAGGAGGATAGCTAGATGTACACATTTAAGAGCGGAAGCCAGCAGCTACAAGAAGGCCTTCCAGTGCTTTTCAAATACTGATTTAGCTAACAGTTGCTGAGAAAGACAGTTAAAGATAGTAATCACCGAAGGACCTTGCTATAAATGGCAAGCATCTTATCGCCCTGGAGTGTATGCTCTTCACCTGTAGTGAGGCTGCTTTCATCTTTACCTTATCAGGCTTCGCATTATAGAAAGAAGTCTTAGTGCCAGGCACTAACCCATCACTAGAAGGTTGTTTATGGGTGACCTGAACAGTTTCTCTTCAATATATCCCTGTTCATCCCCTACCCCAAATGAAAACTCAGGAAGGCTTTTTGAAAGGTCCTGGACTGCTAAGCTGGGCAGCCGCACTTAGTGCTAGGCAGTGATGCTTTCTCCTCTGTCTGTCATTGCTCTGCCCTGAAGAGCTCAAATCATAGAAAAGATTAACCAAGGAGCCTAGTGAGTCCTGGGGGTTCAAGAGATCTGATAAGAAGGAGGTCAAGTATGGAGATCTGTGAGGGTAAGGAGAAGTGGCCACCCCCTGAAGCTACACATTATTGGATAGGAACTAGTTCACCTACGGAGAGAGCTCACAAGCTGTGCTCTAGGCTGATTAATTTGATGAGGGAGTTGAGCATATTCTGTGATTTTTTTTGCTAAGAATGGGCAACAGAGCCAATTAAACCTCACCTTCCTAGGGAAGAAACTGGGAATCCCAGCTTCTGGGTTTATTTTAGGAAACCGATCTTTCTGGGGGGAAAAAAACCCTTCAGTAGCACATGGCAGTACGCCACAAAAAGGCTGCTTCTTCTTGACCTTCAGTCCAAACTCCTGCACACACCAGAGATTTGTGTCCCAAACCAAGGACCTTAAAATACCCCTGCCGGTCTTATACAGATAGATCCACTAGTGCCCCATCATCATTTCTCCCAGAGCATCAATTCCATTCTCCTTGTCGTGCAGAAGACCATTTGTAATTGTCTGGTCCTTCCCTTGGCCTGATGGGGAGTTCTGCTCTGTGGCCTCATTTGCATCAACAAACGCAGACTGGCATCTGTCATCTTAGCACCTTAAGCCAAGGATCTAGAGCAGCAACCAGCAACCTTCTGAGCCAATACTTTGGATATTGAATTCAGAAATGACAGTGTCAAATTGGGGCTAATTTGCATAGGCTTATTAGGTTAATTACTGCAATGTCTCCAGGAACTTAAAAATCCTTGAATTCTTAGACAACCAGAATGCTCAAAGTCTGTTGCTATGAAACTTGGACTGTAAATTACCATGAATACCATTAATCTGTTCACTAGGAGGTTAATTTGCAATTTGTTGGCAAATCACATGTGGATCTTATAGCAAGAGTGTGGGTGGTGTTTTCCTGCCAACTTGTGGCCCTGCCTATGTTTGGGGGTGTGTGCACGCGCGCTAACACTCATGTGCGTGCATGCACCAGTGCATATACACACAGTACTGGGATAGGTACTTTATGGAAACTTACTTCCTTGGTCTTCCCACTGTCTCCTAATCTCACCTGGATCTTCTGGCACACCCTGAATCCTAGGGCATCTGTTCTCCACTTGGAGGGCTCCTGCACAGAGCACTGCTTGGCCTAGTGCCAGCCATCTTATGTGACATTAACTCCTCCTGAGACAGAAGCACCAAGGTGTCTTTAAATGACTCCGGATCATCTGGCCTTTTTGGAAAGATGTACTTTTGACTTAATGGTTCTCAAATTGTTTTTGCATGCCCGTGATCTGTGTCTGGAAGAAACAGAATGGGAAAATTACCTTGAGGTGGAGATGGTTACTGTACCACACTGGGGGATGGGAGCGATTGGTGAGCATGACTATCAGATGTTACTCTTATGACTACTGGCAGGCTTGGTGACCCAAACTGTATTAGCCCAATCTCCACAAGAGACTGGTACAACCAATCATTTGAAGAAAATCCTTGCCTGATTTAGAGGACAAACTGGGGGAGTGACTGAAGGGGTGTTAGAACTACACCCAGAAGTAGCTAACATCTCAGGGTAACACATCTCCTTTAGGTAGAAGCATGGGAAATTCAAATATGTGCTGAGAAGAAAGACTTATTAGGCGATCTTAAAGAGAATGAGAATATAAAGCCCCCATTCTTTGGTGCTCAGGAGGGATCTTCAGGAAATTCCTAATGCTTCAGGGGACCCTCTGAAAACCTGGGTTGGAGAAGCATCTGTATCCATCACGGTGATGCCTACCCAAAAAAAATGAAGGCATGCTACAAGTTTAGAAAAGCTCCAAACTGGTTTTGCTTACCGATCTTACAAGAAAATTTTAGAAAAGAGATTTATCTTAGATGGAAGAACATGGGATGTTCAACAGAGATAGTTAAGAGAGCTGCACCCCCAGAAAGTGGGACTGCTAACGTATCTCCAACAGTCCTCTTCATCACAATCTCCCCTGCCCGAGGGCTGGAGAGATGGCTCAGAGGTTAAGAGCACTGGCTGCTCTTCCAGAGGTCCTGAGTTCAATTCCCAGCAACCACATGGTGGCTCACAACCATCTGTACTGAGATCTGGTGCCCTCCCCTCCCCTCCCCTGCCCGTTCATTCACAGGAGATTCACTGGGGCTGGAGGAATGAGTTAGCGGTTAAGATCACTGGCTGCTCTTCCAAAGGACCGAGGTTCAATTCCAGGCACCAACACAGTAACTCACAAACGTCTGTGACTCCAGTTCCAAGGAATTCAACACCCTCTTCTGGCTTCCAAGGTCATGGGACACAAACATGGTGCAAAGACATATATGCAGGCAAAAATTTCATACACACAAAATGAAATCAGTAAGTGTAAATTTTTTTAAGAGCAGGGGTAGTGGTTCATGCCTGCAAACCCAGCAATGGTGAGGGTGAGAAGCGGGATGGTAGGTTTAAGGCCAGCCTTGGTTACATATTGAGTTCCAGGCCAGTCTATATAGTGAAGCCTGTCTAAAAATTAAAAGCAAAACACTGGGTCTGGGGATATGGTGAGCAAAACAAAGGTCTTGTCCTGCCCTCCAAGAACACACGTTCTAATGGAGGCTATTTAATTCTGCCTAGGGAAAGATGAGGTTTAGAAAGGCTTCTCAGGCAAGGTGACTTCAGTTGAGTCTAGAAGGTGATGTTAGAGATTTCCAGGCAGTCAAGGTGGCAGAGAGCATTCTGAGAAAAGGCATAGCAAAGTAAGTGTAAGTGTGAAAGGAGACACTTAGTGTGATCCCCATTTTAAAGCAGTAAATGCAATTTTGCTCAGTAAAACATCACCCCAAGCCAGACGGTGGATGGCGTACGCCTTTAATCCTAGCACGCAGGAGGCAGAGGCAGGCGAATCTCTGTGAGTTCGAGGCCAGCCTGGTCTACAAAGCGAGTTCCAGGATAGCTAGGACTGTTACACAGAGAAACCTTGTCTTGAAAAACCAAAAAAAAAAAAATATATATCACCCCAAATTTCCACGAGTGGCCCTGAAAAAAAAAAAAAAAACACTGTCCCAGAAAGAAGTATCTGTAAACAGATTTCTCTACTTGGCACCATTATCGACATCAGGATGACACTTTTCGGCAAAACCGTATGTTAAAGGCTGGGGTGTGGGCTGGGCAGGCATGCATCTTAGTGACAGAGCATTTGTGTTGTAGGCATCAGCTTCTGGAGTTCATCTTCAGGACAGTAACAGCCACAGAGAAGAGAGCAAAGGAAAGCATGTTGGTGGTAACAAGAGAAACCAACATGAAGAATAATAGGAATAAAAATAGCTAGCATTTATTAAGAATTTTTTGGAGCCAGGCACATCACATATACTCTTCATAATATCACCATGGAGTACATACATTAGTAATATAAATAACATTGATAATGGGTAATGTTATTCCCACTCTACCCATTTCATAGATGATCGACAAGAAGCTGAACAAGTCCGTCAGTCTCAGAGGTATAACTCAGCTCTCTTCCATTGATGAGGTTCTGGGGACTTGTTCTTCCTTGCTGGTTCCAGGCCTGCCTACATGGGTCAGAGGTTGTCTGTAACTCCAACTGCTTACATGGGTGCACCCTCCACCGAGGAGACGACTCTGGACCAATCTGTAACAGGGGCGCTCAGCTTATCCTCTCACCACGTTAAAGAAATGACAGAGGGGAGAGATGGGATTATAAACTCAGATGCCCAAACAGCCAAGACTGAAAGAGTCAATGTACTCATTAGGAGGAGATCAGATATCATGCCCAAGGAGTGTTCTCTTTCCCTTTTTAATTGTTCTTTTAATAAAAACAGCCCAGGAGTTTAAGTACAATAGTAAATGGAAGCTGACACTTCACCCTATAATGAGACTACAGAAGGAACGAAGGGCACTGGGGGGACCCAGAGAGTCTCTCATCCAACAGGGACACTATCACTCAGTTCCATCAAATTAGGATTTGGTGGATCCTTAAAGCACTGCGTTACCAGTAGGATGTTGGTTTTTTTTTTTTCAAGAGAAGCCAAAAATGTGGATCCTCACATGAGATCTAAGTATTTTTACAATAAAATAACATTTATTTATTGACAGATTTGTGTGTGTGTGTGTGTGTGTGTGTGTGTGTGTGTGTGTATAGACAGTTTGTGGAATTTAGTGCTCTCCTTCCATTATGTAGGTTCCAGGGATCAAACTTAGGTCATCAGTCTTGGCAGCCATCTTGTCAGGACAATTTTCATATATTAACAATAAAAACAATTTATTTTTATATGTTAACAATAAAAAAAATCATTAAGGGGCTAGAAAATGGCCTAGAGATTAGGAACACTTGCTGCTCTCACATAGGACCTGGGTTCAATTCCCAGCATCCACAGTAGTTGGCTCACAACTATTTGTAACTTCAATTCCAGGCAATCCAACACCCACTTTTGGCCTCTGTGGGCAATGCACACATTTATAGACATACAGACATGTACACACACACATAGTTTGTTCTGATTTTTTTTTTGTTGTTATTTGATAGGGAAGGGGTTTAAAGAGAACATGAAATTGGGTTGTTAGGGAGGTAGGGAGGACCTGGGAGGAGTTAGGGGAGAGAAAATATGATCAAAATATTTTGTATGTAAAAAAATTTAAATAAGTAAATCATTTCAAAAGTCATTGAAAATATGAGGCAAGCTTAACAAAGTTCCCCTGCTTCCCTGGGTGAATTTTGAATGAAGTAACTGGAGTCTCCTTTTTCCTAATACATAAAATAGGTATAAAAACAATACCTGTTTCAGAAGATAGTTATGAGAACAAGGTTAGGTCACATACTGGGATACCTGTCACATATAAGTGATTAATGCATGATATCTATTTAGATGATTATTATTCCAAGTATTTTCAATGTATAATCTAAAGATTCTAACTCACAGGGAAGTCTTTACCCCCAGCCCTCAATAGCCCCAATGCTGTAACCCAGGCAGGTTAGCTCCTGCTTGCAGACAAAAGAGCCTAAACACACTTAGACAGCTGAAGAGCACACGCACGGAGAGGAATGCCTTTATTCTTTATGCCATGATTTACAAAGGCAGCCGAAGGCTGAGGAGGGACTGGAAAGGCCTGCAGAATGATTTCAAGCAGAATTCGGAGGGAGACTGAGGCCATAATTTCTACTACTACCTCTGGCAAACCTAGAGATGCTCAAGGTTTTCAACAGAGCTGTAGGCTGCTAAGCCAAATCTCTTCTTTTTCTTTTCCTTTCGTTCACTCCTCTCCGCTGCCCCCTGGCCCCGCCTTCATTTCTCTTCTTTTTCTTCTTCTCCCCACTTCCTCATTTTAGTCCTTGGCTCTCACCCTGGCTGCGCATAGGAAGTTTTTTAAAAACTACTCGTGTAAGGGCCTGTCCTATAGAGATTCTGTGACCCCCTGTCACACAGCCATAATCCAAAATTCAGATCCTAGTGTGAACATACGTCCACCTTCCCAAGAACTCCATCTGACCCTAGAGAGCAATGTGTGGGATGCTATGGGAGCAAGCTGTGTCTCTAAGCCCTCTCGGCCATTTCACATCCTGCTTTATTTGTCTCACACACACACACACACACACATACACACACACACACACACACACACACACACACACACACACACTCTTTCTCACCTCTCTGAGCCTTGATCTCCTCACCCATCCCACAGGAATGGTTTGCTCTGGTGTTTGTGAGGCTGTGGCAAATCACTACGTAGTGTATAAGAGCGTTTTGCAGAGGCCCAGCCCTCTCTCCACAAGGGAGGCCCTGTTATTACAAGGTTAAGAAGGATGTGGGTGGGAAGGCAAGAGAGGCAGCAGGGAGCAAGCAGTATTACACATGGAGAAAGGCCATGCACGTTAACAATGCAGTTCACAAATGAGAGCAAATTAATACTGGGCCCAGGGAGAACAGAACATTCACACACCAGGGGCAAAGCTAGGCCCTTGGAGCTGCTAGGCCTTGACAGGGAGAAGGAAGTGGGATCTCAGAGGGAGGAAGAAGAGGGGCCAAGTGAGGGAGACTTCTGGTGCTAGGGAGCTTATCTGACTGGAAGCAGAAGATAAGGTGTGAGCTACCCAGGAGAGAAAGATAGGAGGAAGAAGAAGGCAGAGGGGAAGCTCCCCACCTAGACCTGGGGAGCAAGTGGAGGGCAGCAGTGTGGCAAGGTAGTAAGAACAAGGAGGCATATCCCTCCAATGTCAATACATTTGCCTTCATTCTCTAGCAACTGGACCCAGATCACCAAGCAGAGGGTCACCAGGGCAGGAGCTGGAAACTACATTGCCAGTCCCCTCCTCCCACCACGGCTATCTTCTTTCTCTCTGTTCTGTAAAACGATCAGGGGCCATGGACTAGGAGGCAGGGAGTCAAGCATCCCTCAATTCAGAAAAGCCCTGACAAATCTTTAGAAGCAAGAAAACTGAAAAGTGAGGGACAGTGAAGTAGAGTGGACTCCTAGGTCAGGGCAATATTAAAAATTCTCAGAGGCACTGAGCAGTCTGAATGAGCAGCTCCGACAATCTGAGCAGGGCTGTGGAGAGCAGATATTGGGCCAGAAGCCAGTCGGGAGTGCACACAAAGGCCTTTGGGGGAGCAGCTGGTTACCAATCACTAAAAAAGGAATGTAGTCTTTTTCAGGTAAGATGGTGTGACGGGGGTTTCCTAGGGGAATGTCAACCCTGATCCTCCATTAGTGGAATTATTCCTAAATGAGTCTAGGATGCTCAGGCAGATACCCACCTCTGGAAACCCAGGAGACCATTTTTTTTTCTGCTTTGCTTCTATAACAAAGGTACATTAGATAGTGCCCAAACTGTTCAGCAGCAGTATGGGGTCCATGGTCACAGTGCCAACCCTTTGTCTAACTCCCCTGCATGAATAGTGCTAATATACCTGCTGCCCTGTGATCGGAACCCTACCCTTACAAGAAGAGCAGTTCCAGGGTCACAGAGCTTAGAGTCTGTGTTTATTTAAGCAGGGAGGAACCATGGAATCAGCTAATACAGCATTATCATTTAATGTGTGGGGAAAGCGAGACTTAGAAAGGGAAAGTGTAAGGCCAGAGATGTCTGTTTGCTGCCAGAGCTGAGGTGAACAGCAAAATGTCCATGTTCACAGCCTAGGATGTTTCTCTTTCCTTCTTTGCTATTATCTCAGCTCTTCATTATATTTGAGCAAAAATGCCAGAATATCTTCAGGGCCAGCCTTACACATAGGTAAACACCATGTGATCAAGTGTGTCTCCTTGATTGCCTGTCACTGTGCCGGAAATTTTGGATCTGGAGGCTTTCTACTCTTTGGGGATCGAGTATAAACAAGGGGATGGGGAGCGTTGTTGACAGTTGCTGAGGGAAAGGCATTGTAAATTAGAGGCACGCTGTAGGCTTGAAGAGAACAGCAGCAACTGGTCTAAGAGATAAAATACAGGCCAGACAGAGGCAAAGAACCCAGGGCAAGCGTCTGAATCTGGGGCGTAGACCACTGTTGCTGAGGTAAAGAAAGAGAATTTGATTGCGAATGCACCTAAGCTATCCTCAAGTCACAAGCGTGGACACCCAGGGAGTTTTTCGCCCAGAAAACTATAATGTAACCCAGGAAGCTTGAATCACTGCTGGCGAGGGAGAAGGATGCGAGAGTGAAGGATAACATCAGGCTGTCTGGAGTGGCGGCAGGGGCACTTTATTAAGAGAAGCAGCCTGGGCGAAATGGATGTGACAAGGGAATCTATGAAGACATCGGGAAGAGCCCCAGCCACAAGAGGGATGGGCTCTATGGCTGCCAAGGCAGGCTGGGTGTGGGTTGTGTCTGTTCCGCGTCTTCCCCAGGGACCCTGTTGCAGGTGCTGTGGCCTGAGGCCAAAGTGCTTGCACTGCGTCCCTCTGGCTTTCTTTCTAGTTCTCCAGAGCTGTTCGGGGCAGCTCTGGGCTTGGCTCTGCTTCCTAGGTTCCCGGGCCTTCCCTTAATCTTCTATCAGCTCTAGCATTCTCAGAGCCAGATCTTGATGACAATCTGACAGGAAGGGAGACTGGAAGGGAAGAAGTGAGCAGATTTGCCTAGGAACTGGTTTTGCTTATCAGGACTCCCTGTTTCCTTGCCTCACATAGCCAGGGGCGGGGGTGGGTAAAGGTGAGTGCACCTGGAAATTTGGAACGTGTCTTGAAGATCCAGTTGCATAGCAGACATACTACAGTCTGTGCCCTTGGGGTTTAGATTCTCAGATTTAACCAACTGTCAGTCAAAATGATCCAAAGAATAAAATCTTGCTTCTTTTGCAAAAAACACAAAAAAAAGAAATGCTGAAAAGAATTATGTTTGTGTTGAATTTTATTTCTTGTCATTCTTCACTCACCAATATGGTATGACAACTACTCACATAACTTTTACATTGTATTGGATTTTTAAGTAATATAGAAGTGATTTAAAGTATACAAGAAGATGTGCATAGACTATATGCAAATACTGTGTTATTTTAAATAAGGGAGATGAGCATCCTTGCATCTTGGTATCTGTTGATCTGTTGGAGTCCTGAAACCTTCCCTGTAGATACAATTATGTTGTAATTTAGATTGTAGAGATATTTGGGGTAGTCCAAGGAATGAGCTAAAGAAGAGAAAGACCCTCCCAGAGTTCTTCCTAGTTTTGTTGCAGGTCTCGGCTACTTGGGCAGAACACAGAACCTCAGCTAAGAGCAAAGGCAAGCCTTCAGCCTCTTGACCAGCATCTGTTGTCTGACATGAGCTCTGTGCTTTCTGAATGGAAGGTATCTTGGGAGCCTCAAGACACTCGCAATCCTGAGGCTGGATAATCTCATGAGAGGAGGAGGAGGAGGCTGCTATTGCCATTCATTAGAGATCCAGAGCCAGGACAGTTCTGCTGGCTCCATTCAAGCCCCCCAAACAGTCTCCCCAGTTTAAGGCAGATCATTACTAACTGGTGTGTCAGAGGCACCGCTGAGGGAGAGTGCTATTTCTCAGAGCAGGGACTGCCTCGGTGCAGGCTCGGTAGTTCTGGAAAGATGAAATTCAGTGCAATCAATCTGGGAGAGTCAGGCAGGATTTCTTTTCAGCTTTACCTCCCGGTAACCCCCTCCCATCTTGGAGACAGACTAATCCCTGACATTTGTCTAGTGGCTTTATACTTTTCAAAGCTCCTTCACATCCATTACTTCCCTCCAGCATCACAAACACCCCCAGAAAGCTGGCCTGGAGGTGTTATTATCCCTGTTTGACCAACAAGAAAACTGAGGTCTCAAAGGAATACATGACTCATTCAGGGTCACGCAGTCATTTAGTCAAAGAACTCGGATTTTAAATGTTTCCTAACTTCCAGTCTTGTGATCCTTCTGCCTTGCAAGGTGGACTCTCCTACAGGACTATGGAGGTCAGTGCCTAGCACACCCAGCGCACAGAGAAGCTAATAAATGTTTGCTGCATGAATGGCTGAATGGATAAGCAAGGAAGGGAGAAAGATAAGTTCTACAATGGTTCTTCTTTTCGTTGTTTTGAAAAATGGTCTCACCATATCACCCAGGCTATCCTTGAATTCCTGGGCTCACGTGATTCTCTATACTCAGCTTCCAAAATATCCGAGGCTATCGATATGACCAACTACACCCACCTCTACTGATCTTTTTAAGCAATTAAAATAGAACAAATATGTTACATTATTTGATCGTTTTGACCAGGAAGGGAGGAGTACATGATCTTGCCCAGTTCACTAATGTCAATGCCAAAGAAAAGCAAGTGTGACACCTATAGGGAAAGCAATGGGGCTTACTCTCCTAACAAAGCTGCCTTCCAGGCATCCTTCACAGAGTACTGGGTCCCATGGGCCCTAAATCCAGTAGCAGGAAGGAGAATCAGCCTCACTGCAAGATCTGCCCCAAATTGTTTCTAGAAGCTTCTCTCTGGTCCCCACCAGTGGCTCTCTGAAGATCTGCTGTGAGTGTTACCTGAGAACACTGGCTGCTCTCATCTTTAGGATCTGAGCATGCTCCTCTTTCAGACCTCAGAGACTCTGAACCTGTCTCAGAGAAGACCACCTGGATCCAGACAAACACACACACACACACACACACACACACACACACACACACCTTTTTTTGTCTCCCATAGAGCCTGGCACATAGTAGGTACCTATCAAATGCTAAGAAATGGACTGTCTGTGCTAAAGAAGGATGTCCTTCATCCAGTTAGAAAAATGGGAGAAAGGAGAGGTAAAGACACTGGTTTTCAAATGCTACTTTGCAGGAATAGAAAGTGGAGTTTGTGCCCCTCATTTAAGATCCCTGTGGTTTCTATCCTTGGCCCCACCACTTCGAGTCTCCTGAAATCCAGGGGGCATTTGTTTTGCTTCCCCCAGCCTCAGTTTTGTGTTCTGTACAATGAAGAGGGCTCTGGAATGAGAAATGAATGCAAAGCAGCGTCCAGTTCAGCCAAGCGGCAGCTGGATTATCCGCACACCTCTGTTCCTGGAGGGAGGGGTCCCTCGGGGGCACCAGAATGTTCGTGAGGCCAGAATCCAGGTGGAAAAGAGGGTTTAAGACAGTGTTTACCAGTTCTGTGCTTAGTTCATCACCTCAGCCCCAGCTCTGGGCCGAGCCAGTCGCCTCCTTCTTTAAGATTCTGGTCACAGCAGGGGCTGGGTTTCTAAGGCAGGCGTGATCTTTCTCTTCCTACAGACGCCCGCCGCTGCTGCTAGTGTCTGCGCTGGGCACAGGCAGGGGCAGCGCGAGCGCGCAGGAGAGACGGCGCGCGGGAGGGTTCCTGGCTCCGCAGCAGTCACGCAACCAGGGGCTGGAAAGGGTCCCCAACAGTAAGTACTGAGACCCCAGCAGCCAGGCTAGGGCTCACCTGGGAAAGGGTCATATAGCCAGGCATGTGTAGGGTTGTGAGGTCCGCGGGGATTGTTAGGGTCCTCATTACCTCAGAGTGACTTGGGGGCAGCTCTGGCACGCGCCCCTTCCTTCTGGGCACACTCCCTTCCTAGCTTCCCTGGGAGGGGACAGAGGATTACAGCGTTGGCGCTTTGGGGGGTGGCATTCCTCTCCATCCTCCACCTCGAGCCCCCCAAGGATTCCTTCCAGTTGCCAAGAGGCCCTCGGGTCGGTTCGCGGTGCCACGGAGCAGGAAATTGCAAGGCAAGATGCATGCGGGACAAAGGTTTGGATGTTGATTGCAAAGTGGCAGCAGGAGCGGGAAGTTTTCCTGCTGAGGGTGGGGGGCGGGGAGCTGGAGCGAAGAGGGTGAAGAGAGGCTAGGAGAGCCGAAAGCTGGAGGGGAGGGCAGCCCCTCTACGTGTTGGAACCCAAGCCCCCTGCCAGCAGCCAGATCCTCTAGGATCCTCTCCAGGTGAGAGCTTTGGTTCCCCTTGCAAGCAGCTGCGAGTCCATTGGGGAAAGATCTGGGCTTCTAATTGCCCGTCCCCCAGGTTGCAGGGGGGGGGGGGCTTTGAAGGTAGGGGAGGGTGCACAGCGGATGCTGATTGCATTGTGGGGAGGGGACAGCTGAGACCTGAGTGTCCTCCAAGCACGGCCAGGCTGAGGGCCATGACCACTGTACCCACCTGGTGGTACATTATCTACAGACGTATCATCCATTAGCAAATGAGAATGGGCAGGAACATAGCTGTCACTATTTCTCTCTTGACTGTAAAATTCAGAGGGTGTCAGGCCTGAGATCACAAAGACCAGTATCTACCTCCCTTCTATTTTTCCACCCTTAGCTACATGGGTTGGCTCACTAAGCTCTTAACCTCCCAGCAATACTAAGTCATATGCAATAATAACAATACTAGCTGTGGTTTGCTTGGAGCTTGCATTATTCTGTTCTATCTTCACAAAAATCCTGTAAGGTGAATACTAGCATTATTCATATTTGACAAAAGAGGAAACTGAGGCAGAGAGAGGCAGGCCTTTGAGGCCATGACCCTACAACTAGTGAAAGGCAGAGGTAGGATTTTTAACCCTACCTCTTTAATCTTTCTTCATACACATCCCCATTGGTAACTCTGGGACACATGATGATGACAAGCTGACTTTGATGAAGTAACCAAAAAAAAAAAAAAAAAAAAAAAAAAAAAAAAAAAAAAAACCAGGCTGATTTCCCTGTGGCAAAACTTATTTTAATTCTGTAGTTCTGAAGTCAGGGCCCAGTCCTAATGAATGTTGAATCAATTTTCCAAATCACCCCAATTACAAACTGTGGAGAAAGACAAACACTGGGCCAGAACAACCCCGCAGATCCTATTACTTGATGCCCAATGATAATAATAATTGTTAGTAGCGCCTATAAATGAGCACTTACTTTGCCAGCATATTTCATGTGTTAAATTTTTGTAGCGGCGTTTTGAAGAGCGTCCTATGAGGACTCTCACTTTATAGATAAAGAAATTGAGGCTTAAGAGTTGGGCTTCGAATCCAGATCCAATAACTGCAAACCCAGAGCGAGCTGGACCCACCCCTTGGCAGATCAGTGCTCGCAAACAGGAGTTTGTTCTTACTGCAGTTCCCCAGCTGGCTGCCCAGAACTCGGCACTGTCTTTCTCATTTCTCAGCTCCTTTTACACTAAAGCCGGAATTGCATAGATTGGTGGAGAGCAGGCTTCCAGAAGAAGCTAGAGTGTTCCGGATGGATTTGGGTTTTGTTGTTGCAATAAGTGCCATGCCTGTAACATCAATAAGTTGTTATGCTTTATAAGTTTTATTAATTAAACAAGTGTCTGGTTTACTGACTTGAGGTTATTAATCCAATATTATGGCTCTATCTGAGTACTTCTGTTAGGAGGTTATTTTTTAAACGTATTTGCAGTGATGGGCAAAACTGTCTTTGTATCCTCTAAGGAGAGGGGGTTCTTGTTTTGAAACTACAACTTTAGTAGCAGAAGCTGCAGCCTATACATGCATAATATCATTGTTGCACCACACTCCCAGCATGGTCCCTGTGAGCTGAAATCTATATGTAACTAAATCCCTCGAGGCTGTTCCTGGGTCATATCTAACCCTTTAATTGGGTTCTTTGTGATTTGCTACTATTTCCCCAGCACATCCAGAGAGCTAGCATTGAATAGACCCTCTTCAATATGGACAAAATAGGGTGTGTGAGCTCCTTGCCTTTGGTCTCTAGGACTATGGCTGGATCTTATGGAACCTGCTGTCAGCCTACCTTTCCTGCTGTTCCTACGAGAGGGGCCTTCCATGGATAGTTCCCGGGTGGTGCATGAGAGATGCGCTGGCAGCCCCAGTGTTTGCAGGGCTCTGACTCTCCTCTCTGCGCTCTCATCCGAGTCTGTTGCATCATTTCATAAAGCTACGTGAAAGGAGTCAGTGGGGAACTGTGCTCAAGTTAAAGTTCTGCTTGAATTTATTCTGTAATTTCTTCTAATTGCAGTGACTTAAGTACCCAGAGGTCTCCCTCTTTGCTGACTCTTCCTAACTATTCATTTGCTGTCACATTTGACATTCCTTTCCTGGAATGTCCTTCTCACCTTCCCCACGCTGCCAGGGTAGGGGAACTCTGCTGGGAGATACATTCCTCTGTGTTCCCGCAGCGTCTGCTGCTGCCCTCTGTGCAGCCAGGTAACATGTGGGTTTGTGTTTGTTTACATGACTGTCTCCACATTAAGACTGTAGTCTCCCTGGAGGGAGAGGCTGGGTACAGAGAAGACGAATTTTTGGTGCATATACAAATGAAGGAGTGAGTTAATACTATCCAAAAACCGAAGAGAAGAGCCCCTCGTTCACAGCAAGGAATTACGCCAGCCTTGCCTTTCTAAGAAGGTGAACAGAAAGAGAACTTGCACTATTCTTCAAGAAAGCCCTGACTCTGTGGGGCTTAATCCATCAAAACAAAATACACTATAATGCCAACACCTGAAGTCTCAGGAAAGGGCTCTCTTGGTTAATAGGCTACTCGGGTACAGTAACTAAGTAAGTTAGTTTTTTAAATTGAGAATTCATACAATATATTCTGATCATGGTTTTCCCTCCCCATCTCCTCCCAAATCCTCTTCACCACCCCACATATCCAACTCCACCCTTCTTTCTCTCTTTAGAAAACAAACAGGTAGATAAAAAAAAAACAAAATATAAAATAAACAGAGCAAAAGCACAACACACATACCCCAAACCCTATAAAACCACAAAGTTGGAAGCCATAATATGTATAAAAAACCAGTGAGGTTTTAAAAAGTGCCCAAACAAAGCGATATGAGATTTTAAAAAATCTACAAAACCACATTATTTTGTGATGACTATCTACTGTTGGGCGTGGAGCCTGCCCTTAAGTGTGTTTTTTATACGCAATGGGACTCCATTAGAGAAAACTGTTTTTTCTTTGTAATCAGTTGTCAATTAAATAGCTTATTGGTGGGGATGGGGGTGTGTGTCCTTTCCCCTCTCGGCACTGGGGCCCCATCTGAACCCATGCGTCCCCTGTGCATGCTGCCACAGTCTCTGTGAGTTCGTATGAATATATGTCCTGCTGTGTCTAGAAGACTTTGTTCATTTGGTGTCCTCCATCCCCTCTGGCTCTTACAATCTTTCTGCCCCTTTTTCTGCAGGGTTTCCTGAGTTCCAAGGGGAGGGATTTGATGGAGACATCCCATTTAGGTTTGAGTGTTTCAAGGTCTCTCACTGTCTGCGTGTTGTCCAATTGTGGGTCTCTGTATTTGTTCCCATCTACCTCAGAAGGAAGCTTCTCTGATAATGGCTGAATATGACATTTACCTATGGGTATAGCAGAATGTCATTAGGAGTCATTTTATCAGTGCTCCCTTGGCAGAACAGTAGAATTTGTTTTCCCTAGGCCCATGCCTCCCGAGTCTCAGGCTCTTGGCCACCAGAGCAGTGTCGGCACAGGCTTTATCTCATGGTGTGGGCCTTAAATCCAATCAGATAGTGGTTAGTTAATCCCACAATTTTTGTGCCACTATTACAGGCAGGTCACCGTTGTAGGTCACAGGGTTTATGGCTGGGTTGATGGTTACCTTTCTCCTCTGGTAGCATACAGAGTACTTCCAGTACCATGAACACTGGTCAGTAAGGGTAGGCACCTGCTCTACATTGCCACATTCAGTGAGCTGTATAGGTGTTATCTTCAGCAGTAGGGCCTTACCATCAGTTTGTGGAGAGCAACCAACAGCCTTGGCAATCGCCTGGGTTGTTTGGGGGTTCCCATGGGACCCCTTTGGCCAATGACTCAACTAGATGCAACCTATTCCTTGTACTGGGGGTTTCACTTGGTGGAAGATGTCTAGTTGGGGCATTGCCTCCCCATTATTTGATGACTCTTTTTAGATTTCTCTCTTGTATGTATATATTTTAAGAAGCTTCTACTGTAGTAGGTGTTCATGTGGTCTTGCTGTTAGTTGTCCCTCGCTGTATTTCCCCCTTACCCTCCTCCTCCTTTCCTCTCCTCATTTTAGCCTTCATTACAGTCTGTCTCCTGGCTCTCCATGACTGTATGCTCCATTTTCCTTTTCTAGGGAGAGCCTTCCTTCTTCCCCAAAATCCCTTTCTCTATGCCTCACCTCTATGGTTATATGGATTGTAGCATTTGGCAGGTATTTCTGCCTGTTGCTTTTATTCTTAGGCAGAATGTTCATCAACTTCACTTTTCTTTCTGACCCCAGTTCAGGAAAGACCTTAAAATTCCTTTTTCTCTCGCAGCAGGAAGATGCAATTAGGCAGAATAAAAGGTGTCTCATTGTCCTGAGGCTGCAGTTAACATCTCTGGACACCGCCTGGCAGGGTGTTAGGAGTTAACCAGGCCTCTATTCACATCCTTTCCATTGTCTAGTGGCTTCTTGACCTAATTTCTGCCTTGCATCTGGGGTGGACTGATTGAATAGGTCTGAGGTGACACATGAGAAGGAGCTAGGGGCTGCTCTCTCCCACGTCAGCCTGGTGCCTGTTGGTCATAAGTCCTATGCTGAAGACACCCATTTCAGGCATCTCGGCCACGCACCAGGGTAGAGATGTACTTTACTGTCTTCTCAGAAGCTCCCTGAGAAAACACTGAGGGGAGAATCCTGTGCCCCTGCAAAGTCAGACATGAGAGACAGAATGTGGGAAAGTCCTGCTCACTGAGTTAACTATAGCCTTTTGCTTTCTTGTTAGCCTGTACTTGAGTTCATCTCATGCCTTTTGCTACATATTTCCTGAATGATTTGGTCTCTGGGCCTGTCCTTTGTGCCCTCCCTCTCTTCTGTCCCAGGTCTGGCGCATCCCCCAGGACCCAGCTGCAGTCCTAGCCTTCCCCTCCTGTTTCTGGAAATTAGCAGGGGTGCAATAAGAGCAAGTAAATAACTTGCATGGTCCTTGCCAACTCTGAGATTGTCCTGGAGTTGACCAAAATCAGAGGCTGGGGGCATCCAAGGCTGGTGGCTTAGGCCATTGATGTTTAGCAGTCTCATAAAGAGAAGGGTCTTGGCACAGCCCAACAGCTGAATAGGCCCTCTTTTAACTTCTAGAGGCTTTGCCCAGAGCCCTGTGCAGTCAGTGCCTGCCAACCATGCCCCAGGGAGGTGCTATATGAGTCCCAGGTCTTTGCTGCTGGAGGCAGCTACTTGGGAAGTTCCCAGAAACTCCTGACCACACCTGCTCCCTTGTCTGTCCTCCAAGCTTTGTTTACAGTTCAGCCCTTCACAGACTAAAGGCTGGGATCCAAGAGAAGAAAGAAAACTGGGTAGCCAGGGACCCTCTCCTGGCTTGGCTTTTTGTGCCAGAGCTCTATGGTCCAGCCTGGCATCAAAGAACGTGTGCACCAAGGGGAACAATCCAGGCCTGCTGTTCCTTTCCCTGCCAACTCTAATTTTTTTTCTCACCACGATTATGCCCTCTTACTTTCTACAGTTCTCTCCCAGTCCTGTTTGGCTTCCCTTGATCTCCTCTTTCACAGCAAAAATCCAGTTTCTGGTGCCTGGAAAATTGGCCTAAGTCAGCAAAGTATCCTGGGCCTTTCCCTCATAAGTGTTTCCCACTTCTTACTTGCCCACTGCATCCCCATCTGAACTGGGTAGGAGCATCATACTGTCCGTTTGGCATAATAGCAATTCTCCTTCCAGAAGAGTTCTGTCCTCTGAAGTGCCCTATCTGAAGGCTCTCATTGCCATATGGTCCTTGAGCGGTAGTGGACGCCCTAATGATAACACTGGGGGCCACTGGCAGGCATCTAGAGGACAAGGGAAGAATTGGAAAGGGCCTCCGAAAAGTTAAGGTCACTAGAGATGGTGTCTGTAATGTTTGCCTTCCCTAAGCCTGTCCTTTTGCCTTCAAGGTCTCCAAGGTCTTTCTGTCCTGTTTCTCCTCTGTCATGTTGTCACTGCCTCTTTCCCTCTTGGCTCTGACGGCCCCCTTTCCTGTTCAGCTGTCTTCTCTTCTTGCTTGTTTTCCCCTTCATTCCTCATCTCTTTCCCTCTGGCTCAGTCAATCTGTCTTGGCCTCCTTCAGAAATACTTGGTGTTGAACACGGAGGTGGGGCTGGGGTGCCCAGGGTTCTTTAGAATGACATGACAACTCGTTCAAGCTCCCATGAATATTTCATCGCTCTAGTTCCCCCTCACTGCCTCAGCCAGTGACAGGTGAGAGGGGGCTAAAATGCAAGGATCTCCCCCACTAACTCTGCCACAGCTCAGTGGCAGCGGCTTCAGATCTTGTGACCCAGAATGCCATATGGCATCAGGCTCACATCTGGAACAGCCCTAACATCTGTCACCAGACTGGCAAGCCCAACAAGGAGAGTTTAGGAGCATGTCTGGACCTATTAGGCAGCATGTCGGGATCTACTGCATGCATAGCCCCTGAGGAGAAGAGAGGAAGGCAAGGGGGCAGCTGCAGAGAGGGTCCTCTAGAGCTTCCTTTGAGAGACATTTTAGGCCAGGTCTTTGGCAAAAATCACCCCAAGCTCCCAAATGTTTGTAGAAGAACAGATGACTTTGGACACTACTCTTTTCCCTCTTATGACAGATAACAGTTATTGCAGCCCACTGGGGGAAAGCTGGTCTAGACAATCAAAGAAAAGAATCCAGATAACAACAAGTTTTCCCAAAGATGCTTCTTCAGGCTCAACTGAAGAGGCAATTGCAAGGCCATAAAGACCTGGGAAGGAAGAGGGAATTAGCACAAGGAAAATAACCAACTCAGCAACCCAGGGACTCTCGGGAGTGGGAAGAACCATAGACTCTGCCTACCCACCCCACTGCTTCTGGCCATTCTGAAAAGGTGATTGCATACCCGTTCTATTTCTAACCCTCAAGGGACTTGTAGCCCTGTTGTCTCTCCCCCCCCCCCGTATTGTAGTCTTGGACTCTTGCTTGGACTCCGTTCTCTCCCTACATTGGTCTTTGGCCAGATACATTGAGGAATGTCTCTTTGGGACCAGATCGACTGCCGGGATTCGGATATGACATATATCTCCCAAAGATGCATAAATTGAAGGTTTAGTGCTCAACTGGCAGATCTGATTAGTTCCTAAGATACCTAATCTGATCAATGCATCAATACCTGGTGTATTCATAAAGCTTCATAAAGCTATGGTTTTGGAGGAGATGACAAAAAGGCCCTCATTGCAAGAAGTGGGTCAATGGGTACATATGCTGCACAGATGTGTCCTGTCGTCTGTCCCTTCCTGTCTTTATGCTTCTTGTTTGCCACGAGAAGAGTTGCTTTGTTCTGTTACGTTCTCTCCACCATAAGCCACATCCTCACCACAAGCCTGAAACGCAGCAGGGCCTATGCGAGGAGATGATATTTAAGCAGAGAGCTAAAGGATGAAAGAGCATCCATGCAAAGAATGAGGAAAGAGATTTCCACGAAAGGATGGAGTGCATACCATGTAAGCATGAACTAAAACCTGCAAAACCAGGGACCAAAAATAGGTGTTCCTCTTTTTAGATTGTTTTTCTCAGGTATCTAATATAGAAACAAGAGTCTGACCAATACGATCACCATCTATGGATCTGACTTTCACAGGGTGAACCATACCCAGTGGCCATTGACAATGGATTGTATGGAATGGCCAGAGACTTCTACTCTGTGTGCCTCAAAATTACTTCTACTCACTTATGCACCCGTTCACTTGGAAAACAACAGCAAGCACCAACTGTGTGCCAAACACCATAATAGGTATACTGTTAAACAAAAGCGACCCAATCCCAATTCATAGAGTTTATAGCAAAAGAGCCACAAAATGCATAATTCTGAAGTGTGATGAGTCTCATGAAGGAAATGACAGGTCACAATAATAGAGCAGTTTCCAGGAAAGGCATTTGTGAGGGAGTGATATTTAAGCATAGAAATAAAGGATGAATGATCAGCCATGTGGAAAATAGGGAAAGAGGTTTCCAGGAAAATAGAATACAAAGTGGGAAGGCCTTGAAATGGCAAAGACTTGTTTGGTATGATGAGAAACTCAAAGGTAGCTAATGGGGCCATATTGTAATAGTCAATAATAAGAATAGCATTGGGGAAGAAGGCAGGTGAGCCATGGAAAATAAGTTTCAATACTATTTACCAGCAATGGAGAATGTCTGAAGGGTTTTAAACAAGGGAATTACTGGCTCTAGTCTCAACTATTGCAACACTTGTAAATGTCAAATTTAGAAGGGGACAGCAGTGATACTGGAAGGCCAATAAAGAGGCAGATGCAGCAATCCACAGGAGAACTGATGGTGACTTGCATCAGTGACAGCCATGGAGATGGAGAGAATCGGACAGATTCTGGATGTGTTTTGAAGTGACAGCTGACAATACTTACTGAGAAATTGGATGTCAGGGTTGAAGATGGAAAGACAGGCTTCAAGAAAGACTCGGGTTTCCAGCTTGACTCAGTGCCGTGCACAGAGATGAAGAATGCTGAATGAGGTTTTAGAGGGAAAAAAAATCAAGAGTTCGGCTTCAGCCACATTAAGTTTGAGATTCCTGAGAGATATAAAAATAGAAATGTCGAAGAGTTTGAGGGCGCTCCTGAAGAAGACTGAGTAGAATGTAAGTTTGGAGAGAGTATCTACATGCTGGTTATATTTAGAGCCAGGGTGCTACATGGCATCACCCCAGGAAAGAGAAGAGAGAGGAAGGAGAAATACAGGCCAGCGATCCAAAGAACTCCAAGATTTAGTGCTGGTGGAAGAAAGAAAACCCTACAAGAGACTATAGAAAAGTAATGGGAGAAGTAGAAAGGCAATCATGAACTAGTCACAGAAACCACGCAGAAGAGCATTTCCAGAGGGGGAGAGCAGCCATCTTTGTCTACATTTGGTGAGAGGTGGAAGGGCAGAACTGGAGAGTGGATGTCTATGGAAGACAGAAGAGTCCCTTAAAAGAGCAAAAGTGGGGTGACGGATGTGAAAGCCAGACATTCCGTGATCAAGGAGGGAAACAATGAGATGAGAAAGTATGTGTGGAAGTTTTGTTTTGTTTTGTTTTGTTGTTGAGGAATTTTTCTGTGAAAGGGAGCAGGAAATGGATCAGTAACTTCCAAGAGATTGTGTAGTAGAAGGAGGTGGGTTTGTTTTGTTTTAATAAGGATAGACAGTTTTCATCAACACGGCAGCATGATTTTGGAAATGAATATCTTAAGGAAGAGAGTGAGTGGATTCCCAAGAGGGTAAAATGCTTGTTAAGGTGAGAGAGGTTGATACCAGGACATAAGGGACAAGGTTTGCCATTGATAGAAAAAAAAAAATCCTTCACTTTACCAAGGTAAAGTTGTATACATGTGTTGGTGTATCCATTTAATGGTAGTGAGATGGGGGTGATCTATGTGATAATTTCTGCCTTTTTTGCCTCATCAGCTGAGAAATCTTGAAGTTTCCAATTGAGCTGATAGGAAGACTGGGAGAAAAGAAGAGGAGCTATAAAAGACGCATACTAGAGAGTGAGAAAGTAGTGGCCATCCATCAGTGAAAACGGGCACCAGATTTAAGATCACTAGGTTAGCGTGAGAGCCAGCCACCCAGCTGTATAGTTTGTCTGAAGCTTCCTCCAACAACTGTTAAGACTACATAGGATTGCATTCATCAAGGGTGAGGTTTTACCTGGCGATTCTGGCAGAGGGAGAGGAAAGAAGTGTTGAAGGTGTTTGAGAGAGAATTACCATAGTGGAAGACCAAAAATTTACAGTCTGTAGAAAAGAGGACTTGAAGCTAAGAAAGAGCTTGAAGAATAAAAATGGTGAATAAGCAGGACTATCTGATATTTGAGAGCTAGTAGATAGAAAGTTGGCTCAAGAAAAAATGGGGAAGGAGATTTACAGGGAGTGTGGACAGCGAATAAGTTATCATCATACATTCTGCTGCATCCTGCAATGGGAACCCTTTGGAAGAAAACCGGAAGTAGAATAGAGAGCATAGTATATAGTGGGGTGTCAGCACTGGAGATGTGAGAGTTAGTACAATACTTGATAGTGTCTAGGTTTGACAATGAAGGGAGCTCAGGGAAAGAATTTGTTTTTAGTGGCTTCCCCTATCACCTTGTAGATGTTGAATTCACCAATAGTGATATCAAAAGTAGGAGTGGGCCCACCGTTTCATAGCTATTACAAAAACAAAGCAATAAGCAGAAAAGAAGTCATAGCTAGAGGGAAGTGGTGTACCCACTGTAGGAAATACTATGGCCATTCCTAAAAGAAAATTAGAGTTCTCTTAATATCTGGGAATCCCACTTCTAAGTTGGGTTAGTCACTTTTTCATTGCTGCACGAAATGTTTCTTTCAGAGAAATAATTTTAAAAGAGGACAAATTTGTTTTGTAGCATGGTCTCATAGATTTCAGTACACAACTGGCTGGTTCCACTGACTTTAGGCCCATGGTACAGCAGAAGCACCATGGAGAAAGGTGCACACACCATGGCAGCCAGAAAACAAAGAGAGAAGCAAAAAAGGGACAAGATTGTGTCTCTCTGGAGTACTCTTCTAGAGACTTCTTTACTCATTCAAGCAAGGCCCCCACCTCCCATGCTCTACCCCCTCCCAATAACACCATCGCATTATATATCCATCAAGGGATCGATCCTTTGGTTGACTCAGATTCCTGGAATTTAATCACTTTCCAAATAGCAACCAAGACCTGGAGACATGAGCCTTTAGGAGAAACCAAGACATGGGTATGCTCCCCCTAAAAGTGAAATCAAGGATGCGGCCGAAATTTCTACATCTGTATTCATAGCAGCATTATTCGAAGTAAGCAAATGTTGAGAACAATCAGTGTCCATCAACAGATGAATAAAATGTGGCGCATACATAGAATATGATTGAATCTTAAGAGGAAGGAGGTGCCGACACAGGCTACAATATGGCTGAATCCTGAAGACATTCTTCTCTCTGAAATATGCCGACCACGTAAGTTTCCGTTTGTGAAGAGGAAAGCTTTCTGGAAATGGATGGTTGCGAGAGTTGCGAAACAATGCGAGTGATTTTAATGTCACAGGACTAATTGTACAAGTGGGAATGGCTGAAGCTGTACATTTTATGTTATGTATATTCTACCAAGACTTCTTTTTAAAAAGCGTGGAGGGGGGAATCACATATGATTAGGAATGAAAGTCCTCAGTGACCTTGGGGCCCGCAGGAAAGTTTACAGGTAACACCAGGAAGGGAGGGTGGCTGGTAAGAAGCAGGTGCCTCGAAAGGAGGGGGCATTTCAGAAGAAAGAGCTAATGGCCTAAAGAGAGCCCCTCCCCTGCAGGTCCTGAACAGCTGAGATCCCAGAGAGAGAGAAACAAAAACAATTTTCAAAAATAAGCAGCTTCCACTTCAAAATGAGGGGCTAGGAGCTGGACAGATCCCTGACAAGCAGACAGATGAGGAAAGGCACCGCAGATCCAGAAGAAAGCCAGGAAACATCTGAGCTGTTACTCACCCTCCTGACCCGAGATAAATGCCTGGTAGACTTTTTCTCCTGCCGGCCGAGCTCCCCTCCCAGCTGACCAGTCCTAAGTATGTTTGTCTGGAGTCATAGGCCTGCCAGTTCACCTTTCTTTGGCTAAGATGACTGATCCAAAATGAGGAGAGGGGAACCATCCAAGGCACCAAAAACACTTAAAACATCCAGCCATCAAGGGAAGGGAGTGGGTTTTGCTTTCTTTTATCCCCTACCCACTGACACAGAAACAGAAGGACAGATTGGAAAGAGCTAGCCTCAAGTCTCAGTTTGGAAAGGAGATGGCAGTTTCAGAAGAAAAATTGAGGGTACAGGAGAGCAAGCTGTTAACTAGGAGCTCCAGAGGCCACAAAGGAAGGGACAAAGTGTGGTATTAGATCATGGACAGGTCATTTCAGTAACCCCCTCTCAGCCAATGGCTTCACTTTCTGCAGTTTTAGTTGCCTTCATTTAACAAGAGCCCAACAACGCCAAGTGAAAGATCCCAAGAGTAAACAATTCATACCTTCAAGAGATTTTTATTATAGTACTGTCTTAGTTACTGTTCTGTTGCTGTGAAGAGACACCATAGTAAGGCAACTTCTAAAAGAATGCATTTAATTGGGAGCTTGCTTACTGTTTCAGAGGGTGAGCCCATGACCACCATGGCAGGGAGGAGGGCAGCAGGCAGTTAGGCATGGCACTGGAGCAGTAGCTAAGAACTTGCATCCTGATCCTCAAGTTGGAGGCAGAGAGAGAAACTGGGTCTGACAGGGGCTTTTGAACCCTCAGAGCCTACCCCTGGTGACAAACCTCCTTCAACAAGGCCACAACTCCTAACAGTTTCACCAACAAGAGAGCAAGCATTCAAATATATGAGCCTGTGGGGCCATTCTCATTCAAACCGTCACAAGTACATTGTTATAGGAAGGAAGTCTCATTCCTTTCCTTCCTTCTTCCTCTCTCTCTCTCTCTCTCTCTCTCTCTCGCTCTCGCTCTCGCTCTCGCTCTCTCTCTCTCTCTCTTCTTTCCTTTTAGTCAGGACTCTTACTGTATACCCCAGGTTGACCTGAAACTCGTTATGTAGCTAGACTGGCCAAGAATTCCTCATCCTGTAGCTTTAACCTCTGTAGTACTGGGATTACCGATGTGTACCAATAAACCCATCTTCTCTTTTATCATTGTTATTTTTTTTTTACTGTGCCTCACTCATTAAATTAAACTTGTTCATAGTGATGTACATACAGAAAAATAACCACAATATATAGAGAGTTTGATATTATCTTTGATTTAAGGTAACTTTGATTTAAGGTGAGAAAAACCTTGATCTTATAATGTATCCTCCACTAATAAGAGGAGGTCAGTTCTGTGCCTACCATCCCTGATGTTGCTTACTGGCATAGTGGCTTCCAAGATGGCTACTCTTAACGACAGCACTGAAACAGCCCTCCCTTCACTTGGGAAGGAACAGTCCACCGAGGTGACCTCATAACATTTTGATAATCTGTTAGGCTCATAGGTTCTTGACAAAAATCGTAGACTAATTGGCAGACCTGGGTTCATGTTGAGTTCCGCATGGCTTCTAAGTGGACATTCCTTAGCAATTTATATGATCTCTTTTGTCAAATCAGTTTCCTCATCTGTCAAATAGTCAAGTTCAGGAGGTTGCCATAAAGATGGAGGAGGGTAATATGTCAATAGATCCTGGAACATGGTAAGTCCTCAATAAACTCCTAGCTCTGTTACTTTGCTGTATCTAACTACCTGACTCCCGGATGTCTCTAGTCCTTGGGATGACCACATTCTTCAGTAGAGCCAAATCGATCCATATCTTTTCTCTCCTTGCCCCAAAGTGACCTTGCCTGTCTCATTTCATAAATGTTTTGAGCTCTCCGTATTTATCCCTCAGATATATCTGATTCAGCCATCCAGAGCCTTGTTTACAAAAATTAACGTGTCCATGATAGATGATAATGGGTTTTTACTGATTTGGTTTTTTGTATTTTCAAAACAAGGTCTCATGCAGATGGGGCTGGCCTCTGTAGCTGAGAATGACCTTGAACTCTTGATTTTACTGTCTCTTTGTCCCAACTCCTGGGATTACACATGCATGCCACTACCCCTGGCAGCAGTTACATTTTATCTGGGACCTTCAATGGTGAAAAAAACCAGAGTAAAAGCATTTCAGTGCCTCCCATCTGCCTGTGGGTCTCCCATTATCTAAGGATAACAGCCTTGCATCCCAAATTATAGTCGGCAGTGGCATCACCCTGGAATAGGTCAGACTGTCAGAGCTGACTACAGACTGGCTGCCTCGGAATAATTTGGTAATACCCCCCACATGAGCCATGTGCACATTAAAATTTGAGCAGCACTCCATAGGAAGACGCAGCTAGCTAAAATGAGGGGTGAAAGCACCTTTCCAAGGGAAAGAGCTTTCCACCCAGAGGAGCTGCTCTTGCAGAGCTCTGGAGATGGGACTCCCGTTATTGCCACCTGGAGCCCGTGGCATCTCATAGGTACCCAGCTGCTTGCCTGCTGTGCTGAATCTTTGGAGTTTCCAGGAGAGTCAGGCTCCAGTTACTGGAATCAGAGGGCTAATTGGCGCCACATGGCTCCAAATCCTGCCAGTTTCAAGGAGAATGACAAGACTCCCCAAGGAGCCAACCAAATGTAAAGAAAAAAAAAAGCCAATGGCCAGGAGGGACGAGAACTAAAAGCCAATGCCTGGAAATGTAACTGTAACATTTTAGTCCTCCTGCCCCAAAGCACAGAGAGATAGAGCATTAGCACAGACGCATTTCATTGCCCTGTCAGTTCATCTGTCTTTTGCCTCATCCTGCCTAGCAACAGTTGTTAGTGTGAACTCCAGCTCCTGGTTTTTCTTTGACCAGTGATGGAGGTCAAGTTGGTTCACAAAGCAATCAAAGCATTCAAATGGAGTCAGATTGTCTGATAGTTTGGGCCAGGAAATGGGCTGCCCCGCTAACAAAGGAGCAGAGTACATTGATTGCAGAGCTGTCTCTTTAAAAGAAAGAGCGTGGGAAGGCCCCAAAGCTGCAATGGCTTTGGGTGAAGGTTCATTTTTGGCTCCCTTTTTCTCTCTTCCTCCGGCCACCTTGAATAATGCTACCCGTAATATTGTCTCCTCTACAATCGCATGCTATACTTAACCTTCTAAGCGCTTTTCTTCTGTAACCATGATCTCATTTCATTCTCCCAACAACAGAAAGGGAACAGGATCAGAGACGGGTTAATTATCATGTGTGCCAAGCATCCAGGCCCGGCCAGGACATGACATGTTACTATTCACAGGGTTGGAGATTCTGGGTAATCAGGGATCCAGGACTTCGAGAGCATGTAGTTGATGGTGCTGGGATTTAGGGACTTGCCAAGGAGATTTGGCCCCAGCTGGACCAAGGATGTGCTCCGTCTCTCTGGGTGTCTGCTCCTTCTACCTTGAGGACTCGGGGAGGAGTGGTAACCTCACCTCTTTGGCAGGACAGATAGCAGCTGTGAGGAGATAACGGATGTGAGGTAATAGGTGTCAGTATGCAAAGAAGCACGTGGACCTAAAGGCTTGTTACTATGAGGAGGAAAGAAAAGGTTAGAACTTTCTCTTGGATCACTGAATGAAGAGGGCCACCCTGGTGTAGGGTGAGCAGATACTTGAGAGACATTGTGTATCAAAGGGCACAGGATAAAGGTGTTGCATATTTGGGGCAAACAACAGAAGAAAATAGCAGATGTCAGAAAGAAAGCAATGCGGGGGGGGGGGGGTGGGACTCATGAGCTTTGGCTGCTTTGTAATTTTCTCAGGGTTACCCTGTTTGGTGAGACCAGAAGTCAAATGGCTTTCAAAGTCAAATTGCCTAGTTTCCCTGGGAAGGCGGTCATGTGACCCTTGGCCAGCTGTGCTCCTGTCATCCATCACTGCTTGCCTCCAGTGTCACTCCTGTCTCGGGACAGACGCTTAGCAAATTTCAGAGGGACTGGGCTGCAGCCCTCAGGAGGGAAGGAAGACCTTCCATTGGATTAGAAAGTGGCCTCCTAGGTCTGTTAATAGAGGTTTCTCCCCTGCCTCAAGATATGAGGGAAGGCCTGGGCATCGTGAGGCATTGTACACTTGTAGAATTGAGAAGGTTCCAGCTAGGGACAGTTAGCCAGCTCAGGAACAATTCTAGTGAGGAACAAAGCATGATTCCGTTTCACCTGGAGATGTGCCTTGTATGGGGGAGAATAGCTGGGTCTCCTGTGAGAGAGAGCATGGGTTCCCATCTCTCTCCACAGTGTGTCTTTTCCTAGCCCGCCAGAACCATTCCCACACCCTCTCTAGCACCTTCTCCAGCTTTTCCACCCTTTCCTCTGAATATACAAGGTTGACTTGGTTGTCAAGTTCATCTACTGGTCTCAATCACACTCTAATTCCTGTGTGCATTGGACCCTTGCCTTTTCCTTTCAAGCTGGACTGGTAGCTCTCTGAAGCCAATGTCCTAGAGCTTCTGTTGTCCTCAGGGCTCTGGACTGCCTGAGTCGGTACTCCATAAATACTCGTTGATTGGCCGATGTGAGTCAGAAGAATAAAGGAAAACATGTCACAAAAGGTTTTCGACTTGTCAGTTGCTCTGGCTCCAAGAGCGATTGTTTTCATCAGTAATGGTGGTACCTCAAGACCCACTGGAGGCTGAAGTGTCCCCAGCTTCACGAAATGAAAAGGAAGGGCAAATCTGGATTGTTGGTCCTTGGGATGGGAGGGTGAGTACAGGACAGTTCCAGGTACTTCCATGGCATACCTGCAGTCTCTTTGCTCCCCATGCCAGGGGCTGTGCAGCCCAACAGGTTCTCAAGCATCCAACCCACCCCAGTGGATGCCCACATCAGCAACCAGCTCATGGAGTCCCAAGTAGGGGCTTCTTACTGTCCTCGAGACTAGGGAGCAGAAACAAAGGCTCAATTGAGTGGCAACCTCAAGGCTGAGGCAAGATGGCAGCATAAGACAATGCTTTCTGGCTTCCTTCTGAACAGAAGTCAGGGAAGTACCTCAGGTCACCCTCAAAGATATCCTGTACCCCAAAAATACCTATTCAGGACAACAGCCAAGCCACCTTCCAGCTGCTTCATGCCTTTCTGTTAGAAAGTGTCCCTTTGTCTTATTAGGGTAGGAAGACGGGAGGGAGCCAACTTCTAAATTTGCCTTCTAGAGACCTCCAAGTTTGCTGTCTAGAGACTTGCCCGGTACTAACATCCCTTTCCACCTCCCTGAGGGATGAAGACGGTCTCCAGGCCGCACTGGGTACAGCTAGAGCATATGCTGCTGATTCCTATCAGCCTTGGTCTGCTGCGATGGAAACAGCTGCGGGGGCCTTGCTGGACTCTCATTTATCTTTCATATAATTACTCCAAGCCTCGCCTCCCCCACAAACATTCTAAAGCTCTGCTCTCGTTAGTCAGCTCCTGATAAACAAGCTAGCTGTTAGAACCCACCTGGCACCGAAGAGTTTGGAGTTCTTAGCTAGTCAACAAATGCCTCGCTCTCAGAGTCAAAGCCTCCCACATCTTTACAAACCTTGTCCTAGTCATCTGTCTTGAAGAGCACTGGCTAGAACTCTTGCTCTAGAGAACAGATATGTGAGGGAAGAAACCTAGGTTCATCCACCATAACTGAAAGACTGAGGGTATGGGGGAGTCAAATCAGGTAGCTAAGACCTAAGTCCCTTGGCCCTGGTCCTCTCTCTTTTTCATCTCTGCCTGTTTTGCCCTTCTTCTAGACCACCATTCCCTACTTTATTCTCTCTCAGGTGTACCTATCACTCAGTGCCCCCACAAACTTCACTTTCAAATTCACACCCCCACTACCCAGGACTCTTCATCCAAATGCCTGAAATATGCCTCACCCTGGCCCTTGGCGTAGAAACTTTATACAGCTCTGGGGAATGGCTTACCTTCAGGAGCTTAAGTTGTAGGTGCTGAGAGAATGATGTGGACTCTCCCCCCAGGTGTGAGGGAAGTGTTTCCTCTTCCCCAGGCTTGACTGAGTTTCAGATCTGCCAGCAACCTCAAGAAGATGCTCCCCTTCTGGCCACAGGAGCCATTTTCCAGCTGTCCCATTAAGTGAAATAAGTTGGCATTATGTACAATTGTGTAAAGTAATGGTCCCGAACATTAGCACGCTTGTTTATATATGCCACCTAAATAGCTCCTTTTTATATATCACCTAATAGACATTAAAGTTTAAAATTGCACGAGGACTTCGTGAAGCTGCGCCTCATTCCAGAATGACTTCACATTTCCTTTCCCACTTATTCGCCTGCTTTCATGGTCTGTTCCCTGGGGGGCTTCGTTTCCTTGAGGGAGTTAATAGCCAATTAAGATAGGTGATACCAGTTGACTTCAGAACACTGCATTTGCATGTAGGCTTCTTGTAGAGTCCCAGCATCATAGAGAAGGAGTGTGACTTGCAATTCCCATGTCACCAGTTTCTCCTGAAGACAAGTAGCTTCTCCCCCTCCACCACCCAGCTCCCTCTTACCAGTATGAACTGCGAGGTTGTCATCGCTTCTACTACTCCCAAAGCATGAAGGAAATTAAGCTTCCATCTCCCAGCTATCGTAGCCAGAGCCAGAACTGATGCTCCTCCCAACTGCTGTTGAGGCTTAGTTCCCTTTGCATCTTGTTTTGCTCCAATCTTCCCCTTCCCCCAGTCATGTGATGCAGGAAAAGAGTGCAAATGATATGGAATGTGTACAGCTGCCAGCAGAGACACTACGACAAGTGGCCATCCACCGGGACCCTATATATGGCTTTGGCTTCGTAGCCGGCAGTGAGAGGCCTGTGGTGATTCGATCTGTGAGGCCAGGTAGGTGCCCCTTAGAGGGTGTCCCCAACCCTTGGCTTTTGTCTCCAATACCTACGTATCTTCCCAGAGAGCAGAGCTTCTAAGTATATGGGCTTACTAAGTAATTTACCAAGCGTGGGTAAAGATTTGTCAACTAATACCAATCCATCGAGGTGGCTGCAATTAAGAGGATTTGGGGGAAAAAAACCTTGCCTTTGCAGAGAGCATGCATAGGAGATACATCATACCTTGGATACGAAAGTACCATTCAATTTAATTCAACGAGTATTTATAGAATGCCTACTCTAAGCCCAGCAGTGCCGCAAGGAAGCACAAAACACAGCTCCTATCCTCAAGAATTGGGGGCCAGAGAGACAGACAAGCTTAGCGAAGAAAAGCACTCGCTGTGCCAACCTGATGACCTAAGTTTGATCCCTGGAGTCCATAAATGTGGAAGGAAAGAGTCAAAGCCACAAAATTCTTCTTTGACATCCGCCCATGCACAATGGCATGCGTGTGTCCATACTTACCTGTCACACATACACACAAAGAATTTTATCTTCAGGCTGTGGAGACAAGTCATGCGAAGGATGAGTTAGTGGAGACCAGAATCAGGACTGAGACCCCTGGTAGGATAGGAAATGGAGAGCGAACTGTCTCAAGGCCAGACTGGCAGTAGTCAAAGCTCCCATTGACAAAGCATCTTCTATGTCCTTTTTTTTCATTTTGTCTAGCTCTCAGCCAGGCCGTGGTGGCGCACGCCCTTAATCCCAGCACTTGGGAGGCAGAGACAGGTGGATCTCAGTGAGTCTGAGGCCAGCCTGGTCTACAGAGTGAACCCAGTACAGCCAGTACTGTTACACAGAGAAATCCTGTCTCAAAAAAAACCAAAGGGGAAAAGAAATCATTTTGTCTAGTTCTCACAGCCAAGCCGGCAAGGTAAGAGGAACCACTCCCGTTTTACAAATGAGGAAACTGAGGCACAGAAGGGCCACTCAACCAGGAAGCAGCTGAACAAGCGTTTGCTCAGAGCCTGTCTGAGTTGGTGAGGGGCAAGGTGGGCTTGAAAGAGAATGCATGGGATAGGAAAAGGAAGAAGCACCCTGCCCCCAAGTATGAACCCCTGCCATTGTCAGTGAGATAGAGCCCAAGCGCTGTTGTGTTTGAATTCTCTTTCCATTGACAGGAAAGGGCTTTATTCCTCACTGGCTAGGCCTGAGGCTTGAGATGTTTACAACAGTGGCTCAGTCAGTAAAAAGGAGCAGCAGATTACAAACTGGTCTTGCAGAAATTTGATGAATTTCGCTATCCTCAAAGGAAAAGGAAAAAAAATTCTGTAAGCTCTCTTCAACTAGAGGGCACAAGTAAACAAAATTCAATACAGGAGTCTGTGGATAACCTAAGGCTCCTGAGTCAGCCATACAGTTGGCAAAAGAGTTCTGTCTTCTGATCAGAAACCAAATTTGTCTTGGGAAGAGGGAATAAGTGAAACTTAGTCTAACAATAGACCACCAGGAGCCCCCGACTTTAACTTCAAAGTAAACAGAGTTTGAAGACTGGACAAAACCCTCCTCTATCTCATTCCTGTCTTAAAGCAGAAGGAGGTGAAGGGATGAAAAGAAAATTCCTGGGCCTGGAGCGATGGCTCAGTGGTTAAGAGCACTGACTGCTCTTCCAGAGGACCCAGATTCAATTCTCAGCACCCACATGGTAGCTCACAACTGTCTGTAATCCCTGTTCCAGGAGACTGGACATCAATGCACATTAAATTTAAAAAAAAAAAAAAGAAAGAAAGAAAAGTCCCATGATAGAGTCACAAAACAGCTAGGGGCTGACAGGCCCTACCATGTAAAAGATGGGCTGATTCACGCAGCTACTAGATGCAGAGGATATTTGAGCCCATATAAGGCCATAAGAAAAGATGAAGAATCCTATAGAGTGTCAGTCATAGCTCCGAAGGCCCACAAACCATTTGTGCAAAAGATAGATCATTATCACCAGTGACATGTACAGGCCGGAGGCCCAGGAAGGAAGCTGGGCCTCTTCCATTACAAGCTATGGAGAGGGGGAGAAGAAGGAAGGGAAATAAAGAAAGTAGCCTCCACCTAAGAGGTTGTTATTTTCATTTTGTTGGCGTTTGTACTTGTTTGTTTTAGAAACAGGGTCTTGTGTGTTCCTGGCTAGCCTGATATCAGCTATGTAGCCCAGGCTGGCTTTGGCCTTAAAGTAATTGTCTTCCCTCTGTCTCTCGAGTGTTAGGATTATAGGTATGCACCAGCGCGTCCAGTTTATGTGGTTCTGGGGAGTGAGCCCTATGGCCGAGCATAAGCGAAGCAAGCAGTCCACCAACGGCCTTACATCCCTAGACAAAAATAGTTGGTTTTGACACAAAGGGAAGGAATTATCCCTGGGAGGATCCAATAACCATCATTTATTCAGCTCTCACGGGTAGTGATCAGCTATTTTGTATTCTTTGTTTTGTTCTGTTTTTTTTTTTTGAGACAGATTCTTACGCAATGTAAAATGACCTTTAAATCGCCACATAGTTAAGACTGACCTTGAACTCCTAATCCTTCTGCCTTCAATTCCCAAGTACTAAGATTACAGGTGTGGGCCACTTTACCTGACTTAATCGGCTATTTTAAATACTGTATGTTCATCAACTCATTTGCCATCCCTACATTCTTATGATGTATAGGTACTGTCATCTTCTTAGTTAACAGATAAGTGACTGGGAGCCACTAGGCATCTCACTCAAGGTCACACAGTAAATTACAACTACAGGATTAGAGCGCAGTTCTTCGGAGCTGCAAGAATATGATTGTCAACCCCATACCCACAATTCCCGAAATCACGGAACTGTTATGAGGCATGGCCTCGCCGATGTTGTTGCTGTTTCATTGGTGACTCCTGCAGGCTGTGCTGGCTTAGGTGTCCTCCACACACGAGTCCCAGGTGCCAGAGCCACTGAGATATGGTCAGGTGACTATTTTTGCACTTGGGATTGGACCCCATGTATACTGGGCCATAAAATCTCACCTCTTGACTGACTTCACTTTTTTATCTTGACTCGGGGTCTTGCTAAGTTTCCCAGACTAGCCTTGGACTTACTTAGTAGCCCCAGCACCGTTGAACTTCAGATCTTCCTGTCTCGGCCTCCCCAGCAGTTGGGATTACAGGCCTGTGCCTTTGGTGACATATTTGCTATGTATGTGTTCGAGAAGTAAATGAGCGGTGCACTTCTTTGTGAAGAGAAAAGCTGGGATCTGGCCTTTTCAAAATGGCCACAAATAGTAACCAAGGGCAGTTTGAGAGTGGGACATACCATTTAGCTTTTCTTTAGGGTTTGAGTCATGCTGAATCTGACTTCTTTCTCTGTCTCTGAAAAGCTTTTCTCAGGGAAGGAAGGAAGGGAGGGAGGGAGGGAGGGAGGGAGGGAGGGAGGGAGGGAGGGAGGGAGGGAAGGAAGGAAGGAAGGAAGGAAGGAAGGAAGGAAGGAAGGAAGGAAGGAAGGAAGGAAGGAAGGAAGTTTCCTAGATAGCAGAAGCATTACCGTCTGTGACAGCTCTCTGTCCCTATCTTTTGCCTTAAGCAAGACTTGTACCTTTCCCACAGATCATTTCTTAGCCTTACCATTGGAGATGGGAAGGCAGCAAGCAGATTTCCTACTACCCCGGGGTTGGGGGGGGGGGGGACCTGTACTTTGTTTATACATTTGTAGGGGACAGCACCTCTCAGTGTTGGAAAAAAAAAAATGAAGCCCTTTAAGTTTCAAAATCAATCCCCCTATCTCCAAGCACATGAATGCCCAAACCATTCCAGAATAAATATGAATAATATTCAAGTGAGAAGATTCCTTCCCCTACTCTTGCCACTTGTACCATTTCCAGCAGTCTAGAAGTCGTTCATGTGGCCTAAAGAAACCCCTCAAATGAGACAGAAGTCTCTGTCCTTCTTTAGAATCAAGCCAACCAGACACCTAACAACTGCACCTGAGCCTAGGACCTTTTGCTCCTGTGTCATGCTGTGTTAAATAGGCTCTACTCTCTGCTCTCTACTCCGTCCTCTCTCTTCATTCCTCTGCCCTCCATGCGTAGAAGCCCAAGCTGGAGCAACACCTCCACCACCTTGCCTCAGTCTGCATCATCTGAAGGCCTCTACTAGAGTCTCTCTCTCTCTCTCTCTCTCTCTCTCTCTCTCTCTCTCTCTCTCTCTCTCTCTCTCTCTCTCTCTCTTGGCTTGCCGCCTTCAGGCAATGTGGCTTCTGCCCAGGCTTGCCCTTTCCCTGGCAGCACTCTGAGCCCTCATGCCTCTCTCCTCTCCACTGCAGGAGGCCCCTCTGAGGACAAGCTCCTGACTGGTGACCAGATTGTGGCTATTAATGAGGAGGACGTGAGTGAAGCCCCCAGGGAGAGGTTCATAGAACTCATCAGGTAACAGGGGCCTCTGGGGCCTTGACAGGAGCTGAGCCATGTCCCCACCTGTGACCCACCAGTGGCAAAGGGCTACCACTATTCAAGGCCCTAGAGAGCAGCCTTCCCAGGCAGATCAGCTCTAGCCGGGGCTAGTGGGCATCCGTCAGTAAGGGTCATCACGGGCCTCATATCCTCTGCCAGCCGCATGAATCAACAAAAAAGAGCCTTTCTGCTCCAGCCTCAGCTCTGCCCTCCCCAACTTGTCTCCGCATCCAAGCCCTTTGGAGTTTTGGAGTTACAGTCCAGTGGGGCAGGCCAAGTGACTGATGAGAATCCAATATGCCATTAAAAGAACACTCTGAGATAAGCACAGTGCAAGCAAAAACACACATGCACACACACGCACGCACATGCACACACACGCACGCACATGCACACATACGCACACACACGCACTCCTTGTTCCCACACCACATTCTCACACCTTTGCAGAGTTGTCTTGAGAAGAAACACAGGATAGAAGTGGAGGCTGAAGTCAGTGAGCTAACCTGTTTGGGGAACTCCCTGTCTCTCATCTATCTCTCTGTCTCTCTGTCTCTCAAGCTTACTCACTCACTTGCTCTTTCTGCCTTGCATAATCTGCCTTCATCTTTGCTTCTGTCTCCTTCTACTGTACTTGGTTCAGAGTGTCTTCCTTCTATTCATCTTTCTGGACCTCCCAGAAGCCTGCCTGTCCCCGAAAACACTCCTTGGCTTTTAGAAGCAGACTTTGCATTTTGTGTGTAGCACAACACTCTCCAACTGCCTGAGCGGTATTGGAACGCTCTGTCCCGAAGTCCAGAATAGCTCTTTGCCACACTCCCCCTGCAGCTCAATGCCTCCAAATGTCTCTGCTCTCTGATGACTTTTGTCCATTGTATTGTCCCACTCTTCTCACTGGGCCCTTTGCTCTCCACTAGCAGACCAGTATGGGAGAGCTCCCTTTCACCCCATCAGTATATGCTGGAGTTCGTTCGGCTATGTCCCCCTCAGAAGTCCTCCTTTGCTTCTACTTGATGTCTTTGTGGTCGAGAGCAAAGTAGTCTCATTTGGTGAGGGTTTCTGGAGCTCCTTCTGTGCCCAAACAAACCTTCCTCCTTTGATAACTCAGGTGCTAATGGCTCATCCATCCATCCATCCATCCATCCATCCATCCATCCATCCATTCATTCAATGAATATGTTTTGTTGTCTGCTATGCCCCAGATACTACTTTAGCCATTGAAGACACAACAGTGAACAAGACACAAAACGTCTTGGCTTATTAGCATTTGCAGTATAGTAAAAAGAAACACCACAAACAGTGGACAGGGTGAATAACTGTATGCACAATAAATAAGTAAATAAAAAAAATTTGAAGAATAGAAAATATATAGGGTAAAGAAGACCAAATTGCTGGGACCAATGGTAAAAAAAAAAATGTAATTTTAAACACAATGCCGAGTATTGACTTTATTGAGAATGGGACATGGGAAGGAAGACTTGGAGGCAAATACACTGGAGAAAGAAGAGCTAGTGTTAAGGCCCTTAAGAGAGCACTGTGGCTGGGCGGTGGTGGCGCACGCCTTTAATCCCAGCACTCGGGAGGCAGAGGCAGGTGGATCTCTGTGAGTTCTAGGCCAGCCTAGTCTACAAGAGCTAGTTCCAGGACAGGCACCAAAAAGCTACGGAGAAACCCTGTCTCAAAAATTCAAGAGAGAGAGAGAGAGAGAGAGAGAGAGAGAGAGAGAGAGAGAGAGAGAGAGAGAGAGAGAGAGAGAGAACTGTGTCTGCCCTGAAGGAGGAACAGGGGAAACATCCCAAGAGTCTGATTAGATAATGTGGGGAACGTTGTGACAGATAAATACAGATTGTGGAGACCCCTGTAAGACATTGTAAAAACTGGCTTTCTTCGTAATGGATAGGAGAAAACTGGCAGACTGGAGTAGGTGACTGCATGTCCCTTCCCTAGTCAAGATAAACTGCTCCCCCAAAGATTCTTCCTATAATACAATTCTTTGTTCTACTAACTTCCAAGATCTTGGAGCTGATTGATCAATGGACTTTGCCTCAACAAATGTGGGAAATGTTCATTTAAAGTCCTTAGGCAGGAGTCTTAGGCAAAAATGAATAACCAAAATTAAGGTAGCTTTGATATTGTTGTTGCTGCTGCTGCTGGAGGAGGTGGTGGAGGTGGTGGCAGCAGTGGTGGTATTTGAGACAAGGTCCTGCTATGGAATCCAGCATGGCCTCATTATCTTCCCACCTCGGTCACCTAAGTGCTAGAATTGTAGGTGTGTGGTGTCAGAGCCAGCAGGACTCTCCTTGAATGCCTTTGTCCCTGTAAACATCTGAAAAAGGCCAACAAGGAGAGGGAAAACTCCTTCAGGGAAAATTATTCCCATTTCACTCGGCTATTTTAAAAGATTATGTATTCCTGCGAGAGAATTTTCATACCCCACAGCCTCTTTGATCCTTGGCATAATTCTGGTTGGAAGAGTTTTGGATTCTTCATCCTTTTGAATATTTGCTATCTGGAGAGTCTGGGCTTCCATCTCTTGCTCCTTGGCTCTCATTTTTTGGTCCCTCAATTAAAATAAATCTGCTGAGTATGAGTCACAATGACCAAATGACCTCCTTTGGGTCTTTCCTTTGAGTTTTTCTTCTTGCTTAAATACCAAATTGCCAATAATCGTCATACATGGTTCCCAGGACTCTCCGGCTGTGTGCCCTTTGAGTTCTATAATTCAGGCCTGTAGTTTTCCTTGAGAATTTTCTAGCCTACAGATAAAATCACACCTACGGCTTAGTGATTTCTGCAGCGGATGTGAGAAGGACTATGAGAAGAAAATCTGAAAAATGGCAACCCCAGAGGTAACGCTAATACCATTGCTGGGCGCCCTGTGAACTAATATGGACGGTTTTGTGTCCGATTTCACAAATGATCGGCGGCGAGGCATCCATGCAGATCCTCAGATTACCCTCTGTCCTAATCCATATACTGGAATGCAACCCAGGGGAACATTCTGGTGGTGCTTCTTGTGCGAGATGAATACCTAGTGCATGCTATACTGCTCTCCTGCTCCCTCTTTTCTCTGTAGGAGTGCTAAGGAATCTGTCGTTCTTACAGTTCTGCACACTCACCAGGTGAGTGTCTGTGTGTCATCTGCCCTTCATCCTGCCTCCTGCCTAAGAAGACATGACTCCATCTTGGCAAGTGGCAGCCGAGGATGGAAAAGGGATCAGAGACCTAGGAGGGAAGAGGGATAAGAATGTAGAGCAGACCAGAGAGGCCCAGATTTAGGAGTGAATTTAAACATGCTATCTACTGCCATATCCAGGGCTGAAGATTTTGAAAAGATTTGCAGTGCTGTGCTCTGTTACATGTCCTCTGCTTTACCAAGTTAAATTGCCCACCTGCCTCAGCTTAGAGTCTGTCTCCCACCATGTTTTTGCTATGCTCCACCTGCACATGACCATCTCCCATGACGTTCTGCCAGGTAGTGGGTGCTTTTATTTATCCACATAAAGACTAACTGACCTTTGACGTGTGAGACCTAGCACTGTATTTGAAGCACTTCAGATAAAATTGCCGGAATGGCCGGGGATGATAACGATAAACTATTTGTCTAGCATGCTCAGTGTCATGGGTTTGACTCCCAGGACCACACAAACAATTAATTAGTGGGAAAATGAACTTATACCGGTGGGCTGGCTCGCACCTTTAACCCAAGCACTTGGAAGGCAGCGGAAGGTGGATCTCTGTGATTTCTAAGTTGCCCTAGCCCAGTTTCAAGGCAGCCAGAGTTACACAGTGAGATACAGTAGGACCAGAACATCAATTATCTCCCGATACATTCAGTAGCTGGCTGTGTAGCCTTGAGGGAGTCCCCTTTTCTAATCTGTTCCTTGATCTGTAAATCGAGGTTTGAAGGTGGACAATGTGTGCTAAAAATGCATTGTCATAATAATCAACACAACTGGTATTAGAAGGACAATCTCCCGTTTCCCTCTCCTAGGGATTGGGTTTTGTCAGTGTCCCTCACTAGCATATATCCTTACAGCAACCTTAACTTAAATCACAGACCCAGGTGCAAGCCTTCCATGTGTAAAATCTCCAGTCCTCACTCCACCTCCAGCCCATCTGTCCAGAAAGGAAATAGTGTCATAAAACTTTCTTGCACCGTAGCACTGACGGCCCGCCCCATTGAAGGAGACCCAACCAAAGTCGGACCTTAAGAAAGGGCAGGATTTCACAGACACCAGACACAGACAGAGAGAAGGATTGTTCAATGAGAGGCATGTTTGTATGTAAAGCCGGAAATGGAGCACTGGTGCAAGCCTAGGCTCAAAAGTCAAGAAGAATGGTTCAGAGTGATCCAGGAACCACTACCTTGCTCTATGGTGCCAAGTTCTTTTCAGGCTTACACATACATGTGAACACACACATATACACACAGGCACTTGCATATATACACATGTTCAACACACACATATAACACACACACTAACTACAACACGCACAATGCACCAGGCAAACAGGCCTTAGGTATGTGCATTTGTCTACTTCTGAAAGACAAACCCTAGCCCTCTGTGGGTATTATGAATAGTCTTTTCCCACTTGACTGCTCAATGGGCAGTTGCCTGGTGAGCCATGGACAGTCAAGCCCTACGTGCCCTGTCTTGAAAACAGCAACTAGTTCTACCCTCAAAGCATGCATTTTGTAAGGCTAGAATTTACTATGCTGAGCCAAGCGTGATAGTCCACACCTATAATCCCAGTGCTCAGAAGGCAAAGGGAGGAGGATCAGTTGAAAGGCAATCTCAGCTATATGATGTGCTCAAGGCCAGCCTGGGTCTCTGTCCACTCTCCCTGAGCCCAGTAGTAAAAAGAATTTGCTACTCTGACCAGAGCTACATTGTGAGTTACTCTGTTGATCTGGACTTTTCAAATGTCACCTTTCTCACAGATGCTTTGCTTGACTATCCTTTCTAAGATAGCATCTACCCATCATTATCTCTGGATACTGCTTAATTTTTCCTCAAAGTTCAGAAACTATTCTTTGTGTTGACTTTTTTATTCTTCTCTTATATATTACACCCTAACCACAGTTTCCCCTCCCTCCACTCTTCCCAGTTTTCCAAACACACACATACTTCCTTTCTCCCCAGATCCACTCCTCCCCTTTTTCCCTTCAGAAAAGAAAACCCCACCCCTTGAGGGATATCAACCAAAAAGGCCTAACAAATTCCAATAAGAGTAGCTGGGTGGTGGTAGCACATGCCTTTAATCCCAGAATTTGGGAGGCAGAGGCAGGCGGATCTCTGTGAGTTCGAGGCCAGCCTCTTCTAGGCTAGTTCTAGTTCTAGAGCTAGTTCTAGGATGATAGGCTCCAAAGCTACAGAGAAACCTTGTCTCAAACAACAGCAACAACAACAAAAAAGACTAGGCAACTCCCCTCATATTAAGTCTAGACAAGGCAACCCAGTAGGAGGAAAAGGGTCTCAAGAGCAGGCAAAAGAGTCAGAGACTCTTTCCCACTCCCACTGTTAAGAGTCCCACCAAAACACCAAGCTACACTCAGTCATAACATATATGCAGAGAATCTAGCTCAGTCCCCTACAGGCTCCCTTATCTCTGAGAGCACCAATGAGTCTCAGACTATTGATTCTGAAGACCAGGTTTTTGTGGTGTCCCTGACCCCTCAGGATCCCCTGATTCTTCCTCCCCTTCCTCTGCAGGACTCCCCTAGCTCTGCCTAATGTTTGGCTATGGGTCTCTGCATCTGCTCCCATCAGTTGTTGGATGCAGTCTCTCTGATGATTATGCTAGGCTCACTCCAGTCTACAAGTAGAGCAGAATATCTTAAGGAATCTCATTTACTTTGCTTTCTGCTGGTCACAAACAGTTTTTTGTTGATGTTTTTGCTTTGGTTTGGGTTTTTGAGACAGGGTTTTTCTGTGTATATCCCTGACTGTTCTGGAATTCAGTCTGTAGACCAGCCTCAGACTAACAGAGATCCACCTGCCTCTGCCTCCCAAGTGCTGGGATTAAAGGTGTGTGCCACCACTGTCCAGAACAAATACTGTATTTTAAATCATTTTCTTTTGAATTAATTGTAATCACAGAGAGTTACAAAATTAATATAGAAACATCGTATGTATTATATAGCCTGTTGTTACTAATGATTACATCTTCGATAACTATAGAACATAATACCCAAATTGGGAAATCAATGGCTCATTCCTGCAATCTCAGCACTTCAAAAGTTCAGGCACCGGGCAGTGTTAGCAGACGCCTTTAATCCCAGCACTTGGGAGACAGAGACAGGCAGATCTCTGAGTTCGAGGGCAGCTTGGTCTACAAGAGCTAGTTCTAGGACAGTCGGGGCTGCTACACAGAGAAACCCTGTCTTGAAAACAAACAAAAAAAGTTGAGGAAAGAAATTTTGTGTGACAGGAAAGCAGCATGACGCATTAGTCAGGGTTCTCTAGAGGAACAGAACTTATAGTCCACAAGGCCAGATGTCTCAGCTGGTCTTTAGTGTCTACTCCAATGCCAATGAAGGGATGGACTTGCTAGCTAGGCGAGAGCAAGCAGGCAAAGAAAACAAGCTTCCTTCTCCCATGTCCTTTATACAGGCTGCCAGCAGAAGGCGTGGCCCAGATTTAAGGTGGGTCTTAATTTAAAAAATTCTTCACAGGTGTAATCAGCCACTGGGGTTTTAGGTCATTCCAGATGTAGTCAAGTTAACAGCCAATAATAGGCATCACCCGTAAGCTACATATCTAGACCCTGCTCCAAAAAGAGTAAACACACATAACTTTTTTTCAGGATTACAGCACTGCTCCTATACGTGTGCACAGTTTCATGTGAATTTATCAGTGGTATACATCCACCAATACAATGAAAATGCTGGCAAACTCTACAACAGAAAGATTCCTAATGATGCCCTTACATAGACACACCTTCTCCTCCCACTCCATCTGAAATCCCCATTAAACACTAATCTAGTCTCCATTTCTGTATTAGTTCAACAATACCACGAAAATGGAACAATATGGCATAATATCACATGGAACCATTGGGACTTAGCTTTGTTTCACTCAGCATATTGCCCTTGAGATTCATTCAAATTGTGTGCAGCGATATTTTGTTGCCTTTATTATAGAATAGTATCCCATGGTGTGAGCACACCAGTTTAGTTAATCATCCACCAGTGAAGGGCCTCTGGGTTACATCTAATTTGAGGCTATTATGAATAAAGCTGCTATAAACATTTGTGTTTCTTGTGCGCATAAGAACTCACTCCTCTGGGATAAATGCTCAAGAGTGTGATTGCTGGGTCATATAGTAAGTGTGTGTTTAGTTTAAATAACTACCAGATTGGTCTTCCAAAGTGGCTTTATCATCTTACACTCCCTTGAAACATTAGGTTAATACATTTGTTACCTATGTCCCTCAGTAGAAAGGGTGGAGACTATGTTTTCTTACTGCTCTATCCCAAACACCTAGAACAGCATCTGGCACAAAAGAGGTGTTAATCAATACTGGTTGGAGGAAGGAAGCCCAGATTCCAGCCATCTCAACAACCTAGACTCGAACTCAACTAAAGTGCTATGCAGAATGAGAATCTAATGTTCTCCCCATATCCATCCTAACCTTCCTCCCACTCTACCCACATCTGATGCCACAGCTTCTCCACCTCGTGGCCCCTTTGTGATGGCCAGGCTACTTTCCTTCTCCTTGTGCATCTCTTAGCTCCTACTGCCCTTCTGCGTATTCTTGTGTTACCTGACATCTCTTCTAACAGTGTTCATTTCCTTTCAAACCTGGCTTGATTATGTCTATCTTTCAAACAGAATTGCCTGACTAACCAGGATGAGAGCTTCTAACTCATTCACTCACCCATGGAACATTACTCAAATGTCTGCTATTCTGGCCACTTACATAGACTGGTAAAAGAGCTGTGCAGAAAACAGGCACGGCTCCTGCCCTCGGGTAGCCCACATTCTAGTTCTTGGCTTTGTTCTCCCCAAATCCTGGGAGCATAGGAGTAGGTTGGCACGTGGTAGGAGCATAGAAGTGGTGTAGTAATCAAAACCTTTAGGAACCAACCAGTCTTGGAAGTCTCCTAGTTGAACCAGATGTTAACCCTTTATCTGCTTTTATATTTGTAAAATTTTCTCAGAGAAGAAGTCAAGTGGCACCCAGGAAAATTAAGGAAGCAGCTACTTACCAACCAGTGCAAAAGAATACCTAAATATTCAATTACCAGTATAGCCGAATTTGTACATTCCAACTGAAAGGCAGCCTTGCACACATGCATGTCTAGTCCATCCTTCTTGAAGGCTTTGTGTACACAAAATTGCCTAGGTCTTGGATTTTATTTATGACCTCCCAAGTCAATATCCTTGGTGCTTTCCTGGTTACTTGTGAACATGTGCAGGACATGAAATTGTGGATTGTCTGATACATGGTTCCCAACTAAGGTCAAGTAAGGAAGTGAGCATTGTGCTTTCTTATGCCAGTCCTCATAAAGAGATACTAAGAGGAGCAGGGATATGGTTCATGCATCCCAAGTGCTGGGAGCCTGAGGCAGAATGATCACTGTGAGTTTGAGGTCAGCCTTAGCGACATAGTTCTAGGCCAGTGTGGGCTACAGAGTGAATCCCCAAGGTGGGAGAGAGAGACAAATTCAAATAGAGTGAGAGTGAAAGAAAGATCCCTAAAGGATGAAGCTAGGAGGACGTGATGCAGTGTGGGAAATGCTTCTCCTGTAGGACCAGTTAGTAGAACTTGAGTCCTGAGTCTGGAACCTATAAATGAGGTGGCATCGAGTAAGACACTTAACAGTCGTGATTTTCAGCTTCTCCTCCTGAAATAAAGAAAATAAAGTCTGCCAGGGTGAGTTCTTTTCAGGATTTAAGATTATAATCTATGTGAATATCCCAGCAACTGTTTACCACACACTAATTCAGTGTTCACAGCTGTATAGAACAATATTCAACTAATTCAATATATACCGATATTCAACTAAGACAGTCTTCTCTCTCAGACTATAGTGAGCATTTCTTGAAGGTCCCAGTATACACTCAATATTATACCCCCATATCAAGCAGAAACTTAGCATTTTAGAGGTACAAGGAGACTACCGTCTCTTAATGGAATCTTGCCATGTTAACGTTTGATTACTAAATCTTCCAGAAAATAGCTCTCTGTTAGGTCTAGGATTGAGCAGACAACTCACTATTTATAAAGGCATTCCATAGGTGGTTCTGGTGATGATTAGTGGGAGTTAGGAAGCACTGAACCAGATAATCTCTAAGGCTCCTCCCTGCTCTGGCTGAGAATGGTCTAAAGTCTGCTCCTTCATTTGGTGCCTGGTAATGGTTCCTGGCCCTGACTATTCCTCAGAACCATCAGAGAAGCTCTTAAAACCATTTACGTTCAAGTTTTAGCCATAACTAATTGAATTACAAGATCTGGGGATGGGGTCTTGGTCTTGGACTTTTGAAAAGGCTCCCCCAAATGATTCTCGTCTCTTTCATTTGACATTTTCCTCTTAACAGAATAAATTATACTACAGCAGACCATTGTGGGAAGAGGTCACCATGCCTCCACCTATCTTGCATATATATCCATGCATTAAGACTTTCTTTAATCTTTTGATGACCAACTAGCTCCCCGTGACCGTTTATTAATCATGATATCTGTAGACTTTATCACATGATATGCCCTCAACAAATGTTAAATTTTAAATAAAGTACTAGGTTGTAACCTCGAATAGCCTTAATAAAGCAAATAGAGATAGTTACCTCCAAAGGAGGGTCAAATAAGAGCAACCCAAAGAGCCAGAACTCCTTCTTCTTAGAGCCATCTTCCCAGAAACAGCTCAAAATAATGAAAATGACTATAGAAATGGTTTTCCACGGAGCAGTTTGGGGTACTTAGCAATTCTAGTCCTGTGTTTTTGAGGTGTGGTTCTCAGTAGATGATGAGCATCCAAATCATACTTTCTGGATTCATAAACTAATTCATTATTAATTATAGCAGTCAAACCAGTCTCTTCTATGTTGAGTCTACCATGCACTTGGTGCTAGAAGAGACACCATGATGTTAAATACTATCTTTTAGAACCTGATTGAGCAGATAAACTATGGCAGCTGATTAACCAAAATATTGAAGGAAATGCAAGAAAGTGAACTGCAGACCCGAGGAAGAGTCCAGAACAAAGAATTGGAGTGGTTTTATTGTTGTTGCTTTGCTCTATTTTTTCAGATTTGTTGTTGCTGTTGTTCCTGATTAGTCTTATTTTGTAGCACAGGCTGGCCTAAACCTTCCTGCTCCCCTTCCTGCTTTACCTCCTAAGCACTAGAATTACAGGTGTGTGTCACCACACTCTGCTAGAGCTAGATTTTTTTTTTCTTTTGGCTTTTTCGAGACAGGGTTTCTCTGTAGCTTTGGAGCCTGTCCTGGAACTAGCTCTTGTAAACCAGGCTGGTCTCGAACTCACAGAGATCCACCTGCCTCTGCCTCCCTAGTGCTGGATTAAAGGTGTGCGCCACCACCGCCCGGCTTAGAGCTAGGTTTTAATGACAGGACAGTATGTAGCCGGTCAAAAGGAATATTGGAGTTTCCAAAAGGTAGGAATGAGGAGGAGGTGGTGTGAAGCGGGCCTAAAGTGGAAACAAGCCCACTTTGTGCAGGGAGCTAACCGAAATCACCAAGTACCACCAGCGATGATACTGGAGGTAGGAGGAATGAGGCTGGGTAAAATGTAGGGAAGCTGGCAAGTCAGGAGAGGATACATCCATCACTAGGTAGTCCTGAGTGCTGAAAGGCAGGCAGCCTGATTCCCATCTGGCCTAACCTGGATGGCCTTCCTTTATCCTAGAAGTCCACAGTGGTTGCCATGGGAATTAATTGTAAGTAGGCTCCGGTGTCAAAGACAATGAGGCAACAGAAAGGCCAATCAGGAAGCCAGTAAAGATTCAGGAAAGAGCCTGAGCTCCCTCTTGCAGGAATCAAAACGTAGCCTTCACCCACTGCTCCCAATGTCTCCTGCCCTCTGAGCCTCTGGTAGCCACCATTTTTTTTCTTTTTTATTTCTTTTTTTTAATATATTTTTTAATTTATTTATTTATTAAAGATTTCTGTCTCTTCCCCGCCACCGCCTCCCATTTTCCTCCCCCTCCCCCAATCAAGTCCCCCTCCCTCATCAGCTCGAAGAGCAATCAGGGTTCCCTGCCCTTTGGGAAGTCCAAGGACCACCCACCTCCATCCAGGTCTAGTAAGATGAGCATCCAAACTGCCTAGACTCCCACAAAGCCAGTACGTGCAGTAGGATCAAAAACCCATTGCCACTGTTCTTGTGTTCTCAGTAGTCCTCATTGTCCGCTATGTTCGTCTCTACTCTTGTGATAGCACCATTTTTGAATTCTGCAGCTACATAGAAGCAATAAGTTGTGGCATAGTATTGCACAGAGTGACTGTAGTTAATAAGGGTGTATATTTCAAAATACCGCCATAGATGACTGGAAAGATTTTGCCATAAAGAAATGACAAGAGTGAGGTTTTGGTTACTCTGATCTGATCAGTGTGCATGTATACATGCATCAAAATATCACACTGCACTCCTAAATATGCATAACTACTATGCATCAAAAAAAAGTTATAAAACCGGAGCCCTCTCTTGTCATGAAATAGTAACATTTGGCCCCTATATACTTGACTTCGACCAAAATATGAGTGATCACAACCCTGAAATCTGTACTAATAGAGCCACCAAATTAAAAAAAAATGCTCAGAGAATCAGCAGCTGCTGAATTCAGCCCGGAGGGAGAGGCAGGCTCTCTCTTCAATTCCTTATTCCACCTAGCTTCTGGCTTCATATTTGCTTCAAGGGGCTTGCAGTGGCCCCAGAGGTACTTAGCAATTCTAGTCCCGTGTTTCAAGCCAAAATTCATCTTAGCCAGAAAGGGTGCTTGTTGCAAAATTAGACTCCCAGATGCCGGGAGGAGAAATAGGGTCAGTGAAGAGCTCAGATGTTTCATCTTTAAGGTACTCAATTAATCTATGCTTAATGGGTTAGGACATCTTCACCAGTATAGATTCTTGGGCCCCCCTCTCTCAGGGATTCTGATTTCGAAGTGGCATGGGCATGGGTCTAGGTTTTTGTATTTTAATAACTATTGTCCAGTGGTTCTTATTATTGCGCAAGTTGTAGAAATAGTGGGGCTGAATATGTTTGTAAAGAGCTATATAGTAAATATTTTAGTATTCGTAAAATAAACACATTAACCCCAAAGCAGCCACAGATGATACATAAGTGAAGATCAAATCAAAATTTATTTATAAATGCAGGCAGATCTATCATTCACTGGGCCCTAAAGGATTGGCTTGCACTTTTTGATGTTTTAAGTCAAAGTATTGTAAACTTCAGGCCCCACAGCTAAGCAGGTGAGGTGGGACAGGAAGACCTTTGAGAGCTACTTTGTATCCGCCTGGAAGTCAGACCTCACCTGGATCCAAGCATCAGGCTAGACGTGACTCTGTGACATCTAGCAGAGAGCAGCAGGCAATGAGTGAGTCACCATCGGCAACTGAGACTCAAGACTCAGAATAGGACGGAATCTTCGGGACCAAGATGACAAGGGTCAATGAGGAACGAGGCATCAACAAGCTGAAAATAGCTCTGAAACAGACACAGAGAAATGATTATAACTCCCGAAAACTCTGGCAACTCTGCGTCCTTTGTGGGTCTGCTCCTGTAAATACCTGAATCTTTTCCTTGTGGTAGTATAAACGTTCCTAGGACTGGATGTGATTTAGAATTGTTTTGTAGGAACAGCAAAACTGCTGGCCTCTGCATATGTGTATATACATAAAATAACATGGTCCTCCCGCAAATCTATTGCATAGGACAAAGGGAGAATGCGAGCCTGTGAATGAAATGTCAGGAGTGGACTTCCAACTTCAGCCTGCTGCAGGGAGGACAGTCAGGAAATAGAGTTCTGCCTCTTTGGATATACTGAGGCAGCCCTAGCCTCCTTTTTCTGAGACTCTGTTTCACATATAAAACAGGATAGACCGTGTGACCCACTCCGGTCCCAAAGATGCCTTGCTCCACTCTGTACCATGGAGTAAACTGATTGCAAGTGATTTTAGAGAAAGGGGGTGAATGGACAGCTATGACCAAGCCCACCAGCTTCGTGTTTGCTGCTCCTTAGTGAAAAACAGGCTACTGAAAACTGAATCAAGCAGAGTTGTCCAAACAGAGAAAGTTACAGATTTAGCAGGCCCATTACCTTTGCTTCTGTCTAGGCCTGAAGCACCCTCCCCACACACCCCCAGAATTTGAGCACCCAGATGTGCAACATACAAAGGCATTGATCTCATCAACAATCACTACTGTAATCACTTTCAGCATCCATCTCCAGTCTCAATTTTATATTTTCTGTTGCCACCAAATTGCCCCTCATTCCTGTGCCTCAGGATGAGAAGTCTGAAATTCCTTGGCTGCAGTTTGGAACTATCAGAAGCTTTTAAAAAATATTGGACACGAGACTCTCAAAACACACACACGTACACATGCATGCACACACACACATGCTGATTTTCTGGCCCTGGCACACACACACACACACACACACACACACACACACACACACACACTGACTGATGTTCTGGCCCTGGCACACACCACACTGATATCTCTCTCACACACACACACGCATGCACGCGCACACACACATGCTGATGTTCTGGCCCTGACATGCACGCACATACACACTGATGTTCTGGACCTGGCGCACGCACACACACTGATGTCACACACACACACACACACACACACACGCACACACACATGCTGATGTTCTGGTCCTGACATGCACGCACATACACACTGATGTTCTGGACCTGGTGCGCACAAATGTGCACACATACACACACTGACTGATATTGATATTCTGGCCCTGACACAGGGCCTGGGGTGGGGCCTAGACTTTGGAGGCTTTTATAACCTCCTCTGAGCATTTCTTCCATTTGGCCAGAACCAAGCCCCAGTGCTGGATTTCCTGCTGGACTTGGTAGAAGAAGTGAATTTTTATGATCGGTGCTCTGTGGGAGATGTGATTGCTGACCCCATCGAACATAGCTAGGCCCAAAACTGGCATGATGAGGACAATTTGTTTTTGATGTGTCTTTTTCTTAGGGCCCAGCCCTCCTGCAGCTGGTCCAGTAAGAGAATCCTAGCCACAGCGTAAATGGTATATAATAGCTTAATGTACTGCCTTAATGTGCAGCCGCCATGGAGCTTTGGGGTTTAATACAAAGGAATTCCTGATTGAAGGACTCAAGCTTTATGGCAAGGCCCATGGGAGAGGTCATTTAAAGTGCTCCCAAACCTGACACAGCCCTCAGTCCTCATCTCAGTAAATGACAACCCTGCTCTTCCTGTGGACTTCTCTCTTTCTCACTCCCCATATCTAACCCATCAATGTATAATCTCAGTTCAGTCTTCAAAATGCGTCCAATATGTACCCACTTTGATCATTTCATTCCCATCATCCTAGCCCATGCCAGCATTACATTTTAAGTCTCTCTCTGCAATCACAAATAACTGCATTTAACCACACATAACTGGTCTTCCCATTAGCCTCCTACACTCCATTTTCCTCACAGCAGCCAGAAGCATACATATACATCACACCCCATCTTCTTCAAACTCACCGGTGGAATGAAATCCAGAGTTCCCACCATGACTTACAAGGCCCTGCATGACTCAGCTTTCAGCTGCCTCTTGGGGCACACTCCCTCTGGTCCCCATTCTAGCACTGTATTCCTATCCACCTCAATCCTATGCCTGCCTCAGAAGCCTCTTTCTCTCCGAATAACCTCATCACAATCTCTGCCTTGTTTCCCTTACGTCTCTGATACATGTCACCTTCCCAGATAATGTCTTCCCTAACCGGAATATGTAAAATGCTTCCCCTCCCCTTGAAAGTGTTTGTGTATGTGTACATGTGTGTTTGTATCCAATACATGTGTCCCCAAAGAAATAAAAAGCAATGTCTTGAGGAGATACTCATACCCATGTTCCCTATAGAACTGTTCACAATCTTCAAGATATGGGATCAATCTAAGTGTCCACAGACAGAATAGGCAAAAAAAAATTGTGGTGCATCTATATGACAGAATATTATTCTGATTTAAAGAAAGGAAAGTTTCTGAAGGCCCTGGGTTCAGTTTTTCAGCATTGCAAGGAGAATCAAAAGAGAATTCTGTCATTTCTTACATGGATGAACATGGAGGACATTGTGTTCCATGAAATAAGCCAGGCACAGAAAGACAAAGACCTGATGATCTCATTGATATCTGAAATCCAAAAATAGGAGAACTACAGAAGCAGAGTAGAACAGTGGTTACTAAGAGCTGGGAGCAAGAGGGGGGAGAGAGTATGGTGCGATGCTGTTCAGAGTACAGTGTAGAGAACATTCATTATTTTAGATCTAGTGCAAAGTTAAGAATAATGCAATTTCAGGTCTCAAAACTGCTGAAATAACAAGCCTGCTGTACCCATCCTTGCCATTCGCTTGTGTAGTCCTCTATGCCCTGCTTTATTTTTTCTTACAGTAGTACCTCCTTATCTGCAAGGATATTCCTAGGCCCCAGGTGTATGCCTATAACATGCACAATACAGAACCATATATCCTTTCCATATAGAGAGAATAAGATTTGATTTATAAATTAGGCATAGTAAAAGATTAACAACAATAACATTATGAAATAAAGCTATTAAGAGACAAGTATGGCGTATACTTTTAATCCTAGCACTCGGGAGGCAGAGGCAGATGGATCTCTGTGAGTTCAAGGACAGCCTGTTGTACAGAATGAGTTCCAGGACAGTCAGGGCTACCAGAGAGACTGTCTCAAAAAAAAAAAAATGGGAGAGGGGAGAAAGAGAGAGAACAATTATAACAATGTACTGTAATAAATTTTATTTAAAATGTGTTAATTGTTTGCTTCTGGAATTTTCCATGTTATACTTTTGAACTGAAGTTAATAATCAGTCACTGAAACTACAGTGAAACTGGAAGCTGGGCATAATGGCACATGCCTACAATTCCAGAACTCGGATAGTGGGGTTAGGTCATCCTTGGCTCCATAGTGAGTCCAAGGCCTGTCTGGGTTGCATGATACCCTGTATCAAAAGAAAAAAACATAAAATTGCAGAAAGGAGAACTACAGCAGTTATGTTCTACATAAAAGATATTTATTAGCTAGACATAGTGCTACACATTTGCAGTCCTAGCACTTAGGACATAAAGACAAGAGTATCACAAGTTCAAAGCCAGCCTGGAATATATAGTGATAGCCTATCAAAAAAAAAAAAAAACACGTAATTGCCTCTGTTCCTGATAGAATAGTCGCACCATAAAGACCATCAGGCCAAGGAATTTGGTCAGTCATACTTACTCCTGTATCCCCCCATCACCTAGAACATTGCCAAGCAAATGATAATGCCCCTAAATTAATCAAATAAATAAAGAAGTAAATACCCCTAAAGAATGCCCTTCAGTGTGATTCTTGTATTTCCTGGTTGCTAGGCTGCCTGAAACTCCGCCGAAAACTAGAATCTGAAGAACACTTCCGTCGTTCTTTGCAGGGGATTGGGTTCAGGACATCCCCATAGATACCTAAATCCATGGATGCGCAAGCCCTTTTGGAACCTGCCCATATCATCTAATATACTTCAAATCATCTCTAGATGACTTCAGATTCTGAATACACAGTAAATACTATGTAAATAGTTGTTACACTGGGTTGTTTGGGAAATGAAGGCAAGAAAAAATGTCTGTACGTGCTCAGTACAGAGGGTTTGATATTGTTGTTGTTTCATGTATTTTTAATCAGTGCCTGGTCGAGATGCAAGGATGCAAAGCTGTGGGTAACAAGGGCTGACTGTGCTTTACAGTGTGTGTTAATCATGCTTCCTGCTGAAATTTTGGGAAAGTTTTCAAGAATAAGAGAGCCTGGCTGGTTCTTTGGGCATTTCTGTAGAACTGTGTAAACAAAGTGATACAGCATTGAGAAGCAGGAAGCCAGGGGCTCTGAGCTAAAGCGCTCCTATCTCTCTTCCCAAAGAGTTCAGAAAGTGTGGACGAGTCATTTCGGAGGGCTGGGTTTCTTCTCTCGCAGATCTCAAAACTGTTTGTGAAAAGTTTCCTTTCTAGGAGCATATCTGTGAGATGAATAAGATTGTTTCTATAAATCCTCTGGGAAGTGTGTATTCACACACAATAAAGTCTACCATTAAAGTCAATCTCATATTAAGAAAACCAAATATGTAAAAATTCACTGTATATGATTACTGGAGAGTGTTTTTGCTTTGTTTTGTTTTTTTTTTTTTTTGCAAACCTCCTTAGGCTTAGAACATTCATAATGGGATTCAGTTTATCCAAATTCAATTCATGTCCAGCTTTTATCCAACACACCAATCAATCATTCAGGGAGACAATTAGCACATTGCCTCATAGCACATTACCTTCCACTTAATAGGTAATCAATACTTAGCTATTGACTCATGGATCAGTATGGCAAATAGCTCTGTACTTGGACAGTTTATTTTTGAGACAGTGTGTCACAATGGTAGTCCAGGTTGGTCTCAAGCTCACGGTCCGCATGCTCAGCTGCCTGAGTTCTTGGGATAGCGGTTATGTACGACCACACTTGGTTGCACCGAGACATCTTAACTCTAACATTACAAAGGAATGAAGACCTCACCAGTCTTTTGTTCTTTTTCCAGTCTCCCAAATCTGCCTTCATCAGTGCTGCAAAGAAGGCCAAGCTGAGGTCCAATCCTGCAAAGGTCCGATTTTCTGAGCAGGTGGCAGTTGGAGAAACAGATGCAGTAAGTACAGCCTTGGCTTCCCTCCTCTCTCCTTGGCCAGAATCAACCTGGCTATTGAGGTCTCAATCAGGTCTTCTGGCAGTGGGCGCCCAGGGGTTGGAGCAGAAGGATCGCTGTGCTCTGAGCGAGCGGGTACTGAAGAGAGAGGAGTGTGTAGCATCCAGAGAGGATAGGGAGGGAGGGAAAACAACATATTGATTCACTCTGGATCTTCATGGTGCTTAGAGAAATTTCCGTCCAGAGCACAAGAGCGTACACTCAGGGCAAGTGTTCCATAAACATCTTTTGGCTGCTTGATAGAAGCAGGGAGAAAGTGATGGTTTTGTGAAGACCCAGAGAACAAGTGGCTGGTGAAATTGAACTCTCTTCACATTTAAGTGGCCCTGCAATTCCACATCTTGACTGGAGATGACTGTGCTGATGGGTAGCCACCTACCAGAAATGACAGACTCTCCTTAAGTCGCTAAAGTTTTCCTAGGCACCAGAAGGGATCCAAAAGGAATACCTGCTCCCTGCCAATGGCTACCTTCTGGGGGGTGGGGTGGGCCCAAGAGGTACAGACTGAGACTATAGAAATTCTCATGCTGTGTGCTATCATCTCAAATAGCAGCTAAGGTGGGAGCCCATGGCACGCAGCTGCCAATCTAGGGATTCATGGCCAGCCCACGGGTTTCTTGTCTTTTTGTGGGGTGTGCATGCAGTGAGCCATCCACCCCAGATGTGCATATGAAAATAAAAGGTAGGCAGAGAGTAGAAGGCAGTGTGTACAGCAGGTACAGAGTCCCCCAGAAATCTGTAGAAGTTGGTGATGTCCCGGAGGGAGGAGAGACAGTTGCAGCTAGCAAGCACTGGGGTGCTTTTGTAGGCAGTGGTGAGATGGGCTGTCCGGAAGCCTGATCATGTATGCACTAAGACACAGCTGCAGTTGTTGAGAGACATAACAGCAGTCCCAGAATGAGCAGAAAAATGAGCAGGATGCTGGGCGTTTGTGTAGTTCTCAGAGGTAGCCCCACCCGGAAGAAAGATGCGGGGGCAGGAGTATCATCCATCTTCTCTTCCCCCGTGCCTCTCTTCTGCAAACCCAGCCCACAACGTCCGGTATTCCTGTGTGAGGAAGACTTGGACAACCAGAAGACGGTCTGATTAACACTCAGGATCCATGTTAATCCCAAGAGAAATGGCTAAAGAGAATGTGAGGATTGATGATTGGCATGGAGAGGGAACAGGATGGAGCCCTGTAGGTCAGAGTGAAACAGACTGCAAGGTCCAAGTCACTGATGAGACATTGGTGTCCTGAACTGTTGACAATTCTGAGGGCATAAGCATTGAGTTTGCAAATATGGACGGATACAGCCCATCCCACCTCAAAACTCCAGTGAAGGCCGGACAGTCAGTGAAGAACTCCTGCTCTCCTCTGCCTCTTCTCTCCCTTTCTTCCTTCCATTCTCCAAGTTCCATGCCTTGCAGCTAGGCCACAGGCAGAATGACGAGCCACGTCTAGTTCAACCATCCTAATACCTCCGCCCACAACAGGGCAGTTAGAACTTATCCAGAGTTTACTTCCCTCTCAGACAGGCACCAAGCTTGGCTTGAGACTCTGTCCAGGAGAGAAAACACATCTGTCTTCCAGCCCCCATGGTTGCTGTCTGTGTGCACCATAGCTGTCTGTTGAGATTTGGGGAGTCCAGGCCCAGGTGACTCCAAGCTGCCCCATCATCCCCTTCCCCTTGTATTCCAAGGCTTTATTAAGCAGCCGGAACAAAAATAAATCCTGTGGGCGTTCCTTGCCAACTCTATTTTTAAGTAAAATCAATTAAGTAATTATCTAAGTCCAACCCAGTGTGCTAAATAAAACTCGCCACCACTGAGCGTCATCAGCCTGGGGAGCCGGGCCTGGGCCTGGCAGGAATGGGGCCTTTCAGAATCAGAGCAGCCTGGACATCATCATCACACATTTCCAAATTGATACCCATGGCTTTCCTCCTTGGTTTGACCCCCTCCAAACTTGCCTCCTGGCTCCCCATCACTGTCAGCTACACCCAAGCTCAGGAGGCCTTGCTTATTTGATACTTTGTCCACAACAGCGGCTGGATCTGAACTGTTGTACCCAGGCTTCTTTGATAATCCATACCAACTATCTCATTCAAAACTCAGAACCCAATTAGCCTTACATAGAAGCTTCACCTGCCTTATACTAGCTAGTTTGTTTGAGGTTCATAACATCCAGACACGTCAGGGGATGACAGGAAGAGTGCAAGTTAGACCTGTGCGCTCTCTCTCTCTCTCTCTCTCTCTCTCTCTCTCTCTCTCTCTCTCTCTCTCTCTCTCTCTCTCTCAAACAGAGTCTCACTGTATAGCCTGGGTTGTCCTGGAACTCCCTATGTAGACCAGGCTGATCTCCAACTCATAGCGATCTACCAGCCTGTACCTCTCAATCGCTTTACCATCTCGGGACCTCTACTTTTGCTATAGCTCCCTGGGTGTTCAGTATCAGCTGAGTGTGCAATGGAGGCTCTGTGGCTATCATTTAGTTAAAGAACCTGGCCATACACTACAAGTACCCGTAGAATGGTTGCTGCTGGTCCATGCTGTGTGCATCCTCCTGGTGAATCTAATCATTCAAGTAAGCACATAGCAAGGACCCATCGTTCATTCATTTAGCAGTCACTTCTCCAACACCAACTATTTTCCAGGCATGCTATTCGTTGTTGGCACCACAAAGATGACTAGATGTGGTCTCTGTGCTCTGAGTTTATTGCTTGATTGTAAATGACAAGTGTTCTTTAAATGATGATGTGTGTCTGTAGTCCTAGTACTCAGAGGTTTAAAAAAAAGGGAACCACCCTAGGCTATATAGCCAGTTAGTCTGGGCTGTATAATAAAACCCTGTCTCAAAATAAATAAATGATTATCATGCATGGTATCTCATACCTGTAATTTTAGCACTTTGGAGTTAGAAAAAGGAGAGCTGTGAGTTTGAGACCAGTCTAGACAACTGGTCACAAAAGACCTTGTCACAAAAGGGCTGTGTGAGTGTGTGTGTGTGTGTGTGTGTGTGTGTGTGTGTGTGTGTGTGTACATATGTGTGTGTGTCACTGAGAAAGAAGTAAGTTGCTATAGGAAAACATGGGAAGATTAGATCCCATGATATTGGACCAAGGCTTTACAAAATACTTATTTGAGCTTGAATTTGAAGGTTGAACAGGAGTTTGCCAGGGAGAGAAAGAGGAAGCTAGGGAGAATGACCATTATTGAATTGAATTTCTGTTCATTGGGAAATTTACATTCATCATTTATAAATGAAGCCCTATGCCCAGCAAGCTTCTACTAAGGAATTATCAGGTGTTGAGAAATGGGCTCTGCCAGTAGTTCTAAATCAGGATCAATGAAACCCCCTTTCGAAGTGTTTGGGGGAATATTTGAGTGTGGTTTTGGTTTTCCGAATGATTTTTGTATGTGTGCTATGGACACTTAGTGTCACAGGGAGAGAGACACTGAGAGCCCTGAAAGGGAGAAGGCAAGGAATGATGAATTGTTAGAGACATAGTAAGGCTTCTAGCAATAATAAGACATGAATCCAGAGGGGTAGACAGGATCCAGGTCAAAAAGGACCTGAAGAACTAGGCATGGTGGCACCCATCTCTAAAAGTCAAAGAAAAAGAAAGAGGGCAGCCTAAGGAGAAAGCAAAGTGGCTCAGAGTACTCGTCAAGCATGGGCAAGGCTCTGTGCACCATCCCAAGCACCAGAGAATGGCAGGATAAAGATGGGCTTGGGAAGGTCCTAGTGGGAAAAGAAGCATCTGGAGATAAACTGGGCTGTGTGAAGTAGTCCCAGAGCAGACTCTTCATGAACCTTCATGCTGTGTGTAACGATCTCTACTGATCCAGTGCTCTGTGATGCTACTGAGCTTCAGACTGCAGCAGAATGCAAATACACCATGATAGAAAATGAGAAGCGGACTTTGGATATGACTAAATGTCTTCTTGGGGATTTTGTTCTGATCTGCACGTAGCATTATTATTGATCTTGTCTTTCCTCTCTCTTTGTTCTCACACCCCTTTGGCTCCCTACCTCTCTCACCTTCTTTCCCTTCCTTTCCACAAACCCCCACTTTCCTCCCTTTCCTGTGTGTCCACAGAAAATGATGAAGAAGGAAGCTCTCCTCCTCATCCCCAATGTCCTGAAGGTTTTTCTAGAAAATGGGCAGATCAAGTCATTCACATTTGATGGCCGGACCACTGTTAAGGTACATAGGGAGACCCCTCACCTAGAGTAGCTGTTTGTGTCCCTTTGAAATTGCACACAGTGGCTTCACTGACTGCTGGGACAAGATTACCTTTGATCTGTGCTCTGAAGTGTGGGGCTGCAAAAATGTAACCCTCAGCTGAGGCTGGCAGTAGAAAATTGCATGCTCAGCTGTGCGCTAAATAGTGTAAAAAAAAATGTGTGTGTGCATGCACACACGTGCACATGAATGCACATCTGCTTGTCAACTACTTTGTGTTCATACTACACTGGGTCCTTCAGGACTCTTGGGAGCTAAGCCATGTGAAGATCATTAAATCATTTATAAAGCCAATATGATCTATATTGATACAATAACACTTACGCAAGTTTACACACCAAAATAAACAAATGTGATCTCTTGGGAGATTAGCTTAGCCCTGTCTTGCTTTTTAAACAACAACCAAAATCTTAGGCACTGAAGCAAGATTTGAGAAGTCCAGCCATAGCCCTTTGGCTATTGTTTTCACAGGAAGAGCAATTACTGAACTGTGATTCTTAACAGTTCAGCCAGGCGTCATGAAGTCCTAGTGATTCTCTTAGTCCTGAAGAGTAGAGGTGGTGATGCAATTTTACCCTGAGGTTCACTCTGCACTGGGACAGAAATATCTATCCCTGATTCTTCTGGACTCTTGCTGGGAGAATACCATCCCAGGGATGAATGTTCTTATACAACCAGTGCTTCCCAAATTGTTGGGCAGTCACGACACCTGCCCAGGAAAATTACCTTGCCCACAGCTGTCCTGCGGCTCCCATGCAAGAGCCAAGATAACTTTACAAATAAAGAATCCATCAGGCATGGTGACACAAGCCTGTAAACCTATTACTCTGGAGACTAAATACAGAAAATACAGGTTCAAGGCCAGTCTGTGCTACAAGGAGAAACCTTGTTCAGAGGAACAAGGTGTTCAGAATGGCCTTCCCAGTATTTTTCTACTAAACTTTACAGATTGTTCGTGTATTGGTTTGAGGAATATCTAAAAGTATTTTGGGATCATCCCATGGTATGTCATGCTACTGGCATTTAGTCTCTCAAGGTCAGAGATGTTAAGTGTCCTCCAGGAGACAGAATAGTCCCTGAAATCATTGTCCTACCCAAAATTTCTTTGGAAAGCTTAGGCCTAGGTAGGTATCTCTAAGGAGCCTAAGACCCAAGTGTCTTAGGAAGCTATGGCACTGTCTCGGCTATGGAGTGTCTTGGAAATGTTGAGACAGAACTAGACCACCTAGATGCCAGAATCTTCCTTGGCATTTCTTCAGGTGTTAATATACTCATTGTAGATTTGTCAATAGCCCAGAGCACTGGCCAACCTCTCTTCTTCTTAGAGGTTTCGAGCACTCCCTACCTCTCACTGCCACTACGGATGTGGCATCCAGGCAGGGCCAACCTTTGACACTCAGGCTCACTCTGCACCTCAGGGAAGGTGCATGGCTAGTTATTAGAACCCTGATAGCCTTTCAAGCCACTTGTGACAAAGAGGTACCTGGATGAAGTGACAGTATCACATAGTGGCAGTTACACCTTTAACACCAGTTGACAACAAGTGGCTTGGCTGTCCACAATCTCAATGCCACTTAACCGCAAAGAAACCCGCGTCTATCTGTACCAGGATTCTAGTGATGCTCAAGCCTCTGTGACTGTGTGAATAGCACAAAGAAATCCTCTCAAATGCCCAGCACTTTGTGGTCCTTTGCTCAAGTGACTGAGCATCTCACATAGAGGGGATACTTTGGCAGTTCTGTCCGTCGGAGAGTTCTGAACTCCCCAGCCTGCTTCCCTCCAGGTTTGAGGGTTAAGGCATGCTGACTTTGTAAACGTACACACCGCAGTGTGTATGCTGAAGCCACAGCAAATAGATGGCAGACGCCCCAAAGCTGACATTTGGGCAGCCCCCACCAATATGCTCTCAGACGCCCTAGTATTAAAAGTAGGGCAGCAGAGCAGACGGAGCTCAAAAGTAGTCAGATCTATGACTGTACTGCAGACACGTGGCATTGTTCCTCTTTGTGGACACATTTTTCAAGTTGCTAAATTGATCGTCTATAAAAGCTAGCTATGGCCAAAAATGAACATTTTGCCAGTAGCTCAAGCCATTTGATTTAGATTATGAATCCGGAAATAGTATACTTTTTAATCACCGAAATGTGGCTTTGGCTTTTGCTCATTCCTAAGAGTTGACAGACAAACCCAAATGAAAATTCTGACTTAAGAGAGGGGAGAGGAAAACCAGCACGGTGCTTGAATGCCACAAGCATTCAGGACATGCGTTCTCGAATAGAGGGAAAGACAGAATAGGAGGAGGGAGGGATGAGGTGACAGGACAAGAGGAGGAGGGAAATGTCACTTACCAGGTGTCTGACCAGACGAAATGAGGGGACACATACATTCACCTCCTGAACCTTTGGTGTTCCCCAGGGCCCAAGCCACTGGACAACATGCACAAGGCCTTTCACTGGTCCCAGAACTCATATCTGGGCCACCCCGAAGCCTTTTCCACAGGACTATTGTGCTTGATTTCCAATATTTTCTCATTTAATTTTTAATTCCCAGTTTTTCCTCATGTATTCATTACTTTGAGTAACTTAGAGTCAGAAAGACGCCCCCTCTCAAGGCTCTTTTTCTTCTACAGGATGTGATGGTGACCTTACAGGACCGTCTCTCCCTGAGATACATTGAGCATTTTGCTCTTGTCCTTGAGTATACTGGGCCGGAACAGAATCACAAGTTCCTGATTCTCCAGGACAAGCAGTCCCTGGCTTATGTAAGTCACCCCTTTATCCTGGCTGTGTTGCTGCATGTAACCAGTGCTAGATAAGAGTACCCATGAAGCTGCTTAACTAGAAAATTCATCGTGGTGTATGTAGTCAATCAGCTCTCAGAAGTCACAGTTCCAACCTCGGGTGGAATGTGCGTATGTATATGTCTGTGTATATATCTGTATGTAGGTATTTATGTATGTATATGTATTATGTGTGCATATGTGTATATGTGTGTATGCAAGTATATGTGAATGCATGCATATATGTGTGTGTGTATGTATGTGCTTATATGTATGTGTTTATGTGTGTGTGTGTGTGTGTGTGTGTGTACTGCTGTGAGTAGAACCAAAAGACTTGAACATCACTGTTCCTCTGAGTGACAGTCCAGCCTTACCTGAGGGGCTTACTATTCATCTCCAGAGAACCTTTGACAATATCCTTTGTGACCTAACAAAGGCATTTGTCTTGGTCTCTATTGGCAACTCTCCTGTTTCCTGGAAACACTGCCTGCTAGCCACTTCTGCTTTCTAAGAAGAAAATTGACCTCTTAGATGAGGGCCGTGATACAAAAAGGTCAGAAATAGACTCAGTGGTAGTTGGGAATGAACTGCGTGGGGTCAGAATAGGTAGCACATCATCTTCATCATCTTCCAAAGTAGAGGAGGACAAACTTGCTCATCCTTCTGGCCACACTGTATGGGAAAATACTATTTAAAATAGGATTGTTATATAGGATGCCACCCATATCAAATGACCAGGGAGCATCAGAGAGGTGAGCAGGGCCACTCAGCATTCCCTGATAGGGTAGAAAAGAGCTGAAGGGGGACAGTTAAGAAAAAATAGCTTTTAGAAAGTGTATGGAAGCCAAACAAAACTCATCAAACCCAGACCAGCATGATAGCACACTTCTGGAATCTAGTACATAAGAAGTTGAGGCAGGAGAATCTGGAAGGTCAGCCTGGACTACATAAAGAGTACTGTGGTAACTTGGGCTACAAAGCAAAGAAACAAGGCTGGCAATGAAGCTTGTTAGTACAATATTTAGCCAGCATTCAGACCCTTTTGATCCCTATTGCTGTATAAGCTGGGTCACAGTGATGTGCACCCGTAATCCCAACCCTTGGAAGTAGAGATAGGAGGATCAGAAATTCAAAGTCATCCTTGATTAAACAACAAATTTGAGTGCAAGGCCAGCCTTAGATACAGGAGACACTGTCTCAAACAAACAAATCAGATGCACACAGAAAAGAAAGCAGTTTTCAAAGGAAACATTCACGTTTCAGCTCAAATACAATCCGGGTAGGAAAGGAAAGGTGGTATCTGCCTAGAGTTGAAGCACCTCCTATCCTAGCCAAGAAACAATCCTCTGGGTCAAATGGGCTGCTTGTGCCAAATGGAATTTCAAACTTCTTTATTATGAAAAATTTTCAGACATACACAATATATATGGACTAGCATATGATAAACCCTATTATCCATCTCCACCTTCAACAATTACCAGCATGCTTCATCTGTATCTCCAAAAGAGGTCCCAGCCTTTGATTTGAACTCTCTAGACATCAATTAGTCTGTTAGATGCTAAGCCTGTCTGCAAGAAGAATCTGATACATTCTCAGGAGCCCGCTCTCCCTAACTCCGCTCTTGGCACTTAGACTCGGTTTGTTTTGGGGGCAATGAAACAACAGGGTCTTGCTATGTATCCCACATTGCCCTCAAACTTGTGATGATCTTCCTGCCTCAGCCTCCCAAGTACGGGGATTATAGGCATGAGCTACTTCGTAGACCTCATTCTTAATAGAGACTATGTCCTTAAAAGGTGATTAAGACATTCTAGTCACAGCCAGGTATGGTGGCACATGCCTTTAATCTTAGCACTCAGGAAGCAGAGGAAGGGAGATCTATGTGAGTTCAAAGCCAGCCTGTCTACATAGCAAATTCCAGACCAACCAGGTCTACAAAGTGAGTCCCTGTCTCAAAAAATAAGCTTCACTGATAAATTAACAATATAAAAACAGGGTAGTTATAAAACTATACTATAGTAAGAGTTATGAATTGTTTATTTCCTGAATTTTCTATTTTTGACTGAGGTCGTCCATGGACAACTAAAACCAGGGAAAGTAAAACCCGAGATGAGAGAGGAATTCTCGAAATGAATTTGCCAGGCAGGAAGCAAGAGTGGGAAACAACAGCCTAGCTTATCCCTAAGCCTACGTTAAGAAGCCACCAAGCTGCCTGCCCCGTCACAGTCATTAATTCTATGGTTTCTTCTCCACCCTCTCCTCCTGGGGTTTTAGGTGGTACAGCGGACACACTATCATGGGATGAAATGCCTCTTCCGAATAAGCTTCTTTCCCAAAGACCCCATGGAGCTGCTACGTCGGGATCCTGCTGCTTTCGAGTACCTATACATCCAGGTAGAGTCTGGCTTGGGGACACAAAGATAGACCAGTGGAGAAACAAGCAGGCAGGCTGTTCTGCCATCACAATGGAGTTGCTCTGTATGTTCAACCTTTAGCTTGCTCTGAAGGCCCGTTCCTTCCTTGCTCCTATTGGAGTTCATTGTGTCAAGTTGGCTGATTTGAATTTGACTGTCAAAGTATCGTCTACTTGTCCACCAGAGCCCAATAGTTTTCAGAAATGAGCAACCCTAGGAACTCTGGTGCTTCCACAGAATCCCAAGGTTTTACAAGCTCTTTTGGGTTCCATGAACTGTCAACCACCAATACCTAGGTTCAGTGAGGAGGTGGTTCTGATCTCACTCCATCCAGAAATATTTATTGAACCCATACCCTGGGTCCTGACAATCAGAGGGGCAGAAAGGATAGACTTTGCTCACCAGAGTTCATATATTCCTAAATAGAACCACAACAGGCTTCAGTGTTCATAATGACACCCAGGGAGCAGTCTGCCAGCCCTGCCTGAGAGAAAGACAGTGAAGGCTTCACAGAGGAGAAGATCTGTGTACACTCTTAGCTGTGTAGAATGAGTAGATATTTGCTACATAGTAAGATGGAAAAGAGGGGTCATATCCCAAGCAAGAGCCCTTGCCTTTTCAACGGCATGCTGATGAGAAAAAAAATGCAAGTGATTTTTGCAACTTCAGTACAGGATGTAATGTTTAAGAAGCAATAGAAAATGAAATCGGAGAGCTGAGAACCAGAGAGTGAATTCTTGGTAGGCCACGGAGAGCAGACTTGATTCCGGAAGCTGGGAAGTGTTTCTCAGAATGTGGACCCTGAACCAACAGCATCATTAACTGGAAGCTTGTTAGAGATGCAGATTCTTGGGCCTTATACCAATTATTTCTTTTAACAAGCTCAATGAGATGAAAACAAAACAACAGAGTCTCATGTAGCTCAGGCAGACCCCAAATGAACTATGTACCTTAAGGATAACCTTGAGCCTCTGATTCTCCCACCATCAACTTCCAGGTACTGGACTTATAGACAGGTATCACCAACCACATCCAGGTCTCCATGAGAGCTGAATACCCTCCACCTCATGCCAAAGCTTTGGAGACAGTGGAACCACTCCAGAACAGTGGTTCCTTAACCCTACCTGAACATCGGAACTATCTGGGAGGGGGCTGGCAAAATGGCTTGGTGGTTAAGAACATTGGCTGCTCTTTGAAGAAAGCTGGATTCAATTCCTAGTACCCACATGGGTTCACAACCATCTGTAACACCACTTCCAGGGGACCTAAGGCCTAGGCATGTGTATGGTATACAGACAATTACATAGGCAAACACACACACACATAAAATAATTTTTTAAAAAAAATGAACTATCTAAAAGGCTTTTTTTACAATTATCTGGGAAAAAATCTGTTCTGCCTCACCCCAAGTCTGGGAGTTTGTGTTTTTCTAATTATCTCAACTTATTCTAAAGTGCATTCAAGGTAAAGAAATCCTGCTGAGGAGTGGGTAAGAGTGCCAAAAGGAGAGTCACCTGGTCATTAGCCAAAGGAAAAGTGATGCCCAAAGTCAGGCTTGTGAACGATGCGGTATTTGGAGTGGGATTTCAGGGAGATGTAAAGGTTTGGATTGGCTGAGTATTGGTAGAGATGGTATCAGTCTTCACATTGGCGAATAAAGAGTGTCATGAGCTTGGAGACAGGATAAGTTCATTTTAGGCCATGTTGGCTTTTAGGTACCCACAGGACATATGCAGTCCTTGTTGAGAAAAAGAAAAAAGAAATAAAAAACCAAACTTCTCTGTTTCCGCGAGTGACACCTGGGACTGCAATGAGAGACACTGCAGTTGTCCTTTCTGCCCTTTCTGACAACCTAAAATGCTAGGAACATTTCTCAGCCTCGTGTTCCTCGGCCAAACCTCTAGGGGGGACAATGGGTTGTGTGGTTTTTAGTTTAGTTCTCATTTTGTTTGTCCTGAATTTCTTCACTCAAACTTCTGGGGATTGCCTCGGTTCTCATATTTTGGAATTTGATGGTAAGATCGTGCCCAGCATATTTCTCCACTTTGTGATAATATGAACTTCATCTGGATTATTCCTTTTTTTAAAAATCAGTTTTTTGATTTTTGCTTTTTTTTAAACTGAAGTCTAATTGATACATAACAAACTGCACATGTTCAAAGTGAATACTACAATAAATTGTCACCCACAGCCACAACCACAATCAAAATATTGAACATATTCAATATTCACTGACATTTCCTTGGGCTCCTTTGTGATTTCTGGCTTTCTGTCACTATAGATTTGTTTTCCTTTCCAAGAGTTTATGTAAATTAAACCATATGATACGTATATTTATTTTGAACTGGGTGGTTTTCCTCAGGTTTATTTGGGTTTTTGTTTTGTTTTGTTGTTTTGGTTTGGTTTGGTTTTTCAAGACAGGGTTTCTCTGTGTAGCTTTGGAGCCTGTCCTGGACTCACTCTGTAGACCAGGCTGGCCTCAAACTCACAGAGATCCACCTGCCTCTGCCTCCCAAGTGCTGGGATTAAAGGCGTGCGCCACCACATCCCAGCCATTTTTCTTGTTGAGTAATATTCACAGAACCAGAATTGGTTACACATGTTGATGGACATTTGGGGTACTTCCAGATTTGTACAATTACAAATGAAATTTCTATGAGTATTCATGCCCAAGTTTTCGCATAGATGTGAGCTTTCTTTGCTCTTGAGTAAATAACTAATAAAAGGATGGTTTGACTGTTTTCTAAAAGAAATTCTAATGCTATTTTCCAAAGTGGTTGCACCATCTAACACTCCTATCCATCACATATTACATTTTAGCTTCTCCAGTCTTATCATCTCTTGGTGTAGTCAGTCTTTTTTTTTTTTCACCCTAGTCATTCTAGTATTATACAGCACTGTCTCTTTAAGGCTTCCATTTCCATTTTCCTAGGTCACTAGTGGTGTTGGATAATTTTTCATGTATTCACTGTTGTGTGTCTTCCGTGATGAAATGTCTGTCCAAATCATCTGCTGCCTTTTTATTGGGTTATTTGTTTTCTTATTATCAAGTTTTGAGAGTTCTTTATGTATTCTGGAAATAAGTCATTTGTTGGATATGTTATTTGCAATTATTTCCTCCCAGTCTGTGTCTGGCCTTTTTGGTCTCTAAACAGTGTCTTTCACAGAGCAGATGTTTGAATTTTGATGAAGTCCAGTTTGTTAATCTTTTCTTTTACAGATAGTACTTCTGGTATCATATCTAGGATATATCTGTCTATCCAGTGTATCTGTGTATATTCATGCATGTGTGTGCGTACATGTGTGTGTGCATGTTGGCATGTAGATATAGACACACATTTGTTGAGGTTCCACTCATTGAAAAGCCTATCCTTTCCTCACTGAATTGTCTTCATACTTTTATTACAGAGCAGTCTGTGTAAGTAATAAAACATCTAGATCTAGTGGGAAAGCAGTTGTCAGTCTATCTGTAGTCTATTTCTGAACCTCTATTCCATTCTATTGATCTGCCAGTCTACCCCAATGCCAACCACACACTATTGATAACTAGAGCTTTATAATAAGTCTTAAAATCAAGTAGTGTTTGTCCCCGACTTCGTTCTTCCTTTGAAAAATTGTTTTCATTCTAGGTCCTCTGCATTTTTCATAGGAATTATAGAATCAGCCTGTCAATTTTTACTAAAAATCCTACCATGATTCAGATTGGAATTGTGCAGAGTCTGTAGATTGATTAAGGGAGAATTGATTTGTTAACAATACTGAGTCTTCCAGCCCATGAGCAAATTACATTGATCGAGGTCTTTCATTTTCTTCAGCAGTTTTATAAGTTTTTAATGTATTTTTTTACATATTTTGTCACATTTATTCCTAATTATTTCTTATTTTGATGCCATAATAAATGATTTTTATCTTTATTGCTGCTGTTGCTGCTGCTGTTTTTGAGACATAGTCTAATTCTATATAACTCAGGCTGGTCTGGAGCTGTGTAGCCCAGGCTAGTACTGAACTAGTGAGCCATCTTCCTACCTTGGCCTCGAAAGTACCAGGATTATAGGTATGAGCCACCATACTCAGCAATGATTTAGATTTGTAATTCAATTTCCAATTGTCCATTGGTATCATATAGAAATACATTTTTACAGTGATTTTTATGCCTTGCAACTTTGCTGTACTCAACGAATAGTTTTAATGGGTTTTTGTAGATTCTACTAGATTTTCTTTATAGATAAACACTAAGTGTTCATTTTCTTCTCACTCCCCCACTTTTGATACAGTCTTGATCTATAGACAAGGTCAGCCTAAAACTCACAGTGTAGCCCAGGCTGGCCTTCCAATTCTCAGGCCTCTGCCTCCAGAGTGGATTTATTTACAGTTGTGAGGCCACCGCTCTTGGCTGAAGAATCCTTTTTCTGTTCTTTTCCTTTGCTAGAGTGATACCACTGTGACTCCCTAGTCCCAAGGCCCATTGTGGTAGAACCTCAAGCAAAGGACAACTGTTCAAATGAAGGTGGAGTCATTGCTAGCTGGGGTGCTGGCCTTAGAGTTTGGAAGGTTATCATACTCTTGACTATCACCTACAAGGTATTCCCTCTAGGGCAGCAAAATGTTTTTGCCATCTCAAGGAACAGAATGTCTGCTCCATCCCTGCAAGCTATCTCTCACCCTGGGCTTCTGGAACAGAGTCCCACAGAGAGCCTCTCCCATTGTCTTTCTTTCCTTATTCTCATCTGGACTATTAGAAGAGTCTGGTATGGCTAGTAGTTGAGTACGGAACCCCCACCCCGGAAGGGTGACATTTCTCTTATAACAGAAGAAAGAAAGGGAATGAACCAGGTCTCACTTGTACAGTAACCCGGAGTTTTCTGCCCACTGTGTCTTTCTGTTGTGTGACCTGCCACTGAGAAGAGCATCTAATATTTGCTGAAACAAGCACGTAGTGTCTCTGTGACCCATGGCTCCCCTGTTGTCTCTTCCCTAAGGGCAGTAGCCCTTTCTTTCACTTGAATCATTATGTCTTGCTGGTGGCGTGATTCTTTTCTGGGATCCAAGGGCATAGCTGGGGAGTAGAGAAAGAAAGAAGCGATGTCTCCTTTAACTGATGGATTCGGTCTGCCCTCTCTCACAGAGTCGTAATGATGTTATCCGAGAACGCTTTGGAATGGAACCCAAGCCAGAGATGCTTTTGGATCTTGCTGCCCTCCACATCTATATCACTGTCTCAGCTACTCGGCCTAGTCAGAAGATCACACTCAAGAACGTGGAGTGAGTTGTGAAAGGGCCCTCCTGGAGGGGACAAATTGCTGTCCATAAGAAGGTGCAGTTGTTGAGCTCTGCTCTGCTTTTCAAGGTCATAGCCATCCTACGGGGGTAAGAACTTGAATTCCTGATGCCTAACCTCCCATGCTTTCAAGCTATGGTTTCTACCGGTAGGGTATGCACGGCCACAGTTTGCCTGTCCTTCCCCTTCTTTCTCTTTTTCCTAGTCCGTTTCTCCATCTCTGCCTCTCGGAGTTACTCAGGTTCTTTCTGACCATCTCCCTCCCTCGTTCCCACTTTGTCTCTCTCACTAATCTCTTGCTCTTCTTCTGTTTTTAGGAAGGAGTGGGGCCTGGAACCCTTTCTTCCCCCCTCCCTCCTGCAGGGCATCAAAGAGAAGAACCTTCGGAAGTCTCTCTCTCAACAACTGAAGGCCCACCAAATGCATCCTTCTTGCAGCACCAAGGTACCCACCCAGAGGAGGCCATCGGGCACTACCTTTAAACTCTAGAGGCCTCAGAGAGGTCCTGAATGGTACCCTGGGGGTTTCGAGCACTCTTCTGATTCAGGTGCACACTGAGCCATTCCTTCTTGGGTGCACACTGAGCCATTCCTTCTTGGGTGCACACCCCATCATTCTTCCTGACTTGGGTACACATCTTGGGTGACCAGGTGTGAGGCAGCTATGCAAAGGAGTTTGCTCCAAACTCAAACATTGCTCAAATAGCCTTAGCGACACATCACTGCAAGCCACTGTGTCCTCAAAACAAAGGAGCTATAAAGAAAGTCATGCTTGGGGTCTTTTGCCAATTAGCCCTAATGGAGCACCTGTCCTGTGAAAGGCATTGGCTCCTAAGAGAGGCACAGATTTTCCATGAGAGTGACTGCTCTGTCCCTCACGAGATTCCTAATCTGTCAGTCCTAAAACAGAGAATCTTGGGAGATGAAGGTGCAACGCAGAGCTGGGCTGTCTTCTGAATACTAAGAGGCAGCAGTCTTTACCTCGGAGAGGCTTCTCTCCCCACCTCCCCTGGCCCTGCTGGGCCTTCTTAGACCGCTAAGATGCCATCTGCTTGTGCTTCCTGCCCAAGAGGCTGGAGGATGGTGACAAATACTAGAATCGGCATGCAGATGTAGACAGGAGACACAATCACCCTATATATGCCACCCATTCCAGATTTCTTGAATTACCAACTAGCTTCCCTTTTAAGATGCAAATTTCCCCAGAGAGCTAAGCCATTCCCACCTTACTGTGCATGCTTAATCAGAATGGTTTTTTTTTTTTTCTTGGCTGAGAGCACCAGTGCTCACCACCATCTCCACAGCAAAGATTTTTTTTTCTATGCACCCCAGTGCTTTGCTGAAGAAAGCCTGGCTTTAGCCCTTGAGTCGGGCACAGTCAAGTAGGGAAATAAAACCATAATTCCCAACACAAAGCAGCAGGCACTGGTACTCGACAAGTATTCAGGAGAGACAGATGCCAAGCCCAGGCTAGGAGAGGGAGAACTGGTATATTTAGTACCAGAGCTGAGACGTGAAAGATAGACACATAAGAGCTTGTCTAGATGAATTGCTAGAAGCAGTCCTAAGAGGAAAACTTCCCTCCACCAGGAGATCTCTCTCTATAGAAGCCAGCCAGGTGAGTCGTGGTAGCAGGGGAAAGGACATAAACGGTTCAGCCTATGCAAAGCCACAGAATATGAGACACAAATCTGGCGGAGGCAGAGACAGGAGGATGGCAGGAACCAGTTCTTTCTGTGAGGGCTTTCTGTGTCACAGGAAGGGGCTGCACACAATCCTATAAACAGCAAGGAGCCATGGAGGAGTTGAAGCAGGAAACTGGCGTGATTAAATTTACTGTTTCAGGATGTTACCACTACCAAACACTGGGTGTATGTAACTGAGGGGACGAAGCTGAGTACCCAAAGCCCTGATATAGGAAGGAATGTCAAAGAAACGGTATAAGGCAAAAGAAATAGGTAGATCCATTCAAGAGGAAGTCAGGGGGTAAAATAAATGTGATTTGGTGACTGATGGCCCTCAGATGACAGGATGAAGGGAGAGTCCTGTGTCCCTCACAGGTTTCTAGCTCAGTTGCCCCAGACATGCTGGCGGAGACCTGGAAGCCCAGATGAAGAACAAGCTTGGGACTTGGATGTGTTCAGTATGAAAGCACTAAGTGGTACCCCATGATTGCATGTGGCACTATCAGTGAGGCTCTAAGGATCTGAAGGAACTTAGGAGAGGTGCATAGATTAAGTGGATGTCAGAGTTTGTGGAAAGGGGCTTGAATTACTGAAAGACCAACAGATTCGAATGCTACTTTAGGTATTGGGACCAAGAGGTCTGAGGAGTGCTCGGGGAGGTAGGTGGAACGCTGAAGGTGAAAGCCATCCGAGCGGGAACTTCCTTCCAGCTTTACCCAGGCCTTTCTCATTTCCATGGAGTAGGCTGATGACTAGCTCCTGCCATAAGACCTTGAGCCTCCACTTGGAGGATGTGGGATGTTTCTCTCTGCTCCTCTAGATTCTTATTTCAAGGTGGGTTGTTTCCACAGGGCTCCGCCGTTCAAGCAAAGCTCCAGTACCTTCGAATTCTGAATGAACTTCCGACCTTCACTGGTGTTTTATTCAACACTGTAGGACTGGTCAGTGGGACTAAGGGATTGGGGGAGGGGCAGAGCGTGGGGCCAAGGGGAGGGAACCAGCCCTTTATTGGAGGGACAAAATCAGTTAGCTTTCATATTCAAAGCATCCACTACATCCATGGGTTCAACCAAGTGTAGATCAAAAATAGTCTAAGAAAAAAAAACTGTGTTGGTACTGAGCATGTATAGATATTTTTCTTGCCATTATTCTCTAGACATAATAGTATAACAACAATTTATACAGTATTGGCACTATGTTAGGTATTGTAAGATTTCTGAGATGATTTAAAGCATACATTAGGGTCAGATATGACAGTGCATGCTTGTAATCCCAGCACTCTAGAGGCTGAAGAACAAGGATCACAAGTTCAAGATCGAGGCCATTCCTGCATATATAAGACCCTTTCTAAGAAGTACATAAGAATATCCATGCAAACGATATACAAATGTTATGTCCTTTTATGTAGGAACTAAGCACCCATGAAAGCAGTCCCCTATAGATAATGGGGGTCAACTCCATCTACTTTCAATGCCCATTATCAATCCTTTTGTTCCCCTTCCCTATATTCCAGGGTTTGACAACCCATGTCTGTAGAGGGCCAGATAGAAAATATGCTTGCCTTTTGTTGGTGGGTCAAACGGATCTCGGTAGCAGCCAGTCAGCACTGCTGTGTTAGCATGAAAACAACCACAGCGTGTTAACAAATGGGTGTTACACCCTGCCAATAACTATTTAGAGACACAGAAATTTGAATTTCAAAGAATTTCCATGTGTCAAAAATATGGCTCTTTTGACTTCTTTCCAACTTTTAAAAATGTTCTAAGTTTTCATTTTTCACCATTGAGGTGTTTGAAACAGGTGAGGGGCCATATTTGGCCCGTGGGCCAGAGTTTGCCAACCCCAACCCTGTTTGTTTGCCTCTACATGTACACAACTCCCATAGTCCCCTAGCCCCGGTTTCCCATCTCTCCATACTGCCCCCTGCCTACTCAGGACCTGCACTGCACTGTGATGCTCTGGGCTAAGGCTCAGCTGGCACAGTCCCTAAGACTGCTCCAGTCCAGTTGCCTCTGGTAGAAGGAAATTCAAATCATCTTGCTGATTGGCTTCAGGTGCTTGTCATGCCCTGTGGAACACGCTGTCGTGCTAGCACGGCACACTGGAGAAAATCTGCTTATCACAGTGCCTGTAGGCAGACATAAGCGGTTCCCGGGTGATGTTAATAGCAGGGAGTGGGTCAGCGGAAGGCTCAGGTTTGATGACTTCAAGGAGTTTGTCTGCCCCATTTAAGGGAATCTGGCCTGTCAGACCTCGGAGCAGCCATTTATACACTGGGATTTGGAGATCACTGAAAGCCCCCTGGCCCCTCCCTCCACCCCCACACACACCCTGAAATCTCTCTTCCACCAGCCTGACATTGCTCAAATGCCTATTGGTTGTTCCTTTGAGTCAAGGCTGCTGGAGTACCTATTAAAGGGTAAATCTAGGGAGCCCTTCATTAAGCACCTAAACAACCCTGCATGCCTTAGGCGAAGTTATTTTTTCACTATGGCTTTGGCACAGGGTGAGAAGTGCAAGTTGGTGGAGGGTGGGTAAAAGCCAGACATAATGCTGCCTAGTCAGGCAAAAGCACTGGCTAAGAGTTTTGGATGGCTTTCAACAACTGTGAAAAGTACCTTGGTACTTGATAACGGAGAGTTCTCCAAAAGCACTAGAAAGGACATACTTCACCTACCTTATAATTTTGTTAGAGCCAGCCCTGATGCTGCTCAGTTAACTTATTGCTGTAGCTAAGGGGTGATTTAGGCTGAGGATCTAGGATCCTGTACCAGGGAGGTTCCAGACTGTTTTCCTCTCAAGGTTGCGTTTTTAACCTTGGCACTGAGCCTCAGGTATTTCTCCTCCCTTCCCCTACTCCTCACGTACTCCAGCAGAACCTACATAATACATATTTTCTCTTCTTCACTGCCTCTTCTCCCTGGTCCTTCTCTCCACATCTGTCTGTGAACGTTGTCTGCCTGGCACACTTGGGCACTAGGACGAGAAGCAGTCAGCCACCACTCTCCTGGTGGGACCCCGTCACGGCATCAGTCATGTTATTGACCTCAAGACCAACCTCACCACTGTGCTGTCCGAGTTCAGCAAGATCAGCAAGATCCAGCTGTTCCGGGAGAACCAGGGCGTGGCCCGAGTGGAGACCAGCATCATGGATGCCAAGGTGAGCACTTCTTTGAGGTGCCGCTTCTTTCCAGAACAGCCCTGGGGGACAAGGAAAGAGTTGGAGCATGTGATTTGAGGCTCAGAGATTCTGAAATGACTTCTCCATAGAACTCTTTGTCTTCATATTTCCCTTCTCCACCTTCTAGGACTTAGATAATCTAAGATGGTTTGTCAGCACGCCTTAGCTACTGTTCTATTGCTGTCATTAAGATAGCACGACCAAGAAAACTTATAAAACAATTCGTTTACTTGTCACTTACAGTTTCCGAGGGTTAGAGTCCATGACAGTCATGGCATGGAGCATGGCAACAGACAGGCAGGCATGGCACTGACCCAGTAACTGAGTGCTCACATCTTGAGACACAAGTAGAAGGCACGAAGAGCTCACTGGGAATGATATGGGCTTTTGAAACTTCGAAACCCACCCCTAGTGACACACCTCCTCCGAGAAGGCCATACCTTCTAATCCTTCCCAAACAGCACTATCAGTTGGAGATGTCGAGGTATTCAAACATGAACCTATGGAGACCATTCTCATTGCAACTACTATGCAGCACTATGTAGGGCTAGGAAGGGTTGGGTTAACCTGAGTAGGTTCTCGGCAGAGAACAGGAGCTCCCTAACCCATCGTTTCACAATTATTCTTGTCATAGCACACACAAAAATTTGAATTTATGGGTATCATGGTGACTTGTAATTCCAGTATTCAAAAAGTTGAGGCAGGAGCATTACTGCCTACATGGTGATTACAAGTTCAGCCTAGGCTATACAGTTAGCTCCTATCTCAAATATTAAAAAAATAATTATGAAATTCATACAGCTGCGTATGGTGTTGCAACCCTGTCTGTATTCATAGCCACTTGGTAGGCCGAGAGGAAGATTAAATTTCACGGCATGTTTTGGCTACACAGGGAATGAGTCTTTGTCTCAAAATATGTGTGTGTCCAGTGTGTACAGGTGTATGCACACATGCAAGTGGAGTCCAGAGGTGTCTTCCTCAGGTGCTCTCGACCTTACTTTTTGAGACAGGCCCATTTTTGTCTCGACTGGCTAGGCTGGCTGAGCAGCAAGGCCCAAAGATCCTCCTAGATTCTCCTTCTCAGCACTTGGATTGCAGGTGCATTGCTATCCCACCCTGTTTGTTTACGTGGATGCTAGCGTTGGTACCTAGGTTCTCATGCTTGCAGTTTGCTCCCTGGGCCATCTTCCCAGCCCTTGGGGGGAAACGGGAGCTCACAGCTGGTGAGGAAGCTCAGTAATAGAGCGCTTGACTGGCATGGGCAAGACCCTAGATCCCATCCCTAGCATTGCAAAATGTCAACAAAGGACATCGCACTCACATGGAACTTCAAGCTAAATGGAGCAGCCTTAGAGGGAGACTCTGGCCACCTCAGGCCCTGTCTGTCTGCCTCAGAGATTAAAGAAATGAATGACTTAACCCATCTCTGCCCATCCCACCTGTATATTGGTTGGGGAACATCCACTTTGAACTACGTAAGAGGTGTGTCTGTGCATTGACAGTGGTTCTGGGGAGTGGGGGGACAATTAGAGCCGACGTGCCATCTCATCTCCCAGAGTCCAGCTCTCCTAGAACCTCAGAACCTTCCCCATAGATCAACACCTTCAGACTGGCAAAGCAGCTATCACAGAAGTCTGGTAGCCATGACCAGCCACCCCCTCCACAGTTCTCCTGTTTGAACACAGTGACCAGTGTGGGCAGGGGGCAGGCCTTCCTGCCAGCTGGCAGAGGCTCTCTCGGTGGGAGGTACAGCTTTCCTTTCTTAAAGGATTTCCCAGAAGGACGTGTAGTTAACAGATTAAGCAGTGGAGTGTTTTGCTGTTTCTAAAAGAACCAATTACTTATTTTTGTGTTTGTAAAACCCAGGAAGCTTTAATATGCTAATCTTTCCACCTGTGATCCGTGGTATTCTCCTTGGTTTGGGGACCGGCCTGGTGCTGATGTTTAATTGGGTTGTGGCCACGTTCCCAACCACTGGTTGCTACTCTCCTCAGATGTGGTCGGGTAAAAAGCCAAATGAACTGGTAAGGGAAGGGGAAAAAAAGGACAAGACACGCCCGGGGAAGTGTGGGTCACAGAGATATAGACATGGTTTAAAGCAGAGAAACAGCTTTTAGCTTTTGTTTTTCAACCTTCAGCATTTCAAGAGTGAGTTTTTCATGTCAGCAGCACAAAAGAAATCCCATGAGAGGTTTTAAACAATAAGAACACCAGGGTCCGACTCTGAAAACTGATGTCCCCCACCTTTTGGAGACAGGATTTCTCTGTGTAGCCCTGGCTGTCCTGGAACTCACGCTATAGACCAGGCTGGCCTTGAACTCACAAGAGATCTGACTACCTCTTGCCTCCTGAGTGCTGGGATTAAAGATGTGCACTACCACTGCCTGGCTAAAACTGATGATTTCATTGGTTAGAAGAACTACCTGGGCATGAGGATGTATTTACTTTTTTTTTATTTTCTCCAAATGGATATTGTAACACAATGAATTAGAGTGAGCCCAGGTTGAAGACTACCTATATGATCAGAGGTCTGGGAGGAAAGAGGCTGAGCTAGGCTCAGTATGTTTCTCCCGAGTGAGGAGCACACTGCTTATTTCTGAAAGTGATCCACCCACAGTGGTGAACATGAATGAACATTTCAGAAAAACTACGCTTTTATCAGGGTGACTACAATCACAAGCATGCGTGACCTTCCTTGACACAGCATGAGAACCCCTACACAACTCTGGAATCAGATGAAGTTCACCCTCTCGGGGAAGCCACACACACACACACACACACACACACACACACACACAAATACAAAACTAAAATACATCTCTTTCTAAAAAAGCAGGATGAAGCAAATGTCATAGATAAATGTGGTATGGAATATGAAATGAAAAGAACGAGAAGGAGTTAACCAGAACTAGCTTCCTCGAGAGGGTGTTTTGAGCTGGATCTTGAAGTGATAGGCATGAATTAGCAGAGAGGAGTGGGATGTGTTCAAAGAAAGGCAAGGAGCAAGCACGGAAATAAGCAAGCCATATGTGCAGGTCGATAAGCATAGTCGCTTGGCTGGAGAGGAAAATAAGGAGAGGAGAGATTGGAGAGATTAGGGGCGGGCAGAACAAGTCCGTTAAAAGCCTCCCAGGCCAGTTTGAGGAATTTAGATTCAATGTGGTTGATTAGTAAGAATGTACTGTTGGTCCTTGAGCAGAAGGGTAACAGAATGAAAGCTGATTTGGGCCAGCATGAAAGAAGGGCGGAAGCAAGACAATTGTGAAGCCAAGGAGCAGATGTGCAACATGTGTTGTATTAAGATGGGCATGGCTGGCCCCTCCTGTGTTGCACACAATAAATGCGTTTTCTTTCCTTTTCTTTTTCAGTTTTTCGAGACAGCGTTTCTCTGTAGCTTTGGAACCTGTCCTGGAACTCTCTCTATAGACCAGGCTGAATTTGAACACACAGAGATTCACCTGCCTCTGCCTCCCAAGTGCTAGAATTAAATGCATGTGCCACCACTGCCTGGCAATGCATGTGTTTTCTTATTCCTCCCCCTATTGCCTACTGCACTTATCCAACGTGCACTAAATAGCAGTGTTAGGTGTAAAGGACTCTAGCAGGTCAAAGCCAGGTGGTGGTGGCACACACCTTTAATCCCAGCACTCAGGAGGCAGAGGCAGGAGAATCTCTGTGAGTTCGAGGCCAGCCTGGTCTACAGAGTGAGTTCCAGGACAGGTTCCAAAGCTACAGAGAAACCCTGTCTCAAAAAAAAAAGGGGGCTGGAGAGATGGCTCAGCAGTTAAGAGCACTGGTTGCTCTTCCAGAGGTCCTGAGTTCAATTCCCAGCACCCACATGGCAGCTCACAACTGTCTGTAACCCCAGTTCCAGGGCATCTGACCCTCACACCCATGAACATAATAATAATAAAATAATTTTTTTTAAAAAAAGGACTCTAGCAGGTCATGAGTAAGTGGTGAGATGTTGTAAGGAGGCCTCTAGTTAGTTCCCAGCTACTTAATCCCAAAATCATCACACAGAAACTGTATTATTTAAATTACTGCTTGGCCCATTAGCTCTAGCTTCTTATTGGCTAACTCTTACATCTTAATTTAACCCATCTCCATTAATCTGTGTATCACCACAAGGCCATGGGCTACCAAAAAAGTTTCAGCATGTCTGTCTCTGGCAGCAGCTCCATGGCTTCTCTCTGACTCCGCCCTTCTTTCTCCCAGCATTTAGTTTAGTTCCCCCCCACACACACCTAAGTTCTGCCCTCTCAACAGGCCAAGGCAGTTTCTTTATTCATTAACCAATAAAAACAACACATAGACAGAAGGACCTCCCACATCAGTGAGATGACACTACCGTTGGGGATAAATACATTGTGTTTGTTGTCTTGATGAGACATTAAAAGGTAGTTTAGGAGTGAATGGTGACCAATAGTCAGGTGGATGATGAGTGCGCAGAGGTGTAACCAAGTGATAAGGGGTTCAGGTATACCCCATTAAGAGCAACAAATAATATGTGAAAGAAAACTTCAGAATTAGCCACTTGGTGTCATAATGCTATTCTCTGTGATAGGATTTACCATGTACAATAAGTAGAATAATCCTCTCCTAAATATGTATATTCCATAATCCTCAGAACCTGTGAATATGCTATGACAGAGAGGAATAAAAAGTGCAGACACAATTAAGATTGCTAATCAACTGACCTTAAAATAGGGAGATTAGCATGAATTATTCAACTAGGACTAATGTAGTCAATAGAGTCAGTCTACGTGGAACAGACTCTGGAAGTTAGAGAAAGGGATGTGACGAGAGGATTCAGCTCACCCTTGCTAGCCTTCATTAGGGAAGAGACCAAGAACCAAGGAGTGTGGTAACTTCCGGGATCAGGAAAGGGAAGGAATAGATTCAACTCCAGACCACAAAAGTGACATGGTCCTGCACTTGATTTTTAACCCAGTAAAGCTTGTATCAAAACTCTGACCGTCCAGACTGTAAGGAATAAATGTGTATTACTTAAACTACTAAATTTGGAGTCCTGTATTATAGTGACAATAAAAAAATCAATGCCATGAGGTTTTTCACATAGCAAGTACTCATATATATTACATTTTTCTTTTTCTTTCCTTTCCTTATTTTATTTTACTTTTGAGACAGGGTTTCATGTATCTCTAGCTGGCTTTAAACTTCCTATATAGCTGAGATAATAAGATGGCCATGAATTCATGATTTTCCTGCCTCTACTTCCCAAGCACCGTGGTTAAAGTTGTGTGCCACCATGCACAACTTATGTGCCACCACATGTAGTTGTTTTGTTTTTTGTTTTGTTTAGTCTTTTATTTTTACTCTTTGGAGGTCCACCACTCAGTTCCCAAATAAATACACAGAGACTTATTCTTACTTATGAATGCCTCGCCTTAGCTTGACTTGTTTCTAGCCAACTTTTCTAACCTAAATTATCCCATTTCTCTTTAACTATGTTTTGTCTCTGGGCTTTTTACCTTTCTTTATTCTATATGTCTTTCTTTCCTTCTTACTCAGTGGCTGACTGTGTGGCTGTGTGGCTGACCCCTGGCATCCTCCTCTCCTCCTCCTGTTCTTGCTTCTCACTCTTCTCGTCCCCAGATTTCTCCTCCTAGTTATTCTCTGCCTGCCAGCCCCACCTATTTCTCTCTCCTGACTTGCTCTTGGCCATTCAGCTCTTTATTAGACCAGTCAGGTATTTTAGACAGGCAAAGTAACACAGCTTCACAGAGTTCAACAAATGCAACATAAAAGAATGCAACACATCCATGCATCGTTAACAAAGGCAGCAGAAACCAATGTAACACACCTTTACACAGTTAAAATAATATGCCCCAACAACCACACCCAGGATTTTATAAATGGTAAGCAAGCTGTGAATGCACTCTACTAACTGAGCTACATCTCCAGTTCTCTTATGCTGTAATAAAGATACTATTGACTGACAAGCATACCATTTGCAGCCAGCTTTTGGTACCAGAAAACATGAGTGATGTATGCTCTGTGGACTACTAATCCATACTCTATGAAATGGGTATAGCAACATTTAATCTCTTTCCACATGAATATGAAGATGAATGACAACATCATGCTAATAGCTTTGTTGGAATATAGATAGCACAGAAATCAACAAATGCATTGATTAGAGGTAAAAGAACTGGTTGCAATTGTGAAGGATGATGAATGCCTAGGATCATATCCCATGGGACTACAGGTAGAGAAGTTTGTAAACCACCCTAGGGCTGCTGGGGATTGAACTCAGGACCTCTGGAAGAGTAGCCAGTGCTCTTAACTGCTAAGCCATCTCTCCACACCTCAATGTATCTCTTACCCCAATACTACTTTCCTTTTTTTAAAATTTGGGTTTCAACATTTTATTTTTATTAAAGCTAAGTATCCTTAAAATATGGTTTATAGATTTTTGGCCTATTTGAAAGAACTGGCTAGCCCTGAAAATAGAAATTTTTGTTTGTTTGTTTTTGTTTTTCAAGAGAGGGTTTCTCTGTAGCTTTGGAGCCTATCCGGGGAACTATCTTTTGTAGACCAGGCTGGCCTCAAACTCACTACCTCTCAGCCTCCCAAGTGCTGAGATTAAAGGCATGTGCCACCCACCCCCACCTGGCCCAATGCAACTTTCATGACTTCTTTTTGTGTGTGGCCTACTGAGTTTAAATACTGTTTGGTTTCATGTGCATGTGTTTGTGTGCTTGAGAGCATGTTTGCATACCACATATGTAGAGCAGGAGCCAGTAGAGGTTGGAATAAGGTGTTGGGTCTCCTGGAACTGGAGTGACAGACAGTGGTTAGCCATCTTGTCAGTGCTCGGAACTGAACCAAGGTCATGTCTTCTGAAAGAACAATGCTTGTTGAGACCATCTGTAGTGCCCCCATCTCTCCCTGAGTTTAATTACAAGTTTCTTGCTTACTATGGGTGGAAGGTTATTTTCTGGAGCAATAGTAATTTATCCATAGCTACACTACTGAAGAAAATGACATTCCTCCCCCAGTAGCTATTAATTGCCAGGAGTCCCAGAAGGAAGGATGGGTCCTCAGCGCTTAGAAGGCTAATGCAAGGGGATCGGAAGTTTAAGGCCAGCCTGGGTTATATAGGGAGGACCTAGCTCAAAAAGAAGTCGGGAAGGTAAGTGAGACAGCTCAGGGGGTAAAGAAGCCATCTACCAAGTCCTAAGAACCTGAGTTTAATCCCCAGATTCTACACAATGAAAGAAGAGAACCAACTCCTATAAACTATCCTCTGATTTCCACACTCATGCCCTGGTGCACAGAGAGAGACATGCATACAGAACAAATACATGTAAGATAACCAAACAGGAGAGAATCTGGCTGTAAGATGAGTACACCACTACACATGGAATCTTCCATTTCAGCTGCTTGAGTTTCCTTAGTAGAGGACATGGAAGTTAGCAACCAAACTTAGTCCATTTCTTCATAGATAGCCCACTATGGCCTAAGAATGTTCTGGGAGGGTTTGCTGTCTCAACCATGACAGTGTAAGTTAGGATTTTCATTGCCATGAAGAGACAACATGACCACAGTGACTCTTATAAAGAAAATATTTAATTGGGGTGGCGTGCTTACAGTTTCAGAGGTTCAGTCCATTATCATCATGACAGGGAGCATGGCAGTGTGCAGGCGGATGCCGTGCTGCCTACATCTTGACTTGCAGGAAACAGGAAGTCAACCGACACACGGGTGGGTATCCTGAGCATAGGAAATCTCAAAGCCCACCTTCACAGTGACACACTTCCTCCAACTAGGCCATACCCGCTCCCAACAAAGTCACAACTCCTAATAGTGCCACTCCCTGTGAGCATATGTAAATTTCAATTACATTCAAACTATCACAATAACTAACTGTAAGAATCATGCCCAAAGATTTTCAGTTTTGTTTCTGAAACAGGTTCTCATGTAATTCACACAGGCCTTAAAGGATGACCTTGAACTTCTGATCCTACCTCCTCTACCTTCCCAAATGAAGGGATCACGGGCATGCCCTTCTCCCCAACATCCGGCTCATGTGTAAAGATTTAAAATCACTGGCTACTCCGGCTGTCCCTCCCAGATCATTGAAAGCAGCGTTTCTAGGGGTGGGTGCAGGGATAGCTAAGTCTTTCTAGACTCCTGGATGACTCTAATGTACAGCTGGTCTGAAAACCATTGCTTTAAAGCGATATTCAGCCTCACCTCGAAATTGTCTGGCTCTGTCCAATTAGCCTTTCCCAGTGTTACGGAGGCAAGAACTCAAATGGACTGATCCCCTGGGACTCCCGGACCCCCCATCTGGTAACCTTGCCTCTCCGGGATGCTTCCCATCCTTTTTCTCTTGCCAGAGATGCTGGAGTGAGCCAGCTCTATACCAGGGCATCCCAGGAAGGAGATACAGCTGGAGCATGTCAAATTAATCCCTGCTGTAGCTTCTCCTGCCTGGCTCGTGCTTTAAACTCCATTCTCCTTATCTTATTTTCCACTTGAAGATGGCCTGGGTGTATTTAGTTACAGTTTTCACTCAGCTTACTTGTTCATAGTAGAGAGAACATGAGGCAGTGTTCACATATTGTTCTTCAAGAGACAGCAGACTGAAACAGACACCACAGGGCTATTACCCTACTCCGCTGCTACAGAAGCTCATAAGGTTGGAAAGGAACCATCAAAGGAATGTCCCATGGGATCTCTGGCCCAGCATGCTTCCCGTTCTTCTCCTTGAGCTTTATTGCTTTAGTGTTTTCTGTATGGGCAAGTGTTACATGAGGCATCATGATCATTAAAATCCTATTTAAGGTAAATGGGTGGTTTTGAACTTTTATAAGAAACCTATCCAACCTCTTTTCACCTTCCCTTAATTTGATTTGCACCCCTGTTGGCGAAAAGCTCATCTGTGTTCCTTCTACAAGCCACGCTTAGCCTATGTTGGGGCCCAGTTGGCTACCTCGAAAGGCTACTAATGTGATGGGCTGTGCTGTCTGTCCTGAGCCACCTCTTGATGTGCTTAGCCTTCTCAGAGCACAGGACTTTGCCTTCTTGCTGTTTTATTGATGATATTGCACTACATGGGTGTACGGGGAAACTGATGTGAAATCAGTTAAGCCAGTCAGTCAGTGAGACTCCAGTCAGTAATTCTGTCTGTAGTCAGACAGGCAGCCAGTCAGTTAGCTAAACAATCCAAATGTGAGACTGTCTGGCATTCTGGCTGCCCTGCAGCCCGTTTGTCAGCCAGGGTTCAAGTGAGTGAGACTGCTCCGCAAGCAGCCAGCCCATCAATCTGTCCATCTACCAGTCAGCCACTCTGCCTAGGCAGTGGGCAAATAGTCCTGTATTCAATTTGTCAGCCAATGCCATGGCCGCAAAGGAGCTTCTTCTGGCTTCTGAGACCGAATGTCACATGCACACATGTTCACGCCCATGCACACACTGCTCCCGGACAGTCTACGTTCCGGTAACTCTGTAATTTCCCTCCGTACATCTTATCACACCTCATGACCACATTTGGTTCTAAGATTATTTGGTGCATGACTTATTGCCAGCTACATTGTGAGCTCCACAAAGGCAAGGACCTGGTTGTGGTGTTCTGGAATGAGTGACTACAGCTGTCAGATGAGCTGGCTCTTCAGGAGGGGCTCATACTGTGTCAGCTGGCTGGGTGGGCTTGATGGAACACATGCATATTTTAGCTAGAGGGAGCAACACAGGCTGAAGTGTGGAAGGGATGAACTAGCTTGGCAAATAAGTTAATATATATAATTAATAATAAATTAATAAAAAATAAAGTATATGCCATTGTTTGAACACAAGGCGAGGAGTGGTGACATGAGGAAAGGACATAAACCAAGATGAGACACGTGGTTGAAGATATAGGATAGGTCCAAATCCCGAAGGGTCTTGAACGCTCTTGTAAGGTAACTGGGTTTCATCGCTATTGACAAGGCTCAGTTATAGTAAGAGTTGTGCTTTAGAAAGATCCCTTAAGTAGAAATAGGAAAGTGCAGTAGGAAGACACTGGAAGAAGAAAAGCCAGTTAGGGTGTTACTGGAGGTCCTTAAGTTATTGTCCAGATTATGAGAAGTCACAATTTGAATGACAAAACATACCCACAGGTGAGGCATAAATACACACAGCGGAAGCAGCTTGGGACCAGAGACACAAGGACCCCCAGGCTGAGAGCCCCCGCCCCAAATCTCAGCATCATCACATAGCTTGAGAAGTAAGGAAAAGTCAGTGAGATCCTAAAATAAAGTCATAGCAATGGAAATGTCCATAGTGTTCATGAATGCCCTGAGTCACACCTAGTGAATCTTGAGTTCTTCCAGTAATGATTGCAGCAACTGTCAACATCCAAACCTCTGTGTGTCTTTCTGCTAAAGATGACAGGGTGAGGCTAGAGGGCATATCTGACTCCCCTGCCCCATTCTACCCTCTTAGTTGTCTGTCTTATGTAGGGCTGACCAATCTATTGTGACTGAGGAGTTTCCATTAACTGGAAGTACAACCATCACCAGTGTCCTTTGCTAATAATGACTGGATAACATTTAATCTGTGGCTACTCTCTTAGTGGAGAAAAGAGCCATTGCTCCTCAATGTGTATTGACTTTTTCCTCCCCATGGTAATTCGTGAATTTAATAGACGCATCATTAGTCATTAATTTGTTCTTTCAGTGACACTCCAAATGCCTTATTGTAACATACACAGGAACTGGATATTCAAACACTACTTAATGAATCAAGCTGGGTGCAGGGACACTCTAGAGGCTGAGGCCAGAGAATTTCTGCAGTATGGGACCAATACGGGCTACATAATACAGGCCAACCTAGGCTTCAGGATGAGACCTTGTCTCAAAAAGGTATTTGCCTTATAGCACTATATATGTTTTGAGAAAGGAAAGGGGCTCAAGGGGAAATAAAATGAAACACTGACTCAAGAATCTCAACACAGAGGTCAAAGCTGACCCACCATGGGGAAGACTCAAGAATTGTAGACGAAGCTTGGAGCCTACATAGAGAAAAGGCTACACAAGAAGAGCTAGCTAAAGAGCAGTATGGACAGGGCTGGGGAGATGCCTCAGTGGTTGAAGGCACTTGCTGCTCTTCCAGAGGACCTGAGTTCATTTCCTGGCAGCCACACCAGGCAGCCCACAATCACCTGTAATTTCAGTTCCAGAAGACCTGTTGCCTCTTGTGCCTTCCTTGGCACCTGTATGAATGGAATGAGTGTATGCTACCATGCAGACATATTGACATAAATAAAAGTAAATCTTTAAAAAGAGAGAGACCAATGCAAAGATGGTCAGGATTCACATAACCAGAAGACAGTGTCACCTCACAGAAACAGAGACCACGGACGAATGTCCCAAGCAGAAGGTAATCACTGTTGACAAAAGCATCAAGGTTAATGAGAAGCCGAGGAGGAAAGATTATGAGTTCCAGGCCAGCCTGGGCTGCATAGTGAAATCTTGTCTCAAAACCAAACCAAATAAAACCGCTGTCTCAAATAAACAAAATGTAGCAAGTTACAAGGTGTGTTGAATAGATCAAACTGTGCCCTGGAAGCTGACTTTAACCCACCTCCTGCCTCTACAAATATTCAATAGAACACAGGATGTTCCTTCTTAATTCTTCTGGGCTTTTATTTTGCGGTGCTGGAAATCAAACCTAGGGGCTTACTTGTGTTAGGCAAACAATCTACTACTGAGTCATACCCCCGGTTTGAAACAGGGTTTATTGCAGCCCAGGCTGACCTCAAACTCACTAGGCATCCAAAGGTGACCCTGAACTCCTGGTCTTCCTAGCTTCACCTCCAAACACTAGGATGCTGGGCACTGCTACACCTCCCCCGACTTTCTGTTAGTTCTTAACAATGCCCTCTAGCAATCGCAAAAGGTCATGGCTACCCAGAGCCCATGACTCCCTCCTCAGCCAGTCTCACTTTGATTTAATCCAACTTACTCACATGACACCTTTAAAATGATAGAACAAATTTAAAGGTTTCATAAAAGTGCACTGCTGTTTTGTTTATCATTGTAGGAATCTCTGAAACAGTTAAGGAGTTAACTCCAGGATCAATTAGCAGAATGTGATAATATTTCCCATTGTAAGGTTTAAAAACAGCAACAAATGGGGCGGGGGGAGTAGTTTGATTGTAGAGTCTTTGCCCAGAATGCACAAGGTCCTAGATTCCATCTCTAGCATTGAAAAAAAAAAATAACAAGAATGCTGTTGGTATGAAATTTTTTGTAAGGAAAAAAAAGAGATCTTTGAGGTTAAATGAATCTGAAATACTAAAATCTTTGATGTTTCATGGAATATATTGGTTAATATATCATAAGATCTTAGAATTTCCAGAGCGAAATTTATCTGCAGCGCTTGTTCAACCTTCCACCCTTAGCTCCAGACCACGGGGCTCTTTGAAGAAACACCAATAAACAGCCACATGCCTTTAATCCTAGGCAGAGTTCGAGGCTAGCCAGGTCTACAGAGTGAGTTCCAAGACAGCCAGGGTTACACAGAGATACTGTGTCTGAAAAAAGGAAAGAAAAGAAAAGAAAAGAAAAGAAGGAAGGAAGGAAGGAAGGAAGGAAGGAAGGAAGGAAGGAAGGAAGGAAGACGAATAAACTGTCATGGTGGCACATGCATGTAATTCCATCACTCATAAGACAAAGACAAGAGGATTGCTATGAGTCTGAGGCCAGCCTGGGCTACAAAGTGAATTCCAGACTAGCCAGAGCTACAGAGTGAAAAATGTGTGTCCAAGAAAAGAAAAGAAAAACCAGTGGACATTTTCAGGCTACTTTGGAAAATACAGGAAATAGAGGGGAGATCAGGAAGGCTTAAGCAGGACTTGGAGCAGAAAGGTTTTGTCCCTAAAGTCACAGTTAGGACTCCTATGGACTCATCTGGATGTTGTCAGGGCATATGGAGAGGAGCAAAAGATACTTCAAGCAGCCAAGGTGCTTACATTCAAGGATATTCCAGGCCATCCCTAGCCTAGATTCCCAGTTTCACCCCCACTCTCCCAGCTGGCCCACACATCTGCTGAGCTCTGACAAACACAAATACAGCCACACAGCAGTCACATGGTCTTACATAATTCTAGGGTTTTTCAGTAAAGGTGGTTCATTAAATGTGTGAGCGAAGGCTTCTTTAATGCTGACGCCTAGAGAAGCCATTACTACAAAGGAATGTTCGTGACAGAAGAAACTGCCTGGCCATGGACCTCGAGAAGGGTTTGGAATGCGCTTCCTGTAACTATTCCGTGTCTTTTCTTTGTTGCTGTCCTCCCAGAATTGCACCTGCCTCTCTCTCGCCTCTCTCCTGCCTTTCCATGTCCTTATGTTTTGAACCATCTCTTCCACAGCCTCTGGTGCTGTTGATGGAGTGGCCTGAAGCCACCAACTTTGCCTGCCTGATTGCGGGGTACTGCCGCCTTCTGCTGGATTCCAGGAAGATGGTCTTCTCCAGGCCTGCCAACCAGCCTCTTCCACCTCCTATGGTCAAAGCAGGTAGGGCTCCGCATCAGTTTTTTGGTTTTGGTTTTGGGTTTGGGTTTTGGTGTGTCTGAGGCCCTCCAGACTCTGAAGTCATGGAGGGGGGCTTCCACCGCCCTAGTGTGCAGCGTGTGCCACCAGTGCCAGCCTGCTTAGCAACAGCCAGAAGTATAGCACACACACACACACACTACTGATACACCTCACTGGCAAGCACATATAACATTCACATGTACCTATTCCACAAAGGATGCCATTGACGACACACTGTGGTTGAGTCCGTGGATGTATGTAAGGTGAAAGCGGTAATAACATGATACAGTCAATCAAAAAATTGCACTGGGGGACTAGAGAGATGGCTCAGTGGTTAAAAGCACTTGCTGCTCTTCCAGAGGGCCCAGGATTAATTCTAGCACCCACATGGCAGCTCACATCTGTCTGTAACTCCAGTTCCAGGGGATTCGACTTTTCACACAGACACACAAGCAGGCAAAATACCAATGTACATAAAATAAAAAATTTTTTAAAAAAGAATTGCACTGGCCAGGTATGATAGCACATATGTGTAATGGTACATGATTGTAATGCCAGCTGCTGAGGAGGCAGAGGCAGAAAGAGTTCAAGGCCAGCCAAGACTACATTTAAAAAAAAAAAAAAGCTTTCTCAAAAAGGATTAGATTGACTCTAAGACACAGCTTTAGTAATCTAGGAGAGATTTGTGCCTCTTCTGGCTTCATTGAAATAACGTTGAAAATGAAAATAAGACCTTCCTTTTTGTTCATCATATTGCGGATTGACAGAAGTATCTGGAATACGAAATCACTGAAGGCTGGGAGTAGGGGAGACTGGGCATGCCCAAAAGAAGTCTTGGAAATAGAAGGGGGGGGTCCATAAAGAACAAATGCAGCTTCTAAGCAGGCGTCCCAGTTAGGCAATCTAGTATGGCTACTTCTCAGAGATGTTCTGGTGATGGTACTGAGGCCTTGAAACAAAAAAGCTGTCCAGCCCAGGTGCTCCTGTTCAAAACAAGTGGGAGGAGCAGAGGGTGACAGAGAGCTGGGCTCTCCATGTGTTAGATCTCAGGCTTGCTCACCTATGCACACTAAGTCTTCCTGGCCCAAGCATCACTGTCAGAACGTAAGCAGCACCCAGAGCTCACCCTTGCCATAAACTGGACACTGTCTCCATTCACCCTTGCCACTTGACCGCTATTAAACCTTCAAACCTTCTTGGTTTGGGCTCACTGCACCTGCTGGAGATCATGGTATCTGAGAATAGAAACCCAGCTCCTAGAGGGCTCATTATCGCCCATTTTAAACATTGTTCTTTTTTTTATGGATTTTTCGAGACAGGGTTTCTCCGTAGCTTTTGGTTCCTGTCCTGGAACTAGCTCTTGTAGACCAGGCTGGCCTCGAACTCACAGAGATCCGCCTGCCTCACGCATAGCAGGTCCAGCTTTCAATCTCAGGTCACTGTTCACAGCAGTTGAAAGGCAGCTCATCACATGCAGATTTGGAAGAGGATTGCTGGTCCCAAAGAAACTGCTGTCCACATCGTAGATGAAAGGAACTGAATTGGAGCAGGAAGGAACTGGGGGTGAGGGTTTGCCAGCCTCCAGATGACTAGCTCCAAGAAGTGTCTGGGCTTTTCAAACTTCTACACAGATGGTCAGATGTTGGAAGAAACTATTGTTCACATTCTCATTGTCACCTGTGGCCCTCTTCTGGCTAATCACATCCAAGTAAACTGTGCCTCTTACTGAGCAGGAAGGGAAGGGACAAAAGAAAGGATAAGGCAGAAGGATGAACCTGGGGCCAGTCGAGGTTGGACCGGATGGAATAGTGAAAGCGGTCCAGGTTTCTCCCCTCTGAGAGGGCAGTCGGCATGGTTATGCAGTCCCGCTCTGTGGGACAATTATCTGCCATGCCATCAGCACCCTAGCTAATGCTGGTTGCCAATATTTCCCTTACTATGGAGACTGTGGCACCAGGGCCAGTACACGGGCTGCACATGTCCCTTCAGCCTCACTGAGCATCTTCCATGTGTCTTCCCTGTTGCTCTGTCAAAGCCGGGTCTGCTTTCCTGGATTCTCTTGAAGCTAGGCATGACTTTCCCACCCCATCTTCAAGCCTGCAATTACTGAGAAGCTCCTTGCACAGCTGCAGAGTGGCAGAAGTTCAGGACTTCCCTAGCAAATGGGCCTGTGTCTCCATAAGGAGCCACTGTGGTGCCGCAGCTTTACCAAGTTCCTCCTTAGAATGGAAAGAGGTAGCTCAGAGGCAGAAGCAAATAGAAAAGCTCTGTTCCTCTTTCTTCAGACCAAAAAGCTAGGAATTTATGCTGGATAGCACCTCCATGGAGACTGGGCAGGCGTTTGGAGCCAGTTTCTTGACCTTCTGAATGGCTAGGTGCCAGGTTGATAGCAGGAACTGACAGTGTTCTTGCTACGTGACCCTCCTGGCTTGACCCCAATTCAGCAAATGCCAGGCTGATCTGCACATCTTTTCTTGTGCCCACTAAGAAGAGAAGAGTACCACTGAGGACTTCAGCTCAAGTTGCAGTGGATTCATAGTTCCTTCTTGGCCTTGGAGACCTTTACGATGACCTTCCAAAGCTGAGGTGGTTTTCTTCCATGGGCTCACACTTACTTTCTAGAACAGAAGTTCCAGTGCCCACCATGATCCTTTAGCAAAGGCTGTAGCGGAGAGGCATCTAGCCATGCCCAGTGGTAAAGGCACATAATCCCAGCTTCTTTGAAGGTTGAGGCACAAAGATTGCAAGTTCAAGGTCTGCCTCAACACCAGGCCTACGGAAAGAAGAGGTGTTCTCACAGCTTGGGCTGGGCTTTTCCCAGGCACCAAAGTCAAAAATCCCCTCAGGCCACGGTCTCTGTGGAAAGGAGGAAAAAGTCTGGCCTCAGAGAAGCTGTTGGTTCCTAACTAGCCAAGCTCAGGACTCAGTCTACCAGGCCAAAAGGATGTTGTTAACCCTGCACCAGGGGCAGGAAGCACCGCTTCTTTGCAAACCTGGAAAAACAGAAGAATGGGAGGATGGTAGGGAAGGAATCCACTCCCTCACAGCACTTGACCAAAGCAAACATTTCCCTTATTTGCTAAACAGATGTTTCTCAAGGACCCGCCATGACAGACGTTGGGAATACAGCTGGGCATGACAGCTGTGATCCTTTTGGTGGTTGCCTTCACATAGCTTACAGTCTAGTGGGGAAAAGATGGCAGATGGTTCAGGTATGAGGACAGTACAGTAAGTCGCTTGTCATTTACATCGAACGAATGCAGCAGCCCTAATAGCACCTGCATTTGAGAGCCAAAGACCCACTGAAGTGGCAAGAAATCCAGAAGCAGGGCCAGCAAGATAGCTCAGTACAGGCACACGCCACCAAGATTGAAGGCCTAAATTCAATCCCCAGGACCCACAAGGTGGAAGGAGAGAGCCAACCCCCACCATGCACATGTTGTACCCATGCACCTATATGAATACACTCATGCATGCACACAGACAGCTTCCATCTCTTCCCAGCCCTGAGGTCCCTGTTTCCACTGGGTAACCTAAGAAAATAAGCCTTTGGAAATCCCCTTTAGGATATCAGTTAGAGAAACTCACTCTACATTTTCTAACATGTTTAGAAACAGTTTACTGGCCGGACAATGGTGGCACACGCCTTTAATCCCAGCACTCGGGAGGCAGAGGCAGGCGGATCTCTGTGAGTTCGAGACCAGCCTGGTCTACAGAGCTAGTTCCAGGACAGGCTCCAAAGCCACATAGAAACCCTGTCTCGAAAAAACCAAAAAAAAAAAAAAAAGAAAGAAAAAAAAAGAAACAGTTTACTGTGCTGCACTGAATCGTCTTATTTTGTATACACATATGTATGTCTATATGTATATGCAGACATTACCAGTTTTCATGTACATATAAGCCAGCAAGCTGAGTGTGGTGATTCATGTCTATGATCACAACACCCAGGAGGCTGGTGTAGGAGGATTACAAATTCAAAACCAGCCTAGGCTACAAAATGAGATCCTGCCCCCACCCCACCCTCCAAAAAAACACCCAGAAACATTCGTAGAAAGTTAGAGTGAACATAGTACTCTTTTCTTTTCTTTTCTTTCTTTCTTTTTTTTTTTTTTTTTTTTTGATGATTCAGAAAGACCATGAGATTCTTGCAAGGCTTCTATGTCATGAGTATGACCAATGAACACGACACTATAAAAATACACTGGGGCCAAGTCTACAAAGCTGCTTGAGTCAAACTTGTGTTGGCTGTATGTATAGTGTAAATATGTGCATGTCTCATGTATATATTGTATATTCATAGCATATATATTAGCATAATTCTAGTCAGTTCTCTGCCCTATTCTTTGCAAGCAATTTTGAGTCGACCTTGTGAGTGACTGAGTACAGACGGGTAAACTAGGGCACCTCCACCCCCCTGCTTAGGGAAAGCTGATGAGCAATTCAGATAGATTTACAAGGTGAGAGGCAAGCTGTCTCAGCCATCAACCAAATGCACCTGACTTTACCCCCGTACTTGTAACCTGTCTAGAGGAGACTCGAGATTCCCTAGACACATTCTCTCCTGGAAGTCATAATACCAGTGGTGGGCTAGACATCACCTGACCTTGGCAGGGTAGTATGGGAAAATATTTCTTCCTTCAGGGAAGCCAACCATCTTTAGAACTCCAGTCTTTATCTAAGAGACAAGAGTTGCCACTTGCTTATTGGCTATAACCATGGGAGCCACCTCTGATAGCAGCGCGTTGCCAGGTGGCTACCCTGATGGCTCAGTTGTTTCCTAGGTAGTTATCATCTGGAGCTTTTCTAGTCCTGCAGATGATGCCTTCAGCTAGAGACACATCATAAACCAAGGGCTTATTGCCCTTTTGCACTTCCTTAACTCTCAGAGGCCTGGATGGAGGGTGGATCGTTAAGTACTAATTCCTCAACTGATCCAGGGTTTCCTGCATCCGCCAGTAAGACATGAATCAAACCCACACAGTGTGATTACATTGAATCTGTATAAAGGTGAATAACAGGGGCTGGAGAGATGGCTCAGAGGTTAAGAGCACTGCCTGCTCGTCCAGAGGTCCTGAGTTCAATTCCCAGCACCCACATGGTGGCTCACAGTCATCTGTAATGAGATCTGGTGTCCTCTTCTGGCCAGCAAGAATACAGACAGACAGAACACTGTATACATAATAAATAAATTTAAAAAATAAAATAAAGGTGAATAACATGCTCTATAGAAAACTCCTAGCATGTAAAGGCAGAGAGACTTGGGTCCCAATCCCTTCTCTGTTGTACCTTCACTGTATATACATGGACAGATCACATAAACAGCCTCAGTTTACCTGTCATTAAAATGGGGGAGTAATAATAATATAGACACTACACACCTTCTGAGAGATTTGACAAGATAACGTGACATAAACGACATAAAGTCCTTTCACAATGCAAAACACTTTTTAAAAAAAATCTTTTCTTAAGAGTTCAAAGTTCATCATGTGCCAAGTCACCACGTTTTTTGGTTTTGTTTTTTAACTTTCGTTTTTGAAGATTTCTTGGTAGATAAAGAAGTGGGGAAGATCCAAGAAAAGTTGGGAAAGGAGTATGACACCACACCCAGATCTGTGGAGGAATCAGGCTTTTGTTTGTTTGTGGCGGACTTCTCGACTGGCGAGAAAAAACAACCACCACATCAGGATTCCACTCAGATCACGCTTTACTGGAGTGCCCTTGATTGATGGGGAGCATGAAACAAAAGGGGCAGGAAACGAGGGACAGGAAGGGAAGGGTAGGAAGCGAAGGGGCAGGGAGCGAAAGGGCAGGGAGCTAAGGAGAGAGACAGCATGAAGCGAAGGGTCGAAGGGCACTGAGGCAGCTGCTTAAATAGGGAATTGGCACATGGGTCGCCCTGTGATTGGCTGCCACCAACAGCTGACACCAGACCGCATCGGGATAGGCTCAAGGATCCTCATCCACCGCACATGCGGGAAGCGGGGGACACGCAGCTCTCAAAGGCATAGCCAAATATGGAATTGTTTATTTCCAACAAGACAGGATGTCGGCGCCATCTTGTAATGGCGATCTTGTCCGGCTCACTACAGTTTGTTTGTTTGTTTGTTGTTGTTGTTTTTGAGCAATGGTCTCACTATATTATCCTGGCTGGTCCGGAACTCACTATATAGACCAGGCTATTCTTGAACTCACAAAGATCCATTCATCTCTATTCTAAGTGCTGGCATTAAAGGCATGTGCCACCATGCCTGGATGAGAGGTTTTATTTTTACAAGCAGAATTATCCATATATAATCTCCAAGCCATAAAAAAATGTTTCATTTAAAATTTATAGATCCATTTGTTTTGAGACAGGGTCTCACTATGTACCCCTGGATTGCATGGAACTTGCTATGTTGACCAGCCTGACCTCAAACTCACAAAAATTTGCTGCCTCTGCTTCCCCAGTGCAAGATTAAAGGCCTGTGCCAACATGCCTGTGTACAGTCCCATTTTTAGTATATTTAGTATAGCCAGGCAGCAATGGCACATGCCTTTAATCCTAGCACTCAGGAGGCAGAGGCAGTAGATCTTTGTGAGTTCTAGGCCAGCCTGCTCTACAAAGCGAGTTCTAGGACAGCTTAGAGCTATTACACAGAGAAAATATATATATATATATATATATATATGAAATATACATATATAAATATATTATATTAATGTAATGTATATTTAGCATGTTTATAGGGTCAGCAACCATCTAGTTTAGACCATTTTTATCACTTAAGCTGGGTCTGATAGCACAGTCCTGTAATCACATCTACTGGTTAGGCTGAGTATGGAATATCAAGGACTACATGGGCTATAAAGTGAGTTCAAGGCCAACCTGAGTAAGTTACTGTTAGCTTGTCTCAAAATAAGAAGTAAAAAGAGCATGCATGATGCAACAGGTTCAACCCCAAGTATAAAAAAAAAATTTACCACTCCTAAAGAGAAAAAAACCCAATATGCAGGAACATAAGAATCCCTCCACATATTGTGTCCTGTCTGCTACCCATGCCAAGCAGCCACTGCTCTGAAGCTTTCTCTCTATAATGTTGCTTGTTCTGAGTGTTTTACATAAATGTTATCATGCAATAGTCTTTTGTGCTTTGCTATTTCACTTAGCATAGTATTTTCAAGGGTTATTCATGTTATATCATACAGCTATACTTTGTTCCCTTTTAATTATATAATATGCTTATATAGAATACATCTTATTTATTGGTTCATTGGTTGATAGACATTTGGGTTGCTTTTACCTTTTAACTATTAAAAATAATGATGTTGGACATTCATGTCCAACTTTTTTTGAGGATGTAGGTTTTTATTTCTCTTCATTATAAGCCTAGGTGCAGAGCATACAGTCAAATGATAACTAGGTTAAATTATTAGAGGAACTGTTTATTTTTCAAAATGACTCCATCATTTCACAATCCTACCAATAATAGTAGAGAAGTATAACTTCATCAGATCTTCACCAATATTTGTTATTACTTGTCTTGTTACAGTCATCATAGTGGATAGAAGAGACAGCTACTGATGTTTATTTGCAGTTCGTGAGTGGTCAATGATATTGAGCATCTTTCATGGGCTCATTGGCCTTCAATGTGTCTTCTTTTTTTTGTTTTTTTTTTTTTGATTTTTGTTTTATTGAGAAAAAAACAATTTCCGCCTCCTCCCAGCCTCCCACTCCTCCCCCCCCCACTCCTCTCCTCGTCCCCCCACTCCTCTCCCTCTCCCCCCACTCCTCTCCCCCTCCCTCTCAAGTCTGAAGAGCAGTCAGGGTTCCTTGCCCTGTGGAAAGTCCAAAGTCCTCCCCACCCCATCCTGGTCTAGGAAGGTGAACATCCAAACTGGCTAGGCTCCCACACAGCCAGAACATGAAGTAGGATCAAAACCCAGTGCCATTGTCCTTGGCTTCTCAGCAGCCCTCATTGTCCGCCATATTCAGAGAGTCCGGTTTTATCCCCTGCTTTTTCAGTCACAGTCCAGCTGGCCTTGGTGAGCTCCCAATAGATCAGCCCCACTGTCTCCGTGGGTGGGTGCACCCCTCTTGGTCCTAACTTTCTTGCTCGTCTTCTCCCTCCTTCTGTTCCTCATTGGGACTTTGGGAGCTCAGTCCAGTACTCCAGTGTGGATCTCTGTCTCTATCTCCATCCATCGCCAGATTAAGGTTCCGTCCAGATGGAATTCCTCAGCCTCAATGTGTCTTCTTTAGTGACATATCCATTCAAAACTTTTGTACATTTTTAAATTGGACCATTGGTCATAAATATGTTAGTTTGTTTATGCACATTTAATGCTATTGCACTGACTGTCAATATTACATTATCTTGATTATTATTGCTTTGTAGCAAATTTTGAAATCATTATCTTCATTCCTTTTTCTCCTTTTTCAAGATTGTTTTAGTTTATTCTGTGTACTTTGAGATTCAATGTGACTCTTAGAATTGACTTGTCAATTTTCTACAAAGTCAGCTGGGATTCTGATAAGGATTATGTTGAGTCAGTAGATCAGTTCGAGATGTATTGCCATCTTAAGTTGACAGTGGTGCAATATGAAGCCTGCTAGTCCGTGAATGTAGAATTTTTCCACTTACTTGTCTAATTTGTTTCACTAATGCCTTACAAACTTCAGTATACAAGTCTTGCTATTTTAAAAAAAAAATGTTCCAAGTGTTTGATACTCATTATGTGTAGTAAGTCATTTAACTATTCTTTTGAGCTCAAAGTTTCACAGAACTATCAGCTCAAAAATCATTTTCTTATATTGATATGGGTTTATAAATAATGTATTTTTAGGTTCAGTATGGTGACATACACCTTTAATACTAGTACTGAGGAGGTAGAAACAGGCAAATCTGCATGAGTTCAAGGCTAATTTGGTCTACACAGCAAGTTCCAGGCCATCCAGGGATGTTACCCTGTCTCAAAAGAAAGTACGTTTTTAAATAATGATTTAACACTTTTTATAGCATACTATAAGAATGCTATATCCCACCCACCAGTTTCTAAATAAGCATTCTGAGGCTTAATATTAATTACAAACTGTTTGACCTATTAGTTCAGGCTTATTATTAACTAGCTCTTACAACTTGAATTAACCCATTTCTATTATTCTATATTTTACCATGAGGCTCATGGCTTGTTACCTCACATCTTGCTTCTCCCTGACTCCACCTTCTTTCTCCCTTTATCTCTGCTTAGATTCCATGCCTGGCTATGCTCTGTCCTGCCATGGGCAAAGCAACTTCTATATTAACTATGGTAATAAAACACATTCACAGCATACAGAGGGGCACCCACATCAGGCAACAATAACATCAATAATTCTGAGATGATGTAGCAGGGGCCACAGTGAGCACATGGGGGCTTGAGAGTCAGACAGAGGTGAAATCTTAAACCAAGCAAGTCGAGGTATGCAAGCCAATGAGCTTGAAAGACAGAAGCAGAAGAACCAGGAGTTTCAGGGCCATCCTCTGCTACACAGCAGTTCATGGTTGGCCTGAGCTACACAAGACCTTATCTCAAAACCAAGAAATGACCAAACACAAAATAAGTGAAATCTTGCTCCACTAAGGTCATCTTATAGTGCAGGCCAAATTTCCTGACCTAGGTCCTTGCCTCACCTACAAAAGCCCAAGACCCTTCTCCATCTTCCCTGTCCACTGGTTTGTGACATCTGTGATTATAGCAATCATGTATAATATTTAAAGATTTATCAAACATTTTCGAATATTTTACTTTTCAAAAAACATTTTTCATGCCAGACATGGTGGTATATACCTATAATCCCAGCACTCAGGAGACAGGGCAGGGGAAATATCTCAGTTAAAGGCCAATGTGGTCTAAATAGTGAGGTCCAGGGCAGCCAGGACCATGGAGAAAGACCCTGTCTCAACAAAAAAATATTTTTAATTGACATACAAAATAATAGTTCTCATTACATCGTTTTCACGTGTACATATTGTTATAATTTCATCAATAACTCTCCCCACTATCCTCCCATACCCCCCTCATCTTTCACTCATTTCCTTTATTCTAGGTCAGTCAGAAATACATAGCAGACCTTGTTATCCCTCCAAGGGTTATGGGGAAAAGGAGAGGTGATATCCATTAATTACTTACCATGAAAGCAAGGATCTGAATTTGATTCACAGTTCCCACGTAAGGGCTAGGCACAGTGGCATGTATCTATAATCCCAGCACTGGGGAGGCGAAGGCAGGAGGCTGTGGGACAAGGTGGCCAGTGAGTCTAGCTAAATTAATGAACTTCAGGTTCTGTGAGAGACCTTATCTTAAGAACCAGAGAGTTGGCAGGATGGCTCAGTTGGTAAAGGTACCTGCCACCAAGTCTGACAACCTGAGTTCCATTCCTGGAACCCACAGGATGAAAGGAGAGAACCAACTTCTGCAAATTGCCCTTTGACCCCCATAAGCACACTGTGGCATGCATGCATGCATATGAGCAAGTATGTTTGATGTGCACATGAACACACACACACGCATTCATATGCACACACAATGGGGAGGATGTAATTTAAAATATTTTTTGAATGAATAAATAAGTGTAAAATAGGAGGAGAGAAGTTGAGGAATACACCTAACATTGACCTCTGGCCTCCATTTGTTCATGTGCATACACACACAAACACACACACACACACACACACACACACACACACACACACACACACACACCAAGGGTTAAGAATATAGCTCAATTGGTAGAGTGCTTGCTTCGTATACATAAAACCCTGACTTCAATCCCCAGCACTACACTAACTGGGTGTGATGATATCTAACGATGACATCAGCTTCCATGAAACAGAGGAAAGAGGATCAGAAGTTCAAGAACATCCCTGGAAACAAAAGACCCTGTCTCAAAAAACAGAACCAATTCCACTGTGTATATGTATCACGTTTCTTCCTTTTTTTTCTCCCCCCCCCTTTGATTTCATGCCTAGCAGAAACAGAGTCTTATATATTCTAAAATTTCCTTGAACTTGCTGGATAGCCAAAGATGACAGGATTATCTTCAACTCCTGATCCTCCTGCCTCCACCTCCCGAATGCTGTGATTATAGGCATGCGGCATTTTAACCAGCTTTCTTCTTTTTTTAAATGTGGTGCAGGCAACAAACCCAGGGTTGGGTGCATGCAAAGCAACTGCACTCCCAGCTGAGCTATATCCTAAGACTCCTGGGAAAGCTTTTTTTTTTCTTTTTTGTTTTTTTGAGACAGGGTTTGTCTATGTAACCTTGGCTGTCCTAGAACTCACTCTGTAGACCAGACTGGTCTTGAACTCACAGAGATTCACCTGCCTCTGCCTCCCAAGTGCTGGGATTAAAGGCCACCACAGCCTGTCAAGGGCTTTTTTAACAAATAACATTTACTATGTGTAGTAATGGGGCGGCGGGGCTGCGTTCCCAGCACCCCGGCCGCCTGCTCGGCTAGCTTATGCTCCGAAATAACAACACACAAACTGTACTCATTTAAACACTGCTTGGCCCATTCTCTTCTAGGCTAATTCTCACATATTAATTTAGCCCATTTCTAATCATCTGTGTGTAGCACCCCAAGGTGTGCTTACCGGGAAGATTCTAGCCTATGTCCATCCTGGGTCGGAGCTTCATAGCGTGCGTCTGCCCAGGAGCCAGGAGCATGGCGTCTCTCTCAGGCGTCTGCTCCCGAGAGGAGAGCTGTCGAGACTCTGACCTCACTTCCTCTTCCTCCCAGCGTTCTGTCCTGTTTTCTCCTCCCACCTATCTTCTAACCAATAAAATGGGCCAAGGCAGTTCCTTTATTAGCCAATGACCTTCCTCCATCAACTATGTTGAAGAAATTCCCTTGGAGTCTAGTTTGTTGAGCTTTATCCCTATAAGGCTCTGGTTTTTTCAAATGTTTTTATACCTTTCAAAATGAGCATGTCTATTTTATTCTCTATTATCATGCTATATTGCATGAATTAATAATTGATTTTTCAGGGCTCAAGAGATTGGCCAGTGGTTAAGAGCACCACTGGCTACCCTTCTAGAAAACGCAAGTTTGATTCCCAGCAGATATCTGACATCTCACAACCCTCTGTAACTCTAGTCCCAGGGGGTCTAATATTCTTTTCTGGCTTCCGTGGGCACCAGGCACTCAAGTGATATATAGACATTATGCAGGCAAAATACCCATACACATAAAATAAATTTTTAAAGTAATTGATTTTTCATGTCAAAACGACTTTGCATTGATGCAGTAAATACCCACTAGTATGCAATTACTGCTAAGTAATTCTTTTTATGTGTTTCTGGTTTCCATTTGCTGGTATTTTGTTGATGGATTTTGTGTCTATATTTGTAGACATTTTGCTTGTAAGATACAGTGGTCTATAGTTTAATTGTGATGTCTTTCTTTGGTTTTTGTATTAAGATAATACTAGCCTCAGAATAGCTGAGGGGTATTTTGGCCTCCTTTTACTTTTCTCCTTGTTTTATTTTGAAGACAGTGCCTCACTATAGCCAAGACTGGCCCAGGACTCACTATATAGCTTAGGCTGGCCTCTGATTAGTTCATGGTGATCTTTCTACCTCAGTCTCTCCAGTACTGGATGGTGAAAACAAAAGGGCAGGAGTTCAAGGCCAGTTTCAGAAACACAGTATTCTTAAGACTCTATCTACTTGAATTGCAGGTACTTCTTTCAATTCAGACCAGTTTTACCATCATGCATTAGGGACTCAATTGCTGGGTGCCTGTACTATATGTTTCTGTCCTAGCTATACGTGTTAGTAAAAGGTAACACTGACACATTGATCTGGCCTTGATCTGGAGTTTGAAAAGCATTTAATATTTGGTTTTCCAATACCATGGCCACCATGATGATTAGCTATACAAATTCTGAAGCCTCTCCAACCTGGACTCAATCTTAGGTTGCTGCTTAAAACCCATGTGACCTTAAGTCTGTCCCTTCCTTTGTTAAATGGGGATATTGATACCTGCCTCACTGGTTTGGGAATAAAGAATGGGATTACATGTAATTTATCGTGTCTTGATTAGTTAGTTTGGTTTTGTTTGTTTGTTTGTTTGTTTGAAACAAGGTCATCTGAATCCCAAACTGGTTTCAAACTCACTGTGTAGCCGAGGACTTCCTTGAATGACTCCTGATCATTTTACCTACACTTCCCAAGATGTGGGATTACAGGCATGTGCTATCACGGCCAGCTTTGTGATGGCTTTTCACCTGTCTGCGGCTAGCAGATCAGGCTTGCATCGCCTGAGTGTAGCCTCCTAGATGATGTGAGATGAGTTCCCAAAACAGTGTGATAGAGAACATACTCAGAGATAGAATTTGCTGCGGATAGGGCTCGGATACACATACCTGCTATCAAGAGCATGAATACAGGACAGTAGTAAGCTTTAAGGATTATAGGAATCATGTCCCATGCTCATTCCACATACAACACCCCACCATACCTCTCTTACACACTACAAATTCTGATGGGCTCCTGGCATAGGCACTTTTGAAATGCAAGTTCTCGGGACTTGTACTAGCCAGGTTGGAGGTTTGTCTGTTTAGTTTTGAATTTTTTTTTTTTTTTTTGGTTTTTCAGGACAGGGTTTCTCTGTAACTTTCGAGCCTGTTCTGGAGCTAGCTCTTGTAGACCAGGCTGGCCTCGAACTCAGAGAGATCCGCCTGCCTTTGCCTCCCGAGTGCTGGGATTAAAGGCGTGCGCCACCACCGCCCAGCTTAATTTTGATTTTTTTTTGCTTGTTTGTCTCCTTGGTTTCTGAGACACAGTCTCATATCATAGCCCAGGCTGCAGCTTACAGTGTAGCCTAGGGTTACCTCAAACACATGGTAGTCCTTCTCCATCAGTCTTCTAAGTGTGAGCTACCATGCTCAGCTTGTACTAGCCGGTTTAACACCTTCTCAGCAAACACAGTAACTTCTCATTAGCAATTTCTTGGACTAGAAGAGATCCAAGATAACAGGAGAGCTACAGAGTATTGGCAGTAGGTATGGCTTGACAAAGAGTATAGGGGCAGTGACAGAAACAGGAACAGATCGTAACATAAACATAAAGCAAACCTCATCTCCTTAGGTATGTTTCCAGCAGATTCTCAAACAGCCAGATCCACGGAAAATCTTGTGGTATCTGATCTCAAAGCATGCTTTTCCCTTTTCAGAGCTGATGAGACTTTTGCATCCCTGGCCATCACATTTTATTCACTCTGCTTTCAGTATCAGCAGTGACATTGTCCATCTGATCCCCTCTCCCTAATCTCTAGATCTCTAGCAGTAGGCTCTCTCTCTCTCTCCCTCTCTCTCTCCCTCTCTCCCTCCCTCCCTCCCTCCCTCTTCCTCCCTCCCTCCCTCCCTCCCTTCCTCCCTCTCTCCCTCCCTCTCTCTCTCTCCCTCCCTCCCCCCTCCCTCCCTCCCTCTCTCTCTCTCTCTCTCTTCCTCTCTCTCTCTCTTTGCCGAAGGGGCAAAGGGGCTCAGCTACCATCCTCAGTAGCAGGCTCAACCATGCTTTTTTTTTTTTTTTTTTTGGTTTTTAGATCCCATGCACAGCGCCCATCGCCCTGTCACTGGGGGCCACCTGGGGAAAAAGGAGAGTAGTTATGTGGGCAGCGTGGGCACCAGCCCTAGGAAGTCGAGCCGATGCGCGACCCCACCTGCCGACCCTGAGCTTGTCAGCTTCTGCTACCTCCACATGCGGGAACAAAGGAAGGAGCAAGAAAGCAGGACAGATGTCAACGAGAACCTAATCTTCTTTGAAGAAACCAGACCCCGGACCAAATCGGACCCCACATCCAAAAGCTCTGGCCAAGGTTATGAGATGATTCCTGATGACTTCGATGCAGCCAGCCTAGACCATGAGCCTTGTGCCAGCAGGGCCCGGTCCTACACTTTGGACAATTCCCTTGGGGCTGAAGCCCTGAATTTCTACTGTGACTCTTGCAAAGTCAAACTCCAGGAGCAGCAGGGGCCTCGAAAAGGTGGGAGGCCTGGCTCCTCTCGGGACAATATGGTAGACTTAATGTCCCTCCCACCACCAGGAAGTGAGGAAGAAGAGGAAGAGGAAGATGAGACAACTTCTCTGTTGCCTGCCATTGCAGCTCCACCCCCTGGTTTCCGAGACAACAGCTCTGATGAGGATGATTCCAAGCGCAGAGCTGTTCAAAGTCAGGAGCAAGGACGTCACCTGCGTGGGCTCCTGTATGATGAGATTCCAGTGACGCTGATTGACAGTGTACAGACCCGGACAGTACGAGATCATGCCCAGGAGCTGGATGATGCTCTGGTGTCTACTCTGCAGGCTCTAGAAGCCCTGGCTGCTTCAGAGGATGGACCCCATCCTCCACCCCAACAGACTGCAGGTAATAAATAGCCCAGTCTTCCTTCTTCTTGACTCTTCCTTCTTCTGGTCCAGGAATGTCCAGTAGGTAGCACTGCTTCTTTTCAAACAGTTGTTTGAGTGACGATGGCATATCAAAGGCAATGAATTGGCAGCAATAGCTTAGGTCTAAGAAAAAGGAAGCTGCAGAGAAGAGATGCAGTTCTAGTTAGAGCTCTGTCCCTCATGATCGCATATCTCTAGACAGTTATTGCACATGGAACCCACAATAGCTATAGATCAAGGCCAGGACTGAGGAACAGGAAGATAGAAGAGACCCAAAAAACAGACAAAGAACAGCAACATGCTCCAAAAGACCAATTCATTTCCCAAATGACCTGTGATCAGGACTGCCAAGAGCTATCTCTACGCAGGGCTGGGGTCTTTAGCCTGTCTGAGAACATGAACTCTGAGGCACATGCAACAGAGTCCTAGTTTCTTTACTCACAGGCAGTGCGACTCATGGCAAGGCACTTACTCTCTTGGGTGTGTCACCATGGCAATTGCAACACACAGCATGAAGATTAAATGACATCACTCAGACAGAACACTTAGTTGCACTACCGCCCCCCCCCCCCAGTGAGGGATCAATAATCAGTAGCTATCTGTTAACTATTAATTGGTAGAAGAACCATGCTGCATGCTTGTTATTCTCTATTATAGATGTCTGCAAATCCATCTCCTGAAAGGCACACATATGTGTACACACACACACACACCTTTTTAAAAACCTTATCTTTGGGTAGCCCCCTGAATGTTTGTCCCCAACCCAGGCTGGCATTGGTCTTCACACATCAGGTGCTCCAAAACTGGTGTCCAGGTCCAAGGCCCACATGACTGCCAGAGAGAGAAGCTCGGCTAAACGGCCTCAGCTGCAAGAACTGTAGACAGGCCTGGCCAGATGAGGAGGAGCCGAACAGCACCTCTCTTTGCCAACTCTCTTCAGGACAATTAACAGAAATTTCCTAGCTGTTGAATCTAAAAACAGCACTGATTGGCATGTTGTTTTACATGTTAATTTACCACCAAACTGCCAAGATCTTCTTTTTTGGTATTCCTTTTTTTGGATTCCAACCTTTCACACCCCCTTCTCACATCTTGTTCCGCTTTGTGCGCACTCTTCTTGGCTCCTCCCCCTCAGCCCTACAGTTTTCTCTGGCTTGACTGGGTTTTCCCCAGCGTGAAATACTGCTGCTACCTACCACTTCTCCAGGAACACTCGAGATATGGTTGGAAAAGACCTCGATACTAGTAAACGTGACAAGTCCCATTCTTGTTCCTCTAGGTCTGATTGTGCTGGCCACAATCACTCCTGAATCATCGCTGGACTCGGGCCATGAAACCAACTCTTCAGAGCTCACAGATATGTCAGAGATGATGTCGGCCATGAAGCAGCACCAGAATGCCACCTACTTCCTGGCCCAGCACCTCAACAAGGACAGCCTCCTTGCCCGAAAGGACCTGCCCTTCAGAATCCAGAGCTGCTCAGCTCAGGCTGTGCTCACCGCCCCTTATGCCCTTGGGCCCCCAGATCCCAACCCATCCCTCCAGCCAGCTGTCACTGGCCAGAGTCCTGGTCCCCCTGGTGCCCGGAGAAAGCTGCCTCAGTCAGAAGCCCAGGTGCAGGGAGAGAGAACATACTCCCTGGCCGTGCATCCAGCCCTGTCCCCACAACTTAGTGAGCAGAAGAATCTGAGCCTGCTTCCCCCAGTTCCTGAGGACAAAGGGCCAGGCCACACTAGGGCAGGCCTAGAGATGTCACTGAGAGCAGCCACACCATCCCTCGGTGAAGAGCAGGTCTCAGAGCTAAGGGAAAACTTGCCCAAGGAAGTCAGGTTGAGCCCTAAGCTTATGCTGGACCCAAAAGGCAATGTGACCCCAGCCATCATCTCGGCTACCCTACAGCAGGTAGTACACAGTAAGGGTCTAGCCACTCCTGGCACAGCCTTGGCAACACCCTCCAACAGAGGGGAGAGAAGGCTAGAGGCTGGCATGGGGAGGCCTGAGGTCACCATGAGCAGGCCAGAAGTTAGCCTGATGAGCAGCAATGCCAACAAGAATCTGAAGTTTAAAATGAGCCCTGGTGCCCTGGAGACCACACGGAATTCTCAGCAGCAGCTGGGCGCAGAGATCTCTGCCAGCCCCAGAGCATCCACAAGCAGCCGGCCTGACAACCTCCACCTTTCCCCACAAGAGGACAGGTTTCCTGTTCAAAGTTTCCCTCCTAAGAGCTATCTATCCAGAGCAAGTCGAGACTCGGTGGGCAAGCAAGCTACCGGGGAGGTGGCAGGCAAGCTTGGGCCAGAGGGTGCTAAGCCTCCCCCTAACAAGCAGAGCACAGTCTCTGGCCTTGGGGAGAAAGGGCACCTGGAGAGCATATCCAAAAGCAGCAAGTTTGAGGAGACCAGCCTAGTTCCCCGGGCTGGCTATCCCATGGCTCTGCAGAGCCCTAGCTGCCAGGCTCGAAGCTACAGCCCTAGCTGCCAGGCTCGAAGCTACAGCCCTAGCTGCCAGGCTCGAAGCCACAGCCCCAGCAGCCTGGCCCGTGGCCCCAGCCCCAGCTACCATCCTAGAGGCCAGAGCCCAATGAGGCCTCTGGCCACCAGCCGTCAGGTCAGCACCATGCCCTCTAGGAAGCTTGAAACGACCCTGGATGGAGCCCATGCGGCCTCTGAAGGCCCCACAAAGCCCAAGTCATCCCGAGGTCCTTTCCGACTGCGCAACTTATTCTCTGCCACCTTTCCTACCCGCCAGAAGAAAGAAACAGATGAGCGACAGGCCCAGCTGCAGAAGGTAAAGCAGTATGAATTGGAGTTCCTTGAGGAACTTCTAAAGCCACCAAGCCAGGGGGATATTTCAGGCACAGAGTACCTGCAACCCCCAGCACCTGGCCGCTGCAGCTGCCAGCTGCGTAGTAGCCCTGTGCAGCAGGGACCTGGCATGTCTCGTGAACAGAGACGCAGCTGTGACTGCAAGCGCATCTGCCGAGGAGGACGGCCTCAAGCTGCCCAGACCCCAGTGCCTGCTGGCCTTCGGGAGAGGGAGAGGGTCCTGCCTACCCAGAGGCAGCCAGAAGCTGGCCCAGGCTTGATCCTTGGTAGTCCCATCAATGCCCAGCGCATCCGTTCTACCAGTCTGGAGTCCCGTGAGTGCCGGTCAGACCCTGAGAGTGGTGTTTCTTGCCTGAGCACCTGTGCCTCGGGGGGTGAGTGTTTGGGAGACCCCAACTACAGGAAACTGATGCACCGCTACAATAACAGTGAGCTGGACCAGGGTGACAGGGCCTCCCTGACCTCAGATGTCTACCCGCACCCCCCCTTGGGAATGCTGCCTAGAGAGGTCAAGGAGATAGATACAGGCCTCCCACTAGTCTTGGGTCCAAAAGGCAAGCGTGCAGAGTCACCAACTCTTGGAGAGCCCTCCTACGTCCAAGTGGCCCCTGAGAGCAAAGGCCCCAGGCAAATGGCTGTGTTTTCACTGCCAGAGGAGGTATACCGCAGGCCAGCCGATCTAGATGAGGACAGTGAAACCAGCAAGTGCTGTTCTATCCGCTACTGCTTCTATTACCGCAAGTGTGACATGGCAGATGATGCCAGCGACGGCAAGGACGAGCTCTCCTATTCCATTCCCATGAAGATTCTGCCTGGCATGAAGTTGGACGAGCAGGTGGTGCCTGTGGTGAGCAGAACCCTGCAGGTCCTGGATGCCGCCACCTGCAGCAGCAGCCCCGAGGCCTCTCACACCCAGGAAATCGACCTTCGGGTTTCCACCTTTGAGGGGAGCCTGGCTAAAATCAATGCGTTACGGGCTCATGCCTATGGCCTCCCTGACGGCTTCCTGGCAGCCCGCCTGGACACCAATGAGCTGCTGACAGTCTTGCGGCAGTGTGTGGCCAGCCCCGAGGCACGTGCCCCCAAGCCCTATGTCTCTCAGATTTCTGAGTACAAACTTGAGCTAGCTCTCAAGTTCAAGGAGCTCCGGGCCTCCTGCCGCCGGGTAGCCAATGTGGACAAGAGCCCCACTCACATGCTGGCGGCCATCACAGGCAGCTTCCAGGTGCTGAGCAGCCTCATTGAGACCTTTGTGCGGCTGGTGTTCATCGTGCGCTCGGAGGCCCAGCGCCAGGAGCTGCTGGCCAAAGTAGAAGAAGTCGTGAGGAATTACACCTTCCTGCTGCGTGCAGCTGAGGAGTCCACAGCCAGGAACCTTAACCAGCAGCAGCAGCAGCAGCAGCAGCAGCAGCAGCAGCAGCAGCAGCAGCAGCAGCAGCAACAGCAACAGCACCAACAGCAGCAGCAGCAGCCAGCGCTGCCACCACTGTCGCTGCCAGCAGCCACAGGGCACCCACCAGGCTCCCCATCATCGACTGTTATGAGCACATTCACACACTCCTTAAAAACCCTTATTAAGTAGGGCACTTGCCTAGGCTTGTCCCCTCCCCACCCATTGGTCCCAGGTTTGAGCTTTGTGGTCTTTGCATCTTGTGGTGTGTGTGTGTGTGTGTGTGTGTGTGTGTGTGTGTGTGTGTGTGTGTGTTGGGCCAGTCAGGGTCCAAGAGCCTAACAGTCTCTGAGGAGTGAAAACTCCCTAGACCAAGGCTCTTTATTAAGGGCTGCAGGCTTAGCTGCTGCCCTGGGTGTCCTCACCCCTTCTTGGCCTCTGGGCGTCACTGTGAGGGCAAAGGCCCCTCGCCTTTATGCCCACCACAGAGTTGTATTTTATCTCTTCTCTGGGGCTGGTAGGTGACATCAGGTTCACCTCCTGCTCTGAGTTGGGCACCAGGGGAGCCAGAACCTGGAGCTCCTCCTAGCATCTGCTGCCTCACAGAGGGCAGTGACAATAGCAGTAGGCCACAGCGCCAAGCCAAGGAGAGAGGGAGCTTGTTCCAGATGCTCCAACCCACCATGGGCTCCCTAGCATCTGGCAGGAGCCACTTCAAGGGCCAGTGCCCAGGTGGGAGATGTGCAGAATACAGCCACTACGGGTTGTCAGTGGCTGGCTCAACAGGCTGGCAGCCTTGGGAGCCCTTGCCCCCAGGTTCAATAGCTCTATACCAGCCAACCCCAAAGTGCCCTGCCCCTCACTGATGGGCAGGACAGCTCAGTTCATTAGGGAGCAAGCCTCTGAGATCACCTCACTTGTTTTGGGTAAGGTACCTGGTGAAAATGTCTGCTCTGGGGAAGCCCAGCGCAGGTGTCCGAGCCTGCCCGGCTCAGCCCAGCCCTGTGCAGGAGCTGTTGCCTGAGGTATGTGGCTCCTCTTTCAACATCTCTACCAGATAGAGTTAGGAGTTTGACGTAGCTACGGATTGGGATGGGGGGTGGGGGGAGGGGGGGAGGGGTGGGGGTGTTGATGACTATATCTTAAACTTCTGGAAGCTAGCGTGATATGTTAATCCTGAGTATATGCTTTTGGCTGTGTATTGACCCTGTGGATTTGTGTCTCTAAGAAAAGAAGCTGAGCGCCTTACCCGGTGCAGACCAGCACCTCTCCCTCTCTGGAACCATCTGGAAGGGAATTCACAGTGTAGTATCTCCTTGACACTCATCTATTGCCGCTGCTTCCACTACCACCAACACCAACACCGTCACCGCTGCCACCACTGCTGCCGCTGCCGCCATCACCCCCACCCCCCACCCCACCCCAGCCCTTCTGGGAGTGAAGACACGGAGTCCCTACAGTTATCCTACTGTAGGAGGCAAAGAAAGCCAATGTTTCTTCTGTATAGATTGCTTCTTGTCCACTTCTCCATCACTGCTTGTTTCCCACACCCTCCCACCCAGTGTCGGTCTCTCTTTCATCACTGTGTGAGAGGCCTATGTGAAATCTCTTGTTCTTATGTGAGTTTTATAAGATGTACACTGTGCCGAGCCCCTGCCTATCCTTGTAATCCCCGCGCAATAAAGCCTCCTGAGTGGCAAGGTCTCCCCGCAAGGAGGAGGGTCACCCTTTTACAGAAGCCAGCCTCCCTTCCCTGTCTCTCCCCCCACAGGACCAAAATGTTTAATGGGCCAGAGATGCAGCCAGTGGGGAACCCTTTCCCGCCCGACCACTGCCAGCAGAGTTCTGGCATGGTCTTCCTCTTCTCCCAACTTCTTGATCCTACCTACACCTTCGCCACTCAGACCCTGCCTCTGTCATTTCATCGCTGTCATTCACCTCTCCCTCAGCCTCACGGAGAGGGAACATTTTCTAAATGTCTGTATATAATATATATACTACATAAATATATAAATTATATATTACACTAATTTATGTCTTGTTTTTCCAACAAGAATGATTAAATCTATTCATCTTATGATCCCAATAAGTCTTTGGAGTGCCTTTCTCTGGATGTCCTTGTCTCCTTGAACTGTTAATTGGGAGTAGACCTTGGTTCCTCCTGCATCTTTGTCCCCTGGTACATGGGCTCAGTTGGGTGATAAGAGCGAAGGATCCCACTCCTCCCACGCACAGTGGATCCTTGTTTCTCTTAGAAAACACCTGATGGCTACAAATGTAAGATGTTTCTTACTTTCTATCTGTCATGGAACCTCTGGTTTGCCTGGCCCCACAGTTGTGACCTCAAAAATGAAGGGTTTTGTCTCAACAAAAGCACAGTGTGCTCCGCTCCTAGTGGATCAAAGAGTCTGAGAGTTAGAGGACCAGTTCTGAGCTCAGCTCTGGTTTTCTGGCATTTAGGATGGGGAAATCTCCTGCAACAGGCTCTGGATGATTTTGCAGTGGGAGGTGGGGTTGGTTTAGATAGGATAGAAGTATCAGAATCCTGCCAGGAGGTATTGGCATACATCTTTAATCCCAGCACTCAGGAGGCAGAGGCAGGTGGAACTCTGTGAGTTTAAGGCCAGCCTGGTCTACAAGAGCTAGTTTCAGGACAGGCTCTGAAGCTACAGAGAAATCCTGTCTCGAAAACCCAAGGGAGAGAGAGAGAGAGAGAGAGAGAGAGAGAGAGAGAGAGAGAGAGAGAGAGAGAGAGAGGCGGGTTCCCAGTAACTCTAGGGTCCCTTTGCACAAATGACAAATGCAGGTAGGTTATCCTGCTGCATGCCTACCCATGACAAGGTAGAAAAACCTCCTTCTGAGTGATGATAACCCCAGGACACATGACCTGCTGATTTCAGCTCCATCCAGTTCCATTACCTTGTTGACATCACATACAGTGGCCCTGAGGAGTCACACACACACACACACACACACACACACACACAAAATCCTTCTAGCGAAAATTTACATTTGTTGTGTCTGCAGAGGTCCTGGCTAAAAGGCTTGGAAGCAAAGAATTGAGAGAGAAGGAGCTGGAGGCAGCACAGTCTGTTTGGGCCACTCTGCAGATTCTCTGATGCATATGTGGGAGAAATCATGGACACTGATAGCAGAGCTCTTCTGGATGCTGCTTCAGACACCAAGGTTTGCATATAGAGGAACACTCGTTTACAGTGAAAGTAGATAACACCCAAAATGAGTGTCAGGCCCTGCACCAGTCACACTGCCAGAGCCCGGTGATCTTACTCGGTTCTATATTTGGATCTTTGCACACATAGAACTAGCACATAGTAGGTCTTCATAAAGGTCTGCTGTGTAAATGGATGTCAGATTAGATGGCTATCATCAAAGAGCCCCTTCAATCTTCTGTACTATGTGAAAAGGACACATTCTCCCCAGGGAATCAGTAGTCCAGGGTAATGCAGTTGAGACATGGCTGTGCAATCTGGCATTCTATTAGAAGAAGAGCTGGGGGTTGGAGTTGTGGTTTAGTTGGTAGAGGATGTGTTAGCACACACAAAGAAAACCCCAGGTGTGGTGAATCAGCAGCACTGCATACAAACTGGGCAGAGGGACTGGAGGGAGGGCTCAGCAGTTAAAAGTACATACTGCTCTTCCAGGGGACTGGAGTATAATTCCCAGCACCCATGTCAGGCGACTTATAATCTGACACCTTCTTCTTGCCTCTGTGGACACTCTTGTGTGTGTGTGGTGAGAGAGAGAGAGAGAGAGAGAGAGAGAGAGAGAGAGAGAGAGAGAGACAGAGACAGAGACACACAGAGAGAGGAACAAAAATGAATCATTTTTAAAACCTTGGTGTGGTGGTGTTAATCTCAACTCAACATTTAGGAGGTAGAGACAGAAGAATCAGTTCAGGGACATCCTGGGAAAGTAGGTATGTGTTAGGCTTGGATTATATAAGACCTTGTCTCAGAGAGAGATAGAAATGAGAGAGGAGAGAAGCTGGAAACCAGGCATGGTGGCACATGCTTGTAATCCCAGCACTCAGGAAACTGGGACACCAAATTTGAGGCTAGCCTAGTTTAAATGGTGAGTTCTCGGCCAACCAGGGCTATATAGCCAACCCTCTTTGAAAATAAAATGGCACAGGTGTTGATGCTATAACCCAGTGACCCATCAGTTTAGCTGAATTTAACCAAGTTCTTCCCCCAACTTCTGAACTCTCCTGAAGTGACTGTTGTCTCACTTTGTGTGGACCCAGGGTCACTCCCTGCAGGAGCTTGGAGCACTGGGGGAGGACATAGTCCCACCAGCATCTTCCTGGTCATCTTGAGTTGGAGCTGGGACCTGGAGCTGATGCTACCCAATGGCGCAATGCAACTCCCTCAGAACCTGACTCCTGCCTTTCTGACTGCAGCCAATTAAGTAAAAATGCGTTCAGACAGTTGGCATGGGCCCAGAGGGCTGGTCGGGGCTGGCACAGTCACATTTTTTTCAAGCTGTTGTCAAGACATTGTGGATAATAGGCAATTTAATCAGCTATGAATTGAAAAGACCTGCCTCAGCCAGAATTTTTGCTGCCAAAAGGATAGGAGAAAATCATTTGCCAGCACTGGAAAGGGGTGTACTTTTATAACTTGGTATCAAATTTCTTCTAGCAGTCAATGCGATGAGAAGAATAACTCTATCCCCTTCCCAGTCCTGTAGCCTGAAAGCCAGACTGGGGCCGAGCAACTGAAACAAGGAGGACGTCCTCCCTGGAACAGGAGAAAGTGAGTTTGAGGGTTCGGCTCTGGGTCCAAAAGGTCTCTCAGGTGGACAGCCCCCATCCTGCTGCAAACCACAATTAGGTGGGAATAATGCAGGTGCCTTCTCATAGGGACAGACTGCTTGTTTTACTGGCACCTGTGCTGCCAGTGGCTCCTGAAGGCCCCCACATTTCCATGTACCAAGTCCCCAGTGAAGACATGCCCTAGGCATAGGCCTATAGTTTTCATTCAGACCTACCCCTCAGGGGTGAGCTCCCATGTGGCTTCATTGCTCTCTTGTCTATGATGCTCTAGGTGTTGATGGCTTATTTTTATTTCCTTCTGCAACACACACACACACACACTTGAGGCACAGCAAGATGCCTCAGTGGGAGAAGGCATTTGCTGTCAGCCCTAGTAAACTGAGTTTGATCCCTGAGACTTATCTGGTGGAAAAGGAGAACTGAATCCTACAAGGTTTCCGTCCACGTCCACATACACCATGACACAGGAGTTCCCACAAGTATACACACACACACACAGAGAGAGAGAGAGAGAGAGAGAGAGAGAGAGAGAGAGAGAGAGAGAGAGAGAAATTAATAAAAAATTATCCCTGCCATTAAATTGGAAGGAAAAAAAAACCCTGTGTCTGAACATTTGCCATATGCTAGGCAGCCGCCTAAGTACTGTACATGCATGATCCCTTTTTATCTTCACAACACTCCCGTGAGAGAGGTGATAATCATCTATCCCCCTTGCTCAGAGAAGAAAATTGAAGCCCACAGAGGTTTAGTCGCTATCTCAAGATCTCACAGATGGGACAAAGATAGTCATTTTTCTACCCAGCCCATGCTTTCAACTGCTCTTCCTCAGTGCTCAGCCTGGCCCCACATTTGAAGCATCCCCATGGATACACAGGCATGAATGCGGCCACACTCATTGGAAAATGGCACGTAATTACTGCTCGTGGCCTAGGCAACCGCAGCAGGTGTGGATAACCAGCAAGGGCGAAATGCAGGGTGCTGGGAGCCAGCCTGGCCCTGGCCTCACTCTACCAGCCTGTGCTTGTGCCAGTTGCCTTCCAAGGAACCAAGGGTGTTGCAAGCTTATGGAAATGGTCATTTGTGAATATAGCAGTTGTGTTTTCCAAAGCCACAAACAAAATAGCATGTGAGCTACCAGTAGTCCCTTAACTTCTTCCATCTGCCCAGTGTTACGGGGCCACTTATGATCCTCAGTCTGGGTTCTGAGTGTCTAAGGGTATGTGACAGTATGCTGGCTGACATAGCCAAGCACCATAGTTAGTGTGGCCCATATTCCTGACACATGAGATTGTCTCAAAAGTCATATAAGTGCCGGGCAGTGGTGGCACACACCTTTAATCCCAGCATTTGGGAGGCAGAGGCAAGCAAATCTCTGTGAGTTTGAGGCCAGACTGGTCTACAAAAACTAGTTCCAGGACAGGCTCCAAAGCTACCAAAACATTGTCTTGAAATAAAAAACCATATAAATCTGGAAGGAAAATACCATTTGTATGACATATTAAGTATTTTAAATAAAGATATCATGACGCTGCCAGGCGGTGGTGGCACACGCCTTTAATCCCAGCACTCGGGAGGCAGAAGCAGGCGGATCTCTGTGAGTTCGAGACCAGCCTGGTCTACAAGAGCTAGTTCCAGGACAGGCTCCAAAACCACAGAGAAACCCTGTCTCAAAAAAACCAAAAAAAAAAAAAAAAAAAAAAAAAAAAAGATATCATGACGCTAAAAGTAACATGACAACAAAAAATCTGGGTGTGGTGACTCATGCTTAGAATCCCAGGACTCAGCATGTGGAGACAGGAGTTCAAGACCAGCTTAGGCTATGTGAGGCTCTGCCATGTCTAAGAACTCGCCCCTCAAACACCAAAACCAACATGAAATCATGGTGAAAAATATAAACGTTGACTGACATTGTCTTCTCTTTCTTCCTTTTGTTTAACTTGGCTATTTTGCTCCTTTTTTGTTTGCTTGTTTGGTTTGTTTTGTTTTTCAAGACACGGTTTCTCTGCAGCTTTGGAGCCTGTCCTGGAACTTGCTTTGCCTCCCTAGTGCTAGGATTAAAATTGTGCTCCACCACTGCAGGACTGTTTGGCTACTTTTAAAGATTACTTAGCATTTCAAATACACTCTAAACCTGTCTAATAACTCTGGCTGCATTTCCTTACCTAACTACATGGCATCCATCTCCATTCTTCCCGATTCCTAGACATGCTTTGACAGAATATATATATATTCCATTTCTAGCAGATGAATGAGATGAGCTGGTGGCACAGATCCCAGAGCCAGGCTGTCTAGGACTGACTCGTTTCCACAAAGCTGAGACCAAGTAGAGATCAAGCACCTCAGAGATACAGACCCTAGAGGAATGAGCCAGGAAGAAACACTAAGGCACAGCAAACCAAGCCGGACGGTGGTGGTGCATACCTTTAATCCCAGCACTTGAGAGGCAGAGGCAAGAGGCACTTTGTGAGTTGGAGGCCAGCCTGATCTACAGAGCGAGGGCCAGAATTGGCTCCAAAGCTACAGAGCAACCCTGTCTTAAAAAAAAAAAAAACTAAATAAATAAATACCCATCAAACAAACCTCCTAATGTTGCCCCTTACACACTTGTTATTTTGAAACAAGATTTCTCTCTCTCTCTCTCTCTCTCTCTCTCTCTCTCTCTCTCTCTCTCTCTCTGTGTGTGTGTGTGTGTGTGTGTGTGTGTGTGTGTGTGTGTGTGTATCCCAGGGTGGCTCCTGAATGCTGGGGTTACATCTAAGCGCCATCATGTTTAGCTCTACAATAGATTTAAGCAGAGGGTCAGCCTGGAGCAGAGAGTAAGGTGATGTAGGTTCCCTAGCAAGAGGGAGATTGCTGCATCCGCAGTGCACAAAGCAGGGATGACTTGTGGACCGACTTGAGAAGTTCACCCCCGAATCCCAGCTTGGTTCTATTTTCAGCACAGTGGCTGTCTTGCTAGATGATGGGGTTCAAGTCATTTCAGCTCTTTGGGACCGTTCTCTAAAATGAAGATGACGGAGTCTTCAGCCTCCCTCTGCTGCTGTGAGGATTAATGAGGTGCTGCTGAAAAAGCAGCTATAAAAATCCTGACTCCTAGCCGTACCAGTTTAACAAGTGCAAATCAAGCTGCCCCATTTGCAGTTGGGCCACAGAAACTAATTAAGCTTGCGCTGGGCTCCTGCAACTAGAAACTGGGCCCAAACAAGACTGAGGGCCTGTTTCCTCCAAATATCTATTCCTGTCAGGCAGAGGCAGCTTCTGTCAGTTCCTCTCAAATGGGACATGCACAACCTTCTCCGTCCCAGCCTTTCTTTGGAAACCACGAAGCTCTGGGGCTGCTCCGTGGAGGATCACTACTCCCTTTCAGGAACAGGGAGGCGGACCCAAGGGTCTTCCTGGCCTCTGGCCAGCACCCTGCCTTCTTGTTTCCTTCGCACCCATACCACTGATCGAAATTCACTCTCATCCTCTTTGCTAGAAGGAGATTTAATTAAAGGAGACTGAAATTTTCTATCCTACGCCGACATATAGGCTTAAAGGAGAAGGTGGACTGGGAAGGATAGCTCAGTTGCCAAAGCGCTGCCTAGCACACGGAAGGTTCTGAGCTCTACCCTCAGCACGGCACAGAAAGGCAAAGCTAACTTGGTTTTCAAGAGAATGGTCATTTAAAATAGATTTTTAGTGTGTCTGTGTATGTGTGTTTGTTTGTGTCTGGGTGTCTCTGCATATGTCCATCTGAGGAGGCCAGAAGAGTGTGTTAGATCCTTTGGCATATAGGTGTCTGTGAGCTGCCCAGTGTGGGTTCTGGGATCCAAACCTGGGTCATAACAACAAAGAATTAAGTGCTCTCTTGACCGCTGAGCCATTTCTCTAGCCCCAAGTACTTCCTTTTTAAAATACTTTTTAAATAGGCAAGTGAAATCTACCTCTTCAACAAAAATCTCTAATATGGTATATTTTTCTACATTAAAAAGTTGTGAGTGCATGTATGTTCATGGCATAGCAGTGTGGAGAGGTCAGAGGACAACTTGTGGGAGTCCATCATTTCCTTCTACCCGGTGCGTCCTAGGGACTGAACCTGCCTCTTCAGGGCTGACAGTAAGCACCTTTATGCACTGATGCATCTTTTTGGGGCCCAGTATAACTTTACTAACTACATGGTCTTCATGCTGTGGATTAGATCTCTAGACTTGTTCAACCTACATATCACGGGGCTGGAGAGATGGCTCAGAGGTTAAGAGCATTGCCTGCTCTTCCAAAGGTCCTGAGTTCAATTCCCAGCAACCACATGGTGGCTCACAACCATCTGTAATGAGGTCTGGTGCCCTCTTCTGGCCTTCAGGCATACACACAGACAGAATATTGTATACATAATAAATAAATAAATAAATAAATAAATAAATAAATAAATAAACTAAAAAAAAAAACTACATATCACTACATGTAACCTCCAACTGACATCTTTCCAGTTCCACTCCTCTCTCCAATCCTGGCAATCACTGTTTTAGTTTTTCTCTATGAATAGTGAAGTCTTTTGTTTCAGCTTCTCCATAGGAATGTGATTATGTCTGTTTAACTGAGGTCTGAGGGATCTAATGCCTTCTTCTGGTCCCTGGGGGCACCAAGCATATCACGGTGCACAGACATACATGCAAGCAGAACATCAACATACATAAAGTAAAAAAAAAAAATAGTTAAAATTATTTTTTAAGTCCTAAAAATAAAAATTATTTCAAGTTCTTGTTGGGCTCTCCTTGCACTGTACACATCACATTTGAGAATCAGTTTTCAGTACAGACAAGCTGTTTGCAGTGCTCAGAAGCAAATGCAATTTCTGGCTTCCAGTTATGATTTACAGGCTCCAAATGCTAGATTACCTTGGCCATCATGAACAAGCGTTCTTGCCCTCTCTCTAGCCCAGCACAGTGGAAATACACAAGGCCTCCACTCAGAGAATGAAGTAAAAAGTAAAGGATTTCATTTGTTGAACAATGGAAGAGACTGATTTGATTCACAGCTATTGTAGTGCCAGTGCCTTGCTAGCTTTAGCTCAGAAACAGGAACTGCTCTCTTGCTCGCAACCCACAAGTACACGCTATTCAAAATAAGCACAATAAAATGAAAGAAATAAAGTCTGTTCCTGGTCTCGGGTTCTTCCAGTTCTGTTTCTGAACTGGAAGAACTCCTGCCTCCCAAGAACTGGAGTTAATAAAGGCTTGTGCCACCACACCTGGCAAGCATAGTTTTCATTTCAGCATTTTTAGATGCAAGTAAGTACTTCTAACATCATTCAATCATTCCGTCATTATCCTGGGACAAGCCTTCAGTTCATAAAAGTTCAACACCGGCACGAACTGCAAGGCTTGCTTGTTCCGCTGCTTTCATCTAATGACGCCTGCCATCTCTGACATTCTGAGATAAGTCTACCTCCCTGTGCCACTGACTGACCATACGCAACGACACATACACACATGAGACATGAACTCACGTGAACCCTAGAATGAAATGAATTCAGCAAAAGCCCAACTAAGATTAAAACAAACAAACGAGGTGTTTATGAGACAAACCCTTCAGAACGGGAATCGTGTTAAGAAAAGGGGTAAAATCATGGCTTTTGTTAGTTAGAGACAACGCTCTTTACTCCTCCCCCCCCCCCCCACCACCACCACCACACACACACCATTGTCAGGAGGCAGAACTTGGGCTTCCATTTCTGGGAAAGAGGCCGGGAATGTGCTGAGCAGCACATAATACATCCTGATTATGGTTTCCCCTCCCTCTACTCCTCCCAGATCCTCCCCACTCCCTTACATCTGGCTCCACCCCTTTCTGCCTCTCATTATAAAACTAACAGGCTTCTAAGGGATAACAATAAAATAAAATAGGTCCTAGAGCTGAAAAGAGTGGACCCATGCCTCCATTCCTAATCCAGAAGCTATCTCCAATTGATACGTATTGCAAATGAAAGTTTAGTTTTCTCCAAGGGTGTCTCACTGGGAAAACAAAGTACTCCTAAGTGTAGACTGCATGTCCAGCAGTAGATAGCCAACAGAAAATTAACTCAGCAGCATCTGTGGTCCCTTGTTTCTGAAGATGTGATGGACTTTTTAGTTGTGTCCTTTGGAAGCTCTCTGGCATGTTTGCTTTTATTGTTTTGTTTTTACTTACTTGTTTTGAGACAAGTGTAGCCTTGGCTGTGCTGGAACTTGCTACGTGGACCAGGCATGCCTCGAATTCACAGAGATTCACCTGCCTCTGACTCCTGAGTGCTAGGATTAAAGGGGTGTACCACCACACCCAGCTTGGCATGGTTACCAAAGTAAGACCTTGACCTGCCATGTTTGGTCATTGACTTAAGTTGGCTGAGAAGACCAAGTGAGCAATGGACAGGTCACATCAGCCTCAGGAGACATAAGGCAGGATTCTAGAAACAGGAACAACCTGGGAAGAATGTTAATACCACAGAGCTAGAGTCATCACCAAAACATGACTCCGAAGTCCAGCTGGTTACTGTGCATTCTGGAAGGAGGCCAGCATGTTAGAACCAAAGGCCAGACTCCAAAAGGGAAGATTTGTTTCCATTGCGTGTTTTTAAAGACAGAGTCTCATGTGGCCAAAACGGGGCCTTGAAGTCCTTATCCTCCTACCTACAATACTGGAATGCGGGGATTGCAGGAATAAGCCATCACCCTCTGTGTGTGTGTGTGTGTGTGTGTGTGTGTGCGCGCGCGCGCGCGCGCGCGCGCGAGCTGGGAGATGGAAGCCAGGACCTTCTCCATGCTAAAGGAGCACGCTACCATAGAGACACAGCAGAAAAGGATGGTTCTGCTGTAGCCCCTTCCTAGACCTGCAAAGTGTAACAAGGAGTGCTCTCTTTATTCTGCTGTTGAAGTCTGTCATTTACAAATGGTTGCCAAGCTTTATAAGCCAAAGAGCTATGCTTTGGTTTGATGGGATTGTTCTTAAGTTAACATTATCCCCCCCCCCCTCTGTGTGTGTGTGTATACATAATTAAGCACATCTCTGTGAAAGCCAGGGGGAAACTTTAGGTGTCGTTATCACTCTCTGCCTCTCTGCCTTAAGACAGGGAATCTCATTTAACAGGAATCTCACTCACCATTCCAGTAGTAAGGCTGACTGTAAGGCAGATGAGTTCCTCTTCACCTAGCTCTGCCCCTTGCCCCGCATTGGGTGCAGGGGTAATACACAACTATACCCAGATATTTGCATGGAAACTGGGGGTTTCAATTCAGGCCTTCATGTTTGTACATCACTCTTCCCTACTCATCCATCTCCCCAGCCCCTGGGGGCACGTTTTATTTTGTAGAACTGAGAACTGAATTTAAGGCCTCTCAGATACTAGGCAAGTGCTCTACCACTGAGCTATATCCCCAGCCCTGGTCAGGTTTTCTGTTTTGTTTTGTTTTGTTTTGTTTTGTTTTGTTTTGTTTTGTTTTAAACAAGGGAAGGCCTCACCATATAACCAAGGCTGGCTTTAAACCTGTGATCTTCTGTCTCAAAAAAACAAAAATCAAAAAAATATGCTGGTCAGTGGTGGCACATGCCTTTAATCCCAGCACTTGGGAGGCAGAGACAGGAGGATCTCTGTGAGTTCAAGGCCAGCCTGATCTATGAGAGTTAGTTCCAAGACAGGCTCCAAAGCTACAGAGAAACCCTGCCTCAAAAAAAAAAAAAAAAACAAAAAACAAAAAAAAAAAAAACAAAAACAAAAAAGAAAGAAATAAAGACAAAAGAGAGAAAGAAGAAAAAAGAAAGGAAGGAAGGAAGGAAGGAAGGAAGGAAGGAAGGAAGGAAGGAAGGAAGGAAGGAAGAAAGAAAGAAAGAAAGAAAGAAAGAAAGAAAGAAAGAAAGAAAGAAAGAAAGAAAGAAAGAAACGAACCTTCTGGCCTCTGCCTTCTGAGTTTGGGAAGTATGGGCGTATACCACCATGCTCAGTTTCAAGGCTGGGTTTTATTCATATCTGTAATCCAGAGGGTAACATCTATACTTTATGAAAAACTCTTATGTGATGCCAAAGACCGAAATGACTGAAGGCTGGAGAAATGGCTTAGTGGTTAAGAGAACTTGTTACTCTTCCTTTGAAGCCGAGTTCAGTTCTCAGCACCCCAAGTTGGGTGTCTCACAACCATCTATAGCTCTACCACCAGGGGATCTGACACCTCTGGCCTCCTGAACTCACATGGATGTACCCACACAAAGATACGTACACATTATTAAAAATAATAACAAATATTTTTAAAAAGAAATGCCAAGCAGAATAGTGTACACCTTTAATACCAGAATTCAAGAGACAGAGACAGGTGGATCTCTGTGAATTCAAGCCCAGCCTGATCTACATAGCGATGTGGAACTACACAGTGAGACCCCGTTTCAAAAGAACAGCAACAACAAAAATATTTTTAAAAAAAAGAAAGAAATGACTGAACAGAGTGGGGATTCAGATTCTCCTTAATATCTGCAACTCGGAAAAACGCAAAACCAGACAAACATTCCCTTTTGGGTGGGGGTGGGTAGAGACTTTCCAAAGAAGCCTGTTTACACAATTCTCTTAATGGCCCTGTGCTTTGCAGTTAGCTGGAAATGTGGAATGTAGGCTAGAGGGTATCCCTCAGAATTTTCTAGAACAAAATGAGTTGTGTTGCCTCCCTCCTTTTCCTTCCAGGTCAGAGATCATCTCTGCTCATCAGGACTCTAGCTCTTACCATCAACACCTTCAAAATATCATCTAAACTCTTTTACTACCTAATATTGAGTTACTGTCAGCCAAATTCAGAGAGCGATGAGATATATTAAGGGATTTATAGTATATATTAAGGGATATATAATGGCACATGTATAAAGAGATTTACGGTAAGGAATTGACTTATACCATTGTAAGGGCTGGCTGGCTAAACTGGTCTGAAATTCTTGGTCTATCAGAAAGGGCAACAGCTGTAGTCTACCTGCCTAAATCATCTTTTGATAACATGCTTTGTTTGTTCATTTTGCCTTTTTTTCTTTGTTTTTTCAGGGTTTCTCTGTGTATCTGGGCTGTTGTGAAACTCACTCTGTAGACCAGGCTGTCCTTGAACTCAGATATCTGCCTGCAGCTGCTGGGATTAAAGGCCTGAGTCACACCTCTCTCTCTCTCTCTCTCTCTCTCTCTCTCTCTCTCTCTCTCTCTCTCTCTCTCTCCCTCTCTCTCCTGAATTTTGTCTTTCCCCTCAAAGAAGCTTTAGTTCTGTTTCTAAGGGCCTTTCAACTGATTGAATAAGGCCCACTCAGAATGATTGAATAGGACCCACCCACCAGAATGACTAGGAAAACCTTCCTTCCTTCCTTCCTTCCTTCCTTCCTTCCTTCCTTCCTTCCTTCCTTCCTTCCTTCCTTCCTTTCTTTTCTTTTTCTTTTTTTGGTTTTTCGAGACAAGGTTTCTCTGTAGTTTTGGAGCCTATCCTGGAGCTAGCTCTTGTAGACCAGGCTGGCCTCAAACTCACAGAGATCCGCCTGCTTCTGCCTCTATAGTGCTGAGATTAAAGGTGCAAAGATGTGTGCCACCACCACCCAGCTGGAAAACTTTGCTTGATATCAAATCATCCTGGACATTAATCCTGCTTGCAAGTTACATCTTTTATAACACCTATATCTGTGTTTTCTTAATTGTTTTTTTTAACTTTTAATTTTAAGGACTAGAGAGAGATGGGTTAGATCTAAAGAGTACTTTTGCAAGGAAGGACCAGAGTTCCATTCTCAGAACCCACATTGGGCAGCTAACAACTGCCGGTCATTCTAGCTCCAGGAGGATCCACTGTCTCCTCCACAGGCAGGCCCACACCTATGCCTAGACACAGAATTTGTGTGTAGGACTGTGTGGGTATGAGGGTCAGAGGACAATTTTTGGAAGTTCCACCCTGGGCTCTAGAGATAAAATTAAGACTATTAGATATTCCTGGCAAACATTTTCAATTGCTGGGCCATCTCACTGGCCCTTTTTCTTTTGTGAGACAAGGTCCCATGTAACTCAAGCAGATATCGAACTTGCTAGAAGTCAAAAATAGCCTTGTCCTCATGATCCAGCAGTGTCTGGGAGTAGAAGCATGCACCACACCTAACATGTTTGGTGCTGCTCTATTCTTCTTCACTCCCTCTTCTGATCCTCCCCTCCTTCCGTTCCTTCTGACACAGGGTTTCACTACTATATATAGCCCAGCCTGGCCTGGAACTCATAATCCTCTTGCCTACAGAGGTGGGATTACAGATATGGGCCACCATGCTCAGTTTTGAGACTACACTGGATTCAGTAACAGGAAGCACAGCATACATGAGTGGTCATACAAGCTTCTTGCTGCTCTTCTCGCCTGAGCTCTCCACATACCCTCCTTCACCCTCTCCCACTTCACACGTTCCCTTTGCTAAGCCTCTCCTTTGATTTATTTTTTCTGTTTGTTTGTTTGATTGATTTTTGTTTTAATTTCCTCTAAGGATACCAGCTTGGGTCTCGTGGAACCCATTTCTCGTAAAATCCTCTCTAGACCCTCAGTTTGATTTTGTTTCTCAACCTCTAAGTGCTGGGCTGGGGTTATGGAGGTATGCCACCACACCAGGCTATTAAGCTTTTTGTGTGTGTCTTGTGCCTTCCAGGAGAAAAGGAGTGCATGTTGTTCCTTCTTTATGTGCCAACCCTCCAGAGGGCCTGTTATATAGGCAATCAGAACATTTCTTCTGAATTATGTTAAATTTACAGAACCCACCATAACTTACATATGACCCAGTCATACTTTTCAAAACCTCACTTCTCTCTTGTTCTCTCTTTAGAAGATTTGCTTTTATTAGTTTTCAGTGTGTCATATGAATACAGATGCCCTTGGAGGGAAGAGCAGTTGTAAGCAACCTAAATGCAAGTGCTGAGAATCGAACTTGGGTACTCTGCAAGAGCAGTACTTGTTCTTAACTGCTGAGCTATCTCTTCAGCCCTAAAGGTAGACAGTTTTATGGTTTTAAGAGCAATAATATGCATAGAAAGAGCAGGGGGCTCTCTATGTAGCCCAAGCTATACTGGAACTCATTAGGCCAGGCTGGCCTTGATCTCACAAAGGTCTGCCCAACACATCAGTGCTGGTAATTCCACTGTGCCCAGCTCTCAAGAACTCATTTCTGTGCCCACTGGTTGTGGTGCACACCTTTAATCCCAGCACTCTGGAGGCAGAGGCAGGTGGATCTCTGAGTTTGAGGCCATCCTGGTCTACAGAAAGAGTTCCAGGACAGCCAAGGCTACAAGGAGAAACCCTATCTTAAAAACAAAAAGTCTCATTTCTGCTAGATGAGAAGGTAAGGTACTTGGTTGGAAGTCTGGCAAAGGAGAACTGCCTCAAATTCTAGGACAGCCTAAATGGCACAGCAATTACCAGACCAGCCAGGGTTATATGTCAAAAACCTGTCTCAAGTGGTGGTGCACGCCTTTAATCCCAGTACTCGGGAGGCAGAGGCAAGCATATCTCTGTGAGTTCCAGGCCAGTCTGGTCTACAGAGGGAGTTCCAGGACTGATTCCATAGCTCCTGAGAAACCCTGTCTCAAAAAACCAAAAAAAAAAAAAAAAAAAAAGGAAGAAAGAAAAAAACCAACCAAAAAAAAAAAAACCTGTCTCAAAACAAAAGAAAACTAACTTGGGAATGTAGCTCCATTTGTAAAGGGCTTGTTTAGCATGCATGAAGTCCTGTTCTTGATCACCAGCATAACACAAACCAGGCATGCTGGTGCATTTCTGTAATCCCACACCAGGGAGATGGAGGTAGGAGAAGTTCAAGATCATACAAGTTAGAAGCCAGACTGTAATAGAAAAGATCCTATCTTAAAACCAAAAATCAAACACACACTCATGCTTCACTTAGCATCCTCTGTCCACACACTCACACACATTGTCCGTTCTCTGATGCTAATCTATCCATGTCTAGCCATCTCTAAAGGTCAGAGAGCATATTTTACCTAATTTACCTTATTTATCTATTTATCAAGAAAAGGGGGGGTTTCTCTTTGTAGCTAGCCCTAGCTGTCCTGGAATTCTGTAGACCAGGCTGGCCTCGAACTCACAGAGATCCACCTGTCTCTGCCTCCTGAGTGCTGGGATTAAAGGTGTGTGCCACCACTGCCCAGACCAGAGTTTCATTATGTGTACCTGGCTGTCTTGGGGATCCTCCGGCCCTAGTCTCCTCAGTGTTAAGATTATAAGCATGTACCACCATACCTGGTAGTCGTTATTTTGTTTATTGTTTTTGTTTTGACACAGGGTCTCACTATATATCTCTGGTTTCCCTGAACTCACTTTGTAGACAGGACTGACTTAGAACTGATAGATCTACCTGCCTCTACCTTTAGAGCGCTAAGATTAAAGGTGTGTGCCACCACCACTAGCTTAGTAATGACATTTTTGATTCTAAAACTGTGTTGATTTTTCTTTTATATCTATTTTGTGGCTGGAATATGAAAATGGAGTTTAAAAATCAGTTCCAGGGTATCTGAAGCCCTCATGCCAATGTACATAAAATTAAAAAATTAATTAAAAAATAAAATAAAGTTTGCTTTGGTCCAGTTAGCAAGTTATCATCATAGAAGTAATAAAAGTGTGCAAAAGGTCACATTAGTAACACTACCTAGTCATTGTGGCAAACAGACCTAAATGCTTTGCTGATTCTGTCGGGGCTCTTCATGGATAATATTTTAATTTTTCTTCTTCCAAGCATTAGGTAACCAGAATTTTATCACCTATATATTAGGGAAAAGCCACACTCCTTCTCTGACTAAACATACTAGACTCCAGCCTCAGAAAGAAAATGCAACTTTCTCCTGCATTGTTCCAAGCTGAGTTGTCTGCAGTCACTTTACCCTGGGACTTGCCCTTCAGGTAAAAACCACACTTGGTAATTAGAGCCGGTACACAAGTCCTTTGGGTGGTATGCGCCTGCGTTAAGGCTGTCTTTGTGATGTAAACGTGCTTTAATTTAACCCCATACTTACAACGAGATAAAAATCCGGATCAGAAACCTGCACACTCACAGGACTACCATCCCGCTAAGACAGATATATTTAAAGGAAAATGCATGGGATGGGTTTGGTTTTTTGATCTGAAACAAAAGAAACAATAAGGATGATTTCCCATTTTAGGGGGGCGGAGATCTAGCCCTAAGGGTCTGTAAAATTCCTCCACCTACAGCTTTTCACACCCAGAGAACCTGCTCCACGCTTTCCAGCTAGCATTGCCCTAACACGGTGCTAGCAGGAGGCGGGGCTACTTCTTAGCCTCTGCCCTTTCAAGCCTTCTATCCAATTGTCAGAGGGAGTAGTTGGGCGGCAACGTTACCGGAAGACTCCGCCCCTCATTCTGGATCAGCCAATCCTGAAAGGATGGGTGGGACACTTCCTTTGTGATCCCGCCCCCTTGGCACTCAATAATTAGAGTCGCGCGCTGGGCGGGAATGTAAGATGGCGGAGTAGGAACGCGGTGCGCTAGGTGTTAAGGCTACCGGCTGACTAAGCGTCCAGTCTCCGCAGCGGCAGCAACCACTGAGCAAGAGCGCGTCCGTGTAGTTGCCCAATATGCCGAATATCAAAATCTTCAGCGGGAGCTCCCACCAGGACTTATCCCAGAAAATTGCTGACCGCCTGGGCCTGGAGCTAGGCAAGGTGGTGACTAAGAAATTCAGCAACCAGGAGACCTGGTAAGGACGAAATTGGCATCCCGAGTGCACCTCACCTGCCCGGGTGGCGGGACCTTGGGGGATGGAGCTGCCGCGGGAGTTCGGGGGCGCTGAGGGAAGGCAGAAGGGAGCTGCTGAGGTTAGCTTGCCCCGTGAGCTGTTCCGTTATTTTACCTCGTCGTCGGAGGGTCGCGTTTATCCTCGCCGCGCGGTTAGGTGGAACCAAGATGGAGGGGGCAGGAGTAGATGCTACATTTGAAGGTTGGGGATGGAGGATCTAACTGGGGCTGGTAATGGCCTCCCCGGAGCTCCTGGAGGGGTACCGACGCTTAGTTTCAGCCATGGGGACACGTGGCTTGTCTCTTCATTGTGGAACCACTAGGCTGGATTCGGTCCGCTTTGGGGCGCTTTGACTGGTACACATCGGAGAACCTACCGCGTTCTGATAGCCCCCTCGTGGTCTTTCTCCTAGAGTCGGAAAGCTTTTTTGATTCGAAATGGAGCGTTCTGGTTTGGTATTCTGAGTATGCGAACATGTTACCATTTCCCTTCGATTATCAAGCGTCGGCTTTTCCTATCTTCGCAATCTGTCTGTCGCGGAATCGGAACCATCCTTAACTTAAATCGAGGCGGTAGGATGAAGTGGTGCTTTAGCTCAGCATCCTTGATCTTCAGCATCTCATCCTGAGACATCCCGAAAGTCTTGGGGAAAGCTAAATTGTGGAATTGGAATTTTTGACTTTTCCCAATGCTGCTATGGGCACACCTCTTCTCGGTGTTACTTGCGTGGGGATGTAGGAACGACTTACACGTGAATTGAAATTTGAGGGTTTTTTTTCGGTTTTTTTTCGATGCTTTGCCTTAAAACTCCTCGCCCAGCGCTGGTGTGCATAGTGTCACGCACCTGTAATTTGTAATCACACCACTGGGCAGAAGGAGGAGGATGGCCAGCCACAAGCTTGAGGCTAATTCTGGACTCGTCGGACCACATAGTGAGATCCTCTTTCAAATATTAATTACTAACAAAACTCGCTCTCTAGCCCCAATTTCATGGTCCACGTGCACTTTTGGACCATGTGAGAGGTTACCTACTTCAGTGCCTGTTCCAGCCGTCTGTGGAACGTTCTAGGTCTCCTGCGCTGTTTTTTTGTTTTGTTTTGTTTTCCCACAGTAGATAAGAGCACAGGCCATAATTCTTTTTTCATTGAGTTTTTTGGATTTTGTTTTTAGGGTGCTTTTTGAGGGGGAATCCCCTGCAGGTCTTGCCTCTTTGCCTACTTAGTAATGGGATTACTGGCAGAAGCCATCACTACCCCTACAGTCTACAATCTTACATCATCTGTTAGGGGTCATTTTTTTTTAAAAAAAAATCATCAGTTAATTTACATAAGATTTGTTTTTTAATGAATGTTTTGTATCTTCAAAGTGATTTCCAAATATAACTTTTTTTGTTTTTTCAAATAGGGTTTCTTTGTAGCTTTGGAGCTTTCCCTGGAACTGGCTCTTATAGACCAGGCAGAGATCCACCTGCCTCTCTAGTGCTGGGATTAAAGGCGTGCGCCCCCACCGCCTGGCTATAGCTTTATTTTTTATTTATTTATTTATTTATTTATTTATTTATTTATTTGGTTTTTTCGAGACAGGTTTCTCTGTAGCTTTAGAGGTTGTCCTGGAACTAGCTCTTGTAGACCAGGCTGGCCTCGAACTCACAGAGATTCACCTACCTCTGCTTCCCGAGTGCTGGGATTAAAGGCATGCGCCACCACCACCACCGCCCGGCCTAATTTTTTTTTTTTTTTAGACCTAGCTAAAAGTTCATCTGTAACGGATGGCTGCCCCTGGATTAGTAGGCTATTAATTGTGATGCAAATGTTAGTGCAAACACAAGCATCTGTAACCAGGCAATAAATACCTTAGTCAAAAGAGGAGTGCAAGCTGCTTGTTACCTCTGACCAGTATTATTCCTGGGCCTCAAGAAAACAGCTTCAGACTTTGAGAACGATAGTTTAGTTAGGGGGTAAAAGTGTTTTTCATTTTAGAGGTTTTCTTTACCCTTTTGGTTATTGAGTCTTCCTCTGTTTTCAGAAAAGAAATGACTGTTTTGTCCTTGTATTAATCCTTAGCCCGCTGCATACTGCAGAACCTGAGATTAGATTTGGGTTGGTGGTCATGGGAGAAGAGAGAACACAGTTTTCTACTGCCTGATTTTGATAAAGCAGCTTGAACAAGGCGTTTAGGTTGTTGTTTTATTAGTTTATGTGTGTGGGTGTTTTGCCTGCAGATATGTCTGGCATTGCATGCCTGGTGCTTGCTAAAGTCAGGAGAGTGGTTAGATCCCTTGTAGTGGCATTTCCCTTTTATTTTAATAAATAAATGCCTGAAGAAATGGGAGGAAACACCTCTCAGACACAGTTTCCAGGAAAACTCAGTGTTGGACTGAGATCGAGGTAAGAGCCAGTGGCTGACTGCTTTGCTTTTCTGGTCTTCAGGTTGAACCCCAATATCTATCTCTGAGTCTTTATCGTACTTCATTTGACACAACGTGGGAAGCACGATTAATAAAAACTCAGAGAAATTGGGGTTCAAAGCAACCAGTCACTCTTACCTTCAAGAATCTCAGAATGAGACTGAGAGCTGTCTGTTCCCATATTATAATCCTCTCTAGGGCTGGGAATAAAGGCGAATACCGCCCGCTTTCTATGGCAACTGGTGTGGCTACTGGGATTAAAGGTGTGTGTTACTGCTCTCTGGTCTGTAAGGCTGACCAGTGGGGCTGTTTTACTCTCTGATCTTCAAGCGAGCTTTGTTTATTCAAATACAAATGAAATGTCACTACAATCCCTGGGACTGGGTCACAGATGGCTGTAAAGTGCCATGTGGGATCTGGGAATCCTCCGCTAGAGCAGCCTGTGCTCTTAACCACTGAACTGACTCTCCAGCCCTGAATATGGTTTAGCTTTAAGTTTGCCTTTGAAAAATGGCTGAAATGTTGGTTATTAAGCAAAAATGTTAGTGGAGGTTGGGTGTTGAGTTGCTAAGTGGTTTTTTTTTTATGTGGGTGGGGGAGCCTGGAGCACACCTGGCTGGCTAGAACTTGCTATGTAGACCATGCTGGTCTTGGCTTTCTCGGTCCAATTAACAAGCCTGCACCGTCACGCCTGACCTCAGAACGTTTTTTGTTTTAGGTTTTGGCTTTTTGAGATAAGGTTTCTCTGTAGTTTTGGCTGTCCTGGAACTCACTCTGTAGACCAGGCTGGCCTCAAACTCACAGAGATCAACCTGCCTCTGCCTCCCACCCAAGTGCTGGGATTAAAGGTGTTGGACACCACACCAGGCTAGAACATAATTTTTAAAAAGATTTTATCTTATTTATGTGTAAGTTTGTGTGTTGGGGGGGGCATGTGTCACATGTTTGGGCACTTGCAGATTCCAGAAGAGGGCACCAGATGCTCTGGAATTGGAGTTATGGGTACCACCTGATGGGACATTGGGTCTTCTAGAAGAACAAAACAGCAGGGACTCTTAACTTAGTTTCTCTCTCTCTCTTTCTCTCTTTCTCTCTCTCCCTCCCTCCCTCCCTCCCTCCCTCCCTCCACTATACTCAGTTAAGGACTCTTTTTTTTTTTAATATTTATTTATTTATTTATTTATTTATTTATTATGTATACAATGTTCTGCCTACACGTACCCCTGCAGGCCAGAAGAGGGCACCAGGCCTCATTACAGATGGTTGTGAGCCACCATGTGGTTGCTGGGAATTGAACTCAGGACCTTTGAAAGAGCAGGCAATGCTCTTAACCACTGAGCCATCTCTCCAGCCCCAACTGTCACTTTCCCTAGAACACAAATCTTAAGGACTAACCTCTAATGATGCTATTATATTTGTCATGTATTTTTAGATGTTTAAACTGGCAATAATTATTCTTGTTTGGAAATCTTTGCCCTTTCCCTTATTGTTGGCATATATTGTACAAAAGGCTGGACTTTATTTTGACAAAGGAAATGTTTTCTCTCCCGGAAAAGTCTAGATTATGAGGTTTCATAATTAATAACCCATCTGCTTTAAAGAAAGAATTTGAAACCAGGCAATAGTGGCACACACCTAACACTCTAGAGGCAGAGGCAGGCAGGTCTGATCTACAGAGGTAGAGGTAGTTCCAGGCCAGCCTAAGCTACATAGTAAACCCTGTTCCTCCTCAGCTCCACTCCCTACCCCAGTAAAAAATTTGAAGTATATTCTGTAGTTACAAAAGTGAGAAGTTTGTTAAAATAGATATTTTAAGTATTTTTTGGTTTTAAGTTTTGTAGAACCAAGTACTATAGTAATTTTGCCAATAATTGGTAAAGTTTGTTTAGATTTACTTTATCTGTATTCTTGGCTTCTGGCAGATGAAGGGATAGAGGCATAAGTAACACGTTTTTATTTTCTTACAGCTCTCTAGAGACTTCCATATAGAAACTCCCAAAGGTTTTATGGATGGGTCATTTACACAGTGATAAAGAATAGCATGAAAAATGTAATAATTTTGAGCAGGTTTTTTTTTTTTTTGTATTGGTTCATGTTTGCAGCTTTTAATGCTTTTGAAGACTCATTTAAGCCTAGCAGACTGTCTAGGGTCAGTTGTGAAATTGTTTGTTCTCTAACTCCTAATCAAACAACCTGACAGTAGTAAGTGAATGTGTGGAGCGCATGGTATTCCTTTACTGAAACAACCATAGGTAGACCTCTGATACCACACATAGTTGGAAATCAGTGCACCCAGCTTCTTGCTCCCAGGAGAATGGAGATCTGGGTCTAAGAGGGGAGATGTGCGAGAGGAGTGGTGGACTGGATTAGCCGTGAAGTTGCTCAATTGTTGGAAATACTTGGTCTAGAATGCCTCTGGGCCACAGAACTAAAGCATTTTATCAGGCAATCTAATCTCTCAAGGAAGTGAGAGTAAAGACCACACCTTTAATTCCAATACTCTAGCGGCTAAAGCTGGCTGATCTCAGGGTTCTTGGTCAACCTGGTTGCTTTGTTTTGTTTTCAAAGCCGCAGGTAATCTAAACTAATTCAAAATTCCTTGTAGCCCAGGATGACCTTTATGGATCCTCTTGCCTTAGCCCCTTAAATGCTGTCTTAGCCACATTTGAAGTGCTCAATGACCATAAACACGAGGTCAGTGAGTGAGTGCTGTATTTGGAACACATGCAAGTAGTTCTTGTAGAAAGGCCTCCTTGGACCTCTCTGACCTATGTGAACTTAAAAGAATATTTTCAGAATTTAGTTATTAATAAGATAACAGTGTGTTTTTAAGAGACTAGCCAGAACGGTGAAAATAACTGGAAGAATCACTTTAACCTTTTTTTTCTTTTTCTTTTTTTTTTTTTTTGGTTTTTCGAGACAGGGTTTCTCTGTGGTTTTGGAGCCTGTCCTGGAACTAGCTCTTGTAGACCAGGCTGGTCTCGAACTCACAGAGATCTGCCTGCCTCTGCCTCCCGAGTGCTGGGATTAAAGGCGTGCGCCACCACCGCCCAGCACCAGGCTGGCCTTGAACTCAGAGTTCTGCCTGTCTCTGCCTCCCAAGTGCTGGGATTAAAGGCGTGCGCCACCACCGCCCGGCACCACTTTACCTTTTTTAAAAGTGTGTGTGTGGGGGGGAGTGTCTGATTTCCTAAAACTGGAGTTACAGGTGATGGACTGAATGTTGAAAACCATTTCAGATTCTTGTTAAGAACCACTGAGCCATCTTTCCAGCCCCTATTTAACTTTTTGTGGTAGAACCCTCAAAATAAACACATGGCTTGAGTTTGAATCCCCAGAGCCCACTTAAAGCTGCATGCACCCACAAGTGTTCCTTTGGGAAGATGGGAGGTAGAGACAGGAACCCCTGGAAGCTTGCAGACTAGCCAGCCCTATATACAACTAAAAGACTGTCTCAAGGTGGAAGGTGAGGACCAATGCCCAAAGTTGTCCTCTGACCTAAACACAACTCTCTCTCTCTCTCTCTCTCTCTCTCTCTCTCTCTCTCTCTCTCACACACACACACACACACACACACACTATATGCACACATTAAAAAATACTAATTCCTAAATATTGAAGAACTAGTCAGTGTTCAGTTCTGTTATAAATGTATGGTTTTTAAAAATAAAAATTTACATATTTATTGTTTCTAAGTGTGAGGGTCAGAAGACAACTTTGGAATGTCTATGCTTTCCTTTACCATGTGGATTTCAGGAATGGAACTCGAGTGATCAGGCTTCTGGCAAGCACCTTTATGAGCTGGACTACCTTGCTCGCACCTAACAGTTCTTTATTACATTTTATTTATTTATTGAGGGGTGCAATGGAGTCAGTTCTTTTCTTGCACAGGGGTTTAGGGAATTGAACTCAGGTTGTCAGGCTCTGCAGCAGATATCATCACCTGCTGGAGCCGTCTCACTGGCCCACGGTTTTGTTGTTGCTTTCTATTTCACATAGGATCTTTAATTTGTATCCTAGGCTGGTCTCTAACTCGGTCCTCCTGTTGCAGCTTCCAGAGTTTTTTGCTTACTGGTATGTGTCGTCCTACCCAGCTAAATTTATATTTGCTTACTGGTATGTGTTTTTGCTTACTGGTATGTGTCGTCCTACCCAGCTATATTTATATTTGATCCAGAATGCAAATAAGATCTATTGAGAATAAGTAATTGATAGTTTTATGTTACCTTTTTTTTTCTTATATTTTATTTTTCATATGAGTGGTTTGCCTGCATGTATGCCTGTGCACCACGTTATTCCCAACATGCCTACAGAGGCCAGAAGAGGGCGCTAGGTTCCTAGAACTGTTTTTAGAGATGGTTGGGAGCCACCATGTGGGCGCCGGGAACAGAACCTGGGTCCTCTGCAAGATCAACCTCTCTTAGCCGCTTAACTTCAAATTCCTTATATAGCCTGATGTTCCTGCCTCACCCTGGAATTTAAGGCTGCACCCACACCTAGGTCAGATCTACACCAAGACTTCTGAATACTGGGGAAACAGTACCCTACCAATTGAGCTACATCCTTAGCTCTGTTCTCTTAGTGGTTCCAAATGGTTAATAAAAAACTACCAGGAAAGGTAAATTGCTGACCTAAAAAATGGGTATGTGTTTTTTCCCCTCCCAGACAGGATTTTTCTGTAGTCCTGGCTGTCCTGGAACTCAGATCTACCTGCCTCTGCCTCCCGAGTACTAGGATTAAATGCATGTGCTACCACCACTGCCTAGTGGGTAATTTATTTATACTTAAGAACATTCCAGATATCAGGAAGAAGTATAGAGGCTAGGAAGCAGGAAAAAAGATATATCCAAGGAGTATAAAGACTATAGGTGACAAGCTAGGGAGAAAATACTTGGAGGTGAACTATTCTCCCTTTTTTGAGACAGACTATGTAGCCTTGGCTTTCATTACTTTTCACTAAATACCCTTAAATCTGACTCTGAGCTGGGCATTTTTCAGGCTAACTGCAGAAATTGGAACTCTCCCAAGTTCCCTCACAGCATTCCATAGCTTCTCAGAAAATACACAGTTTAAGTAGCTTCTTCTGACTGACCACAGAAGAACCTTCATTTTCTTATGCGTCTCTTAACTCAGCCTTAATTGAGAGATGCAGTAGTGGTTACGTGATATCCACAGGTAGAATGATGCACAGTTATTTTTACTAGTTATTTTAGTTAGTTGTTTGGAGACAGTATCACAAACTGTGGCCCAGACTAACCTGGAGCTCACTGTCTGTCCTAAGCTGCTCTCAGCAGAGTGTCTTGATTATAGGTGTGCACCAATTCAAGACTGAATTTTGTTTTTTTGGTTTTTTGGTTTTTTGAGACAGGGTTTCTCTGTGGCTTTGGACTGAATTTTGAACCAACAGGCATGATGCTGCGTTTGGAGGTGGTGGCAGGAGACTCAGAAGTTTGAAGTCATTCTCAGCTCTGTAATAAATTGCAGGCCATCCTGAATTACATGAGCCCTTCCTTGTCTCAAAAAAAATCAAAATAAATTTGAATTTTGCGAGCAGAGAGTATAATTCAGTGGTGGATCACTTGTCTATCATGTACAAAATAATGAGTTTTATTCCCAGTGTCACAAAAATGAATTTTGTATTAATTGTAGATTTGAGAAAATATGCAATACATTTTTTACTCTGTTTTATAACTTTCTGGATATAATTCTTTATGCCAACTTTAGTTTCTTGTAAAGCTATGGTATATTGTAACAATCAGTATATTGACACAGATAAACATCAAGATATATAAAAGGGTCTTTTCTATTTGCTCTGTCATGACTACATCTATTTTTCTCCTCCTGTCTTTCAATGGTTTTCTTTTTATATTGACTTTATCTGGTTTTAGTATCTGAGTAATGCTGGCCTCGATAAAATTGAATTGGAACCTGTTTTCTTATCTGTTTCTGGAAGATTGTAAAATTAGCATTAATTCTCTCGCGGATTAAGCTTAGTATTAGTTGCCTAATTTTTTATTTAATTTTTCCATATGATGATCCTCCCCACCTCCCTACCTACACAGTTGTTTCTGTTGGCCATCTTAGAGGTTTATCAATAGATATTGATTTTTATCATATAAACTAGCTTTTGGTTTTGTTGATGTTTCTTCCTTTTTCTCTTAAGTCTTTAAATTTTTTTTTATTTTTTTAATTTTATTATATATACAATATTCTGCCTGCATGTATTCCTGTGGGACAGAAGACAGCACCAGATCTCATTACAGATGGTTATGAGCCACCATGTGGTTGCTGGGAATTGAACTCAGGACCTCTGGAAGAGCAGCTAGTGCTTTTTATCCTCTGAGCCATCTCGCCAGCGCCTTTTATTATTTTTTAGACAGGGTCTCTTTCTTTTTATGTAACTATCCTGCCTTTAAAATCACCATTACCCTTCCTTGATGTCCTTCGCCCTGGAATTGTAGGTACACACCACCAACACTAGCCTGGTTTTGTCATTTTTAATTATAAGGTTTTTGTTTGTTATTTGTGTGTTCACACATACACAGAGGACAACTTTGTGAAATTGGTTTCTCTTACTCCCCTTTTACATGGATTCCAGGGATTGAACTTGGATCATGAGAGTCACACACAAGCACTTTACCTATTGAGCATCCCTCCCTCCCCTTTATTTTTAGATGTTTTTATTGGTAGGAAACCAAGGATCAGCATAACTTTTTCATTCTTTTGTAAAATATAGTCTACTTAATAGAGTAGTGTACTTTTGGATTTTTCAAAAAATATTTATCTTTACAAAGATTTTTATTTTGTATGTGAATGTTTGCCTGTATGTGTATATGCACACTACATGTATATAGTTCCCACTGGAGCTGGAGTAACAGCTGGTTGCAAGCCATCTGACATGGTGCTAGGAACTGAACTCAGTCTCTTCAGCCCCAATATTTATTTTGTGTAATCAAGTGTGTTTGTGTAAGAGTATGTACATATTAGTACAGGTGTCTGTCCAAAGGTGTCAGAACCCCTGGAGTTGGAGTTAGAGGTGATTGTGAACCCTCTGAAGTCATGTCCCCTGGAAGAGCAATTCATGTTCTTAAAGACTAACTCATCCCTCCAGACCACTTTGCAGTTCTTATTAAACAAGACTTTCTACTTAGGTCAGAGTAGTTAGCACAGAATGAGATCAGGGCCTGCATCTGTTTCATTCACTATTGCATATTCCTAGTAGAGTACCTTAGTTTTAGCATGAGTAATTTATGTTTGAACTGTCGCTATGGTAGGGAAGATGCTGTCTTCTCTATACAGCATCAGTACTAGAGTAGTCACCATTGAGAACACATTTGATACCATATCTGATGGCCACCATATGAAGTTATATGGTGCAGTTGCTTTTTTATTTTTTATTGATATTTATTGACCTCTACATTTTTCTCTGCTCCCCTCCCTGCCTCTCCCTTTCCCCTTCAATCCTCCCCCAAGGTCCCCATGCTCCCAATTTACTCAGGAGATCTTGTCTTTTTTTATTTTCTACTTCCTATGTAGATTATATCTATGTAGTCTCTCTTAGTATCCGCATTGTTGTCTAAGTTCTCTGGGACTGTGGTTTGTAGGTTGGTTTTCTTTGCTTTATGTTTAAAAATCACCTCTGAGTGAGTACATGTGATAATTGTCTTTCTGTGTCTGGATTACCTCACTCAAAATAATGTTTTTTAGCTCCATCCATTTTCCTGCAAAATTCAAGCTGTCGTTATTTTTTTCTGCTGAGTAGTACTTCATTGTGTAAATGTACCACATTTTTTTTATCCATTCTTCGATCGAGGGACATTTAAGTTGTTTCCAGGTTCTGGCTATGACAAACAAAGCTGCTATGAACATAGTTGAGCACATGTCCTTGTGGCACAAGTGAGCATCCTTTGGATATATATCCCAAAGTGGTATTACTGGATCTTGAGGAAGGTTGTTTCCTAATTTTCTGAGAAATTGCCACACTGACATCCAAAGGGATTGTACCAGCTTGCATTCCCACCAGCAATGCAGAAGTGTTCCCTTTTCCCCACAACCTCTCCAGCATAAGTTGTCTTCAGTGTTTTTGATTTTGGCCATTCTTACAGGTGTAAGATGGAATCTCAGAGTTGTTTTGATTTGCATTTCTCTGATGACTAAGGATATTGAACATTTCCTTAAGTGTCTTTCAGCCATTTTAGATTCCTCTGTTGAGAGTTCTCTGTTTAGGTCTGTACTTCATTTTTTTTATTGGATTATGTGATCTTTTGGTGTCTAATTTCTTGTTCTTTGTATATTTTGGAGATCAGACCTCTGTCTGATGTGGGGTTAGTGAAGATCTTTTCCCATTCTGTAGGCTGTTGGTTTTTTTGTCTTGTTGACCACATCCTTTGCTTTACAGAAGCTTTTCAGTTTCAGGAAGTCACATTTATTAATTGTTTCTCTCAATGTTTGTGCTACTGGGGTTATATTTAGGAAGTAGTCTCCTGTGCCAATGCGTTTAAGTGTGCTTTCCACTTTCTCTTCTATGAGGTTCAGTGTGGCTGGCTTTATGTTGAGGTCTTTGATCCATCTGGACTTGAGTTTTGTGCATGGTGATAGATCTGTTTTCATTCTTCTGCATGTTGATAACCAGTTATGCTAGCACCACTTATTAAATATGCTTTCTTTTTTCCATTTGATATTTTTTGCTTCTTTATCAAAGATTAAGTGTTCAGGGGGAGGGAGGGCTGGAGAGATGGCTCAGAGGTTAAGAGCATTGCCTGCTCTTCCAAAGGTCCTGAGTTCAATTCCCAGCAACCAAATGGTGGCTCACAACCATCTGTAATGAAGTCTGGTGCCCTCTTCAGGCATGCACGCAGACAGAATATTTTATACATAATAAATAAATAAATTAATAAATTAATTAAATAAATAATAAAGATCAGGTGTTTGAAGATATGTGGATTGATTTCTGGGTCTTCTATTCAGTGCCATTCTTATGCCAATACCAGGCTGTTTTCAGTACTGTAGCTCTGTATAGAGTTTGAAGTCAGGGATTGTGATGCCTCCAGAAGTTCTTTTATTGTACAGGATTGTTTTGGCTATCCTGGGGTTTTTTGCTTTTCCATATGAGCAATTGCTTCTATAAGTCAACTTTCTACTTTAAAGTTCCTTTTTTTCGTGCTGTGTCTCATTCATAAGCTCAGAATGTTTTTGTATAGTGAACAGGAATGAGCTGGGCAATGAGCTGCTTCTGGTTATAGTGCTCCCTTAGGTCTGAAGCATGGAGCGATAAAGCATGCATAGCATGCCTGAATATTGATGCTGTGACATCTATTGTTTATGCTCATTCTCTTTTTCTATTTTAGTGTGGAAATTGGAGAAAGTGTACGTGGAGAGGATGTCTACATTGTTCAGAGTGGGTGTGGTGAGATAAATGACAATCTAATGGAACTTTTAATCATGATTAATGCTTGCAAGATTGCTTCAGCAAGCCGGGTTACTGCAGTCATCCCATGTTTCCCTTATGCCCGCCAGGATAAAAAGGATAAGGTATGAATGGATTTTTTTAAAAATAGTGTTGGTAATCAAACTTAGAGCTAAATGCTAGGCTAGCGTTCTACCACTGAGCTGTACCTTCAGTTCAGATCTTGTTTTTTTTTTTTTTTTTTTTTTTTTTTTTTTTTGAGACAGTGTTTCTCTGTGTAACAGCCCTAGCTGTCCTGGAACTCACTCTGTAGACCAGACTGGCCTGGAACTCACAGAGGTCTGCCTGCCTGTTTTGTGAGTACTGGGATTAAAGGTGTGCACTGCCACCACCTGGCTTCAGAATCTTTTTAACATAGGGACCTCCCTTGCTCTTGGATTGTTAGGATCAACATAGTAAAAATGGCAATTCTACCAAAGGCAATTTATAGATTCAATGCAATCCCCATCAAGGTCCCATCAAAATTCTTCACAGATCTTGAGAGGACAATAATCAACTTTATATGGAAAAACAAAAAACCCAGGATAGCCAAAACAATCCTATACAATAAAGGATCTTCTGGAGGCATTACCATCCCTGACTTCAAACTCTATTACAGAGCTACAGTGATGAAAACAGTGTGGTACTGGCATAAAAACAGAGAAGTCGACCAATGGAATCGTGTAAAGAGGAACATTGCTATCAGTTATATCAGAGCATTTAAAAATGATTTTTTTTTTGAGACAGGGTTTTCTGTGTAGCTTTGGAGCCTGTCCCGGAACTCACAGGCATATAATTTATACTGTATATTTTATTTAAGTCATTTTAACTTTCATTCAGCTGACAGTTATTCATTGTTGTTAAGACTAATCAACAGCCAGGTGGTGTTGACAAACGCTTTTAAGTGCTCGGCTACTAACCTATATATCTTTTTCTATTTTGGTTTTTCGAGGTAGGGTTTCTCTAAGTAGCTTTGGAACCTGTCCTGGAACTTTGTTTGTTCACCAGGCTGTCCTTGAACTCACAGACCCACCTACCTCTGCCTCCCAAGTACTGGGATTAAAGGCAATGGGTGCCCTGGTAACCTATTATCAGGTTAATCCTATCCCTTGCCAGGCAAAGGTAGGTAGATATCCGAGTTTGAGGCCTTCCTAGTCTACAGAGCCAGTTCTAGGACAGCCAGGGCTATGCAGAGAAACCCCTATCTCGAAAAAATGGGGGTAGAGGGAGAAACCTCAGAAAAAAACGGTTGGGTGAGGAAACATCCAGAAATGGTATATGCCTGTAATCCCAGCACTCAAAAGACTGAGGCAGCAGGGTCAAGACTTCTAAGCCAGTTTAGAAAAAGATCAACGGCCATTCTGCGTGAGTTTCTTGGTGATTTGATGTCTTTACAATATAGGTACTTGGTAAATGTTTCTCAAGCAAATGAACTGCTTTCATCTTGGCTTTTCTTTTTTCTTTTTTTCTTTACTTCTATTCAGAGCCGGGCTCCCATCTCAGCTAAGCTTGTTGCAAATATGCTATCTGTCGCAGGAGCGGATCATATTATCACCATGGATCTACATGCATCTCAAATTCAGGTACCAGTGGAAGGAAGCTAAGTACTGAAAGTTAGAAAGGTGGGAGGAGAGCCAGGCATGGTGGTGCACATCTGCATTCTAGAGACTGGAAGCTGAAGCTAGAAGTTAGTAAGACAGTTTAGTATTATGGCTAGGGCATAGGCTTTAGGATTACAACTAGTCTGGATGCTTCTTAGACATACTAGCACATTAACTTCATAACCTTGGACAGGTTACTTCTGAGCATAATATATGTTCATTGTTATGGTTTTAAAATATTAATTCTGATATACTTGGCTGAAAACTGGTGTAGCTGATACAATGGTAGCTATTATGAAGATTATTCCCCTTGAGTAATCAGTCTTAAATTAGAGCTACAGGCATTAAAGATTTTTCATAGAAACCCAGAGCAAGAGAAATCAATCACCACATTTATTTTATGCTATCTAAAGAAGCTTTCTGCTACGAATGGTGGTACATATCTATAATCTTAGCTCCTGGAGGTCCAGCCAGGGAAACTGAATTCCAAACCAGCCTGTGCTGTAGCATAAACCCTGTTTGAAAGTATAAACTCTCAGCCGGGTGGTGGTAACACATTTAATCCCAGCACTTGGGAGGAAGAGACAGCAGATCTCTGTGAGTCTGAGGCCAGCCTGGTCTACAAGAGCTAGTGCCAGGAAAGGCTCCAAAGCTACAGAGAAACCCTGTCTCGAAAAACAAAACAAAACAAACAAAAAGTATAAACTCTCGGCACTTACCATTTGAGTCTTCTGGCAATACAAGGAGGTGCATGAGACAGGAGTGTATACTCATCCTATAAAAAAAAATAATTGAGGAGAAATACAACTGGTTTGTATCAACGAGAATTAAAATACCTATCTCCTGATTTCTGGTTATTCTGTATAATCATTCACTATAAGTAGTTGCTACCAAAAATATATATACCATACTGCTTCATCAGTTTGGCCAGCACAAACGCCAAGTGGCATAAAACAGTGTATATAAATTGTGAGTCTGAACATACTGGCTTGGCAATCCATAGACCTTGGCTGAACTTGACTGTTTACAGGGCTCATTTTTGTTCCTGTGATTAGGTGTGAGTTAGCTAAGGCCTGATATTGCTGATCTTGCCTAGAAAGGGGACTATTTTTAACCTTCCCAATACTTTGAATATTGTAGTAAGGTATTTTCCATGAACTTAATCGTTCCTTTTAAAATTTTGTGTGCGTGCATGTATATGTACACGGATGCACGCACGCTGTGTTGCATGTGGAGGTAAGAGAACAACTTACAGAACTTGTACCAAGTAGGTTCTCACGATCAGACTTGGGCTCCTTTCCTGCTCAGCCATCTCACCAGCCTTTTTTTAAATTATTGCATTGATTGATTGATTTCTGTTCTTGGATGTACATGTGTTGGAAGCATGTGTATGTAGAACTTTTAGTAGTCAGTTCTCCCCTGTGAGTCCCAGGGAGCAAAATCCTCAGGCCATCAATCAGACTTGACAGCAAGTACCTTAGATGAAACCTATCTGTGAATCCACTTTCTTTATATTAGCCTTTCATAAATGGAAGAGAAGAAAATGAAATAAATAAGCTAAACTTGACCCAGCTTCTTTTTCCAGGGCTTTTTTGATATCCCAGTGGACAATTTATATGCAGAGCCAGCTGTCTTAAAGTGGATAAGGGAGAATATATCTGAGTGGAGAAACTGTACTATTGTCTCACCTGATGCTGGTGGAGCCAAGAGGTATGTTTGTGATACTATTCTTCAAAAATAATGTGCTGCTAAAATCTTTCAGATGGTAATGTCCCTTATGATGGGGTTCTCCCATCGACGTGCCCTTTTCACAACTTCAGATTGGATATGCCAGCAGCTAGGACATGGGTTGGATATAGTTTCCACTCTATGCTAGCTTGAGTCATTTGGAAGGCAGGATAGACAGGGTCCTAAGTAGTCATTGCCATGACTGTTACATTAACATCAGTAACTTGGCACTGCAGAGTTAACACTGCTGTAACTTTATCAGGAAGGATAGGACATTTTATGTGCAATCAGTTTATTCTTAAATTCCATATTGATGGGTAAGTAAGGTTTACAAAGCTGTTGGTTAGGCCATTTAAAGCCGGGACCCTAAATTTTTTAATCCAACTTATTGCCAAGGATTAGCAGTTATAGCTCAAATAATGTAAACTGAGAGCCTTGATTTCCTTAGTGGATTCCTTATAAAAATATGGCCCATATTCTTATTGTGGAAGTAGAGTGAAGGACTACAGGGCTCAGGTGAGTAGAAAAAACTAAGTTAGAACTTGCCAAAAGTGAAACAAATCATGAAAAATTCAAAAAGTTCAAATCTTTCTCAACCATCTCTTTAATCTCAGTAACTTCAGTGGAATTGATAAACTGGGAACTTGAGTTGTTTATTCAGGTGACAGTATAAAGACATCCCTATATAGGCAGGTCACACTTCATCTTAACTTCTTAAGCATCATCTTCACATCTTTCTTAGGAACTTAGAAAATAATTAATTTGAAATAATCAAACAGGTTTTTTAAAGTTTGATATTAGTTTGTAATTCTTTATTCTAATTACCTCATAGTGATGGAGGATTTTCCAGTTGAGTGTTGCTCACTTCTGTCTTGGCAGGGTTGGAGAGTAGGTAAGGGTACCAGTGTGGTTGTAATTTTCACAGTAGCTCTCCACTCAAGGGTGTACATGTTACTTTCCCAACTCTTTTCTGCTTTGTTGGAGACTGAATGTGTTGGCCAGTAATAAGCATGAACAGTTCGGAACACTTGAGATGACTGGTCGTGCATTTTTCTTGGATGTCATAATTCTAAGTAAATTAGTTACCTCTGTTACATGCCTAAGCAGTAGTAATAGAGAGCACAAGGTATGGGTCCTTTAGATCCAGGTAGAAGCATTGCCTAGAGTTATGGTTCAAACCTCTTATGGTCAGAGGTTCTTGACCTGTTCAGCAAAAATTCTGTTCACAAAAGAAATAGGGCATAGTTCTAAAGTTTGATCAATATTACATTTAAAAACACTAAGTCTGAAGCATGAGTCTTTTCTTTGTGACAACGATTACACACTGGTGTGTGGGCACACATCATAGGGGTAGGGTAGCCTATTGTCATTTGCACTGAGTGACTTTCTCCTTGAGTGAATGTGTTGTATCTCGTTGTCAGTGTCTTCTAACCAGGCTTTTAATGTGGCTTATATTATCTTTAAGATTTGGGCTGTAGTAACATGCCCTGTTTGTCTGGTTAATTGGTTTAATTTTCTTTCTAGTACTTGTAGAAGGAATACCAAGCTTGGTGACCAGGTAAAGTTGCTATTTACCATTGGTGGTGTTTCATCACCATCATGGGAGAGATGAGTGTATGGACATGCATTGAAAGGGTGGACACTGCTCCACTCCTAGCTTCAGATTCACGTATCACTGTTTGTTTCTAGAATCACAAGTCTTCCATGATGGGATTGGGACAATCTATGTACTCCTGCACTAGCTAATAAGGTCTCTCTTTCCTTCTGCCTTCAATCTGTTAAACTAATGTACCTTGCATATACTGCTTCCCAGGATTGGTGAAGGGTATGTCTACCCCATCCCCAGAATGAATGGTATAAGTTTGATATTCCTTTTTTTTTTAAATTTATTTATTATGTATACAATATTCTGTCTGTATGCCTGAAGGCCAGAAGAGGGCGCCAGACCTCTTTACAGATGGTTGTGAGCCACCATGTGGTTGCTGGGAATTGAGCTCAGGACCTTTGGAAGAGCAGGCAATGCTCTTAACCACTGAGCCATCTCTCCAGCCCCCAAGTTTGATATTCCTATACTGCCATTGATATTACAGAGGCATTAATCCATAAAATCCAGTTTGTAATGCTTGTTTTTTCAGATGTCAATGATTGTTGCTTTCTTTTAGCTCTGGGATCTGTTTTAGTTTCAAGGACTATTCTCCACTAGGAAAAAAAATATTTTCTATAAGTGGATAAGAGAAATGGAACCCAGGGCCTCACGCATGCTAGACAGAGCGGTCTACCACTGAACTACACTTCCGGCATTGGAAGCCACATATGCATCATTAACTCTGGACCTCTATCTTACAGAGTGACCTCCATTGCAGACCGATTGAATGTGGATTTTGCCTTGATTCACAAGGAACGGAAGAAGGCCAATGAAGTGGACCGCATGGTGCTAGTAGGAGATGTGAAGGATAGGGTGGCTATCCTTGTGGATGACATGGCTGACACTTGTGGTACAATCTGTCATGCCGCTGACAAGTGAGTGCAGGGCGTTGTGCTAGTAGTTGAAGGAAGAAGCTAACTACTGCTTTGCTGATTTTCTTTTGAAATACAACTGAGCGGGTAAATAGCTTTGGGATATTTTGATCATGTTAGCTTTTAATACATACAGGTGAATAAGTATTCCTTATTTCAGATTTTTAGTTTTTATAAAGAGACACTGCTTTTATATTAAGTATATCCTTACTATCAAAAGTCAAGTCTATCACATAAACTATCTTCCAAAGTCCTTTCTTAGTAATATAATCTACCACAGATTGGGTTGTTTCCCTTATGACGTGGCTGACTGGGAGCTGTGGTGAGTCAGTATTTGGATCACATGTTGCTAGATCACGGAAAGGTCCAAATTCCACATCTAGTTTTTACTGAAAATATATTATGTTTGCCATTATAAAACCTAAAGTCATTAAATTCAAGCATAGTCAAAACAACTTCTAGATGCTAAATTTGCCCTTTAACCATCCAATCAGCAACATTAATTATATTTACATTATTATACACTGTTGACTTTTGTTTTGATGAGTTAGAAATCCATACATGTCCTTTACATATATTTATTCATTTTGTATGTGTGTATACATGCACATGCCATGGCAAGCATGTAGAAGTCAGAGGACAACTTTAGGAATGGTTCTCTTCTTCTGCCCTGAGGGTCCCAGGGATCAAATTCAGGTCAGCAGGCTGGGCAGCAAGCACAGTCAAATGCGAATATTCCTGGTTAAGCTTATTTTCAGGGTCATAGATTCTCAGTCTTGTGGTACCATATCTTTATCGTGTAGTTTTCCAGATAACATTGAAGGACATTTCTCTTTTTACCAGCCAAAAAGGAAAAGAACGCAGATTACCCCTGGAAATTTTGTAAGTTCTGCTGATATAATAAGGCTTAGTGCAGACTTCTCTCCTTGATATGGCCAGTATGTGTCCCCCTAAAATTAATATGTTAACTTCTTGCCCTAGGTGTGGTTTTGCAGATTACCGTTGGGGGTGGCACTTAGGCTTAAATAATGAGATCTTGGGAATAGGATCCTCATGTTATAATTAGTGACCTTATTAGAAGAAAATGCTTGCTATACTATCCTTACATGTGTTTTATGTGAACCCACAAAATGGTACATACTATCAACCTGGGCAAAAATTGTTTCAAAATGAAACCTACCTTGTCAGATTCCAGACCTGTAAAAGATAAGTTTGTGCTTAAACTACTTAAGCTACTGTTCTGCTATGACAGACTAGTATTCTTCTTTAGAATTTGGATTCTGTAGTTGCATGTCAGATTAATCAGCTTTTTTCCTCTAGACTTCTCTCAGCTGGAGCTACCAGAGTTTATGCTATCCTGACTCATGGAATCTTTTCTGGCCCAGCCATTTCCCGTATCAACAACGCATGCTTTGAAGCAGTAGTAGTCACCAATACCATACCTCAGGAGGATAAGATGAAACACTGCTCCAAAATACAGGTGAATGGGGTTAATCCAGAAGAAATTTCCTTTAGTGCTTTGCAGGTAGTAGCATGTTAGGTCAGATGTGTGAATAGTGAAGCTTAAGTTCTTTGGGTTTATCTGTTATTGTTTGTTCTGGGAATGGAACCCAGAGTCTTGCTCCTGTAGGTGAGGACTAAGCCACTGGATTTCTGAAGCCATCCTCTGTTCTTTTTTCTTTTGGCATTGAGAATGGACCCAGAGCCCTACTTTCTTTGGACTTTTTTAAGGTATACTCTCATTAAGTTGCCCAGACTGGCCTTGAATTCACTCTGTAGCCCAGGCAGGCCTCGATTTGAAATCATTTTTGCTTCAGTCTCCCAAGAAGCTAAGGGCCTGGCTTCCTTCTTTGTTTTTGTTTGTTGTTTTGTTTTGTGTTTTTTTTAAGGTAAGGTCTACCTACCTATGCCTCCCGAGTGCTAGGATCAAGGGTGTATCTGACTGCACCCAGCATTGTGTACTTTTTTACATTTTTTAGTTTGTCTGTGTTTGCTTATGTGACTTTCAGAGGCTTAAGATGACATTGAATCCCTGGGCCTGGAGCTAAAGGTGGGTTTTGAGCTTCCCTCTGAGCACTCAGGTCCTCTGCAAACGCTCTTAAGCACTCTTTTTTAAAAAAATGAGCCATCTCTCCAGCATCTTTGAATTTTGTTTTTTGCTTTTTTTAAACAGAGCACATTGTTGACTGGGGCGACCTAAGACTCATTGCAGTTCTCTTGCCCCAGCCTCCCAAATACTATGATTACAGGCATATTCATTCTTGTTAGTGTTTTCTGTTTTGGATTTTTGTTTTGTTTTTCAAGACAACATTTCTCTATGAAGCCATGGCTGTCCTAGAACTCACTGTGTAATCCAGGCTGGCCTCAAACTCACAGATATCTGCCTGCCTCTGCCTCCTGAGTGCTGGGATTAAAGGCATGTCACACCACTGCCTGGCTAATTTTATTCATTCATTCATTTATTGTTTGTGCAGGTTATTACAGAGGACTAAAAGAGGGCATCAGATTCCCTGGAGCTAGAGTTACAGGTGGTTTTAAGCTACACAGATTGTATTGAGAATTGAACTCTAATCTTCTAGAAGAATATTGAGTGCTCTTGATTGCTATCTCTTCAGGTGCTATACACTCATACCTGGACTACATATACAGCGTCAATGTCTTGATGATCTTGTATTTGTCCCATTATTACTAGCATCTTAACTCTTTCTAAGTAATTATAGTGAAAAAGGAAGGCCCGAGTGCTAGATTCTTAGTAAGGGTGCTTTCTAGGCTGCAGATGGACCAGCAAACTCTGTCCCTGCATACTAACCTGGTACATTTCTTGCCTTTGTAGGTGATTGACATCTCCATGATCCTTGCAGAAGCCATCAGAAGAACCCACAATGGTGAATCTGTCTCCTACCTGTTCAGCCATGTTCCTTTATAACAGAATAACTTCTGAAGCTTTTTGAAAATAAACCAACCCCATCCCTCACATTTCTTGGTATTTGAGTTCAGCGGAAGACCCAGCTTGCTCCAGTGTAGATGTTTACATCCCATATTAGCTACATTAGAATTTAGCCTAAATTGGAAAAAGACAGATTGTGGTTAACTGCTAGGATGTCCTACTTGTGTTGTTTCATCCTGACTTGCTTGTTTATTTTGTGAGCCTTGCAGCTTTAACTAGAGGTCAGCTGCTGAAAGATGTATAGACTATTGAGAATATTCCACAAGGTCCATAGGACATAATTGACAGAGCTCATACTCTATTTCTCGGGAATGCTTTGGGGTTTTTCTTCATAGCAACAAAGTCAGCCCATATGTGATACATTTTCAGAGTTTTGTGCTAAACTATAGCAAGAGCCCTGAGCATCCTTAAACATAGTTCCAGTAGTTGAGCACCCTGTTAGGCAGGGGCAGTAGCTCAATGCAGTAATTAACCTTTGGGAGGAAGAAGCCTGATCCATTGCTATCTGTTTAACTCTATAGCTTGAATTCTCTATACCTGTTCCTTTCCTTTTGGCTTTACCTTCAGCCATTTTGACCTTTTCCTAGCCAAAAATATCTTGGACTCAGTGATCATTGTACTTGTACCATAATCTTGTGTAAAGAGACTTGCTTCTTGCTATGTAGCTGCTAACTTTCTCGTTAGATACCTTGCTGTAGTGTAGTCTTCCCTAGCCTATTACCACTGTGGCAGTAGCTTTGAGGTGGTGTCTTAGTGCCTTTGATTAATTTAAGTATTTAATTTTCATCTTCCTTGAATCCATTTGGTCTCTCAATTGAACAGATTTCTGCTAAACAATTTGGTGTTATATATATATAGTCTCTTGTTGAGAACTTAATAAAATGTCTGTAATGTATGCAACTTGGTCTGTGTCACATCTACTGATTTCTCTGCAGAAAGTTTGTCTTTGGTGTCTCCCTGTCCAATGTATCTCTTATTTTTTTCCAAGACATTTTAAGCAAAGCAACAATGGAAAGACTTTAAGATATTTGAAGTTTGCTGAGAATTAGAAGCAATCTAATTCTGTGCGGTGTATCTAAACTATATGATGCATAATGCCTCTGGGTTTCTGCCACTTATTCCTGGGGATCCAAATTCTTATTCCTTTTGAACCAATTTTGCCTCCTACATCAGTGTTTGGCATTTAAGTTCAGCCCTTCAAAGTAAACTTGTGATTGTAAGCATGTACAATTTCAACATAAATTATGATGCATTCCAAGATTTTTAAGTGGGTTTCTTTGTGTGTGACTACATAAGAATGTGTGTTTTCTTTGACATTCTTAGTGATTTTAGAGTTGGAGAATGCTCCTTTCTGAGACAGGATTTCTCTGTGTAACCCTAGCTGTCCTGGAACTCCTCTAGACCAGGCTAGCCTGAAATTCAGAGATCTGCCCGCCTCTACCTCCCGAGTCCTGTGCCATCACTGCCTAGGTAGGTCTTTTGTTCTTTTAAACCTGGATCGTGTTTTTATTTTATTATGCTTCCGTTGATTATGGGGATAGCTGTAATACAGTTAAACTTTTCACAAAAGTGATTCCAGAGGGATTAGAGTAAGCTATGATTTTTTTTTTTTCTGGAAGAAGCTGAGGGAGCTAATTATGCTACTTCCTGAAGGATTGAATCAGTGCGTCAAGGTTCATCATTTCAGAATACAGTAGTTACTTATCTATAGATAATAATATTGTAAGAACCATATTGGCTACCTGGAACCATTAGGTATTATATAACCATATTATATAGCAGGTTTTTCCTATACAGGCGTACCTGTGATAGTTTTGTCTATAAGCTATGCACTGTAAGACAACAACAAAACTGAGCAATTATAGCTCCATTAATAAAATTGTCAGCATCACTATTGTGCCTTGGGGTCATTAAGTGAAGTAATGGACAGCTGATGTGATAACTAAAGACTAATAGGCTGTTAGTTAGCATATATAGTGTGGCTATGCAGGGCAAAAGGATGGTTAAGCCCAAGGCAGGATTGTGCAGTAGCATTAGGTCTCATGTGACACAACTTAAAGTTGTTTTATTTCTGGGTTTCACTCTAAGACCCAGACTGGAACTCTAATAGCTAGGGTGAGGCTTTGAGGTCATTCTTTAACTTTGAACTATACCTAGAGCAAGGCAACTGCCTGTGACATTAAGGAAAGTGCCATAAGCAAACGCCTACAGTGGGAGAACCTCTAATGTCTTAAACATTGGTTTGTTGTGTTTTATTTATTTTTGAGATAGAGTCACCTATCTGGCCTCTAATCGAGGTCTTCCTGCCTCTACCTCATGAATGCTGGGATTAAAGGCGGGTGCCACTCATGTTTTTTTCCCATTTATTTTAAAAATGCATTTATTTAGTCTGAATGTGGCGATCACAGAACAACTTGGAGGAATTTTTAAACCATTTGGCTCTCGGGCATCATCTGCAGCAGGTGCCTATAGGCACTAAATCATGGAACCAGACCCAGCAACCATTGAGTGGTGGGAGGAGGGTTGTGTCATCGTGTTTGAGGCAAGGTCTCACTGTGTAACCCTGGCTGGCCTGGGACAGGCTAGTTGCAAACTTGGAGGTCTGCTTCTTGAGTGCTGGCATTAAACATGCGTCCATACTTGGCTCCCAACAGTGAATATTTTAGTCTGTTTTGTTTTTAATGATACTTTCTGATGAGTGGACTTTTCTAGCATGTGGGTCCTGGGCATCAAACTATGTCATCAGGCTCTGGAGGCTGGGCCATCTGACTGGCCCTCTAAGGTTTTTTGACAGCTTGTCAAGCCAATGCTTCCATAAGACTGGATGAGCCCGTCTCCACTTTCCACATCTGGAGAAGGGTTTTCTGCTGGAGACAAGGGTGTAGTGCATGCCTGGTCTTGAGACTGGAGCAAGGAGGTCACCATGAATATGAGTCAAGTGTATCTCGGGCCACATAGTGAGCATCTTAGAAAAAAAGGGGTTTTCCGACTAAAAGTGTTAGGGACAATTCATAGTACATGACTCTTAAAACTGAAGGTTATTATGAAAAACCTGGAATTGAGTTTTTGAAAAACATCTCTATTGTCCTTCAGAAGAGAATCTAGTGATAGGTGCTTTCCACAAAATGAAAAATAAGTAAATGACAAGGGAGAGCTTGCTGTTCTGAAAGACTCACTTTAATTGCCCCCAGGCTTTTTGCAACCCGCACACAATAGGACCTAAAGAGGTCTGGGTACAAGAGGGCCATGTGTCTTTGGAGTCCTTCAGGGCACCATCTGTGGTAAGAAGCCACCTTAGTCATCTCCCCTGACCTCTTGTAAATTGAAATGGGAGACAAAACAGCTACATGCAGGCACACACCCTCAAGTTAAATCCCTGTTCCATTTACAAGCCAAGAGTTGACCAGTCTTGTACCTGTTAGGATTTCACTAGTGTCTCCCAACTGCTGGCCCTGCTTCTTGCAACTCAGTGTCACCCTGGCCCTGGACACAGCTTCTTCAAACAAGTGCTCTTTGTTGATCTGCCTGCCTCTGTGGATCCCTCCTGAGTAGTGGGATTAAAGGCCTGTGCCACCACAGTTGACTTTAGATAGCATTTATGTGTATTTGTATGTAAAAGTTTGCTTACTTAGAAACAGGTACCCTTGGAGGCCACAGAGGGCATCAGATCACCTGGAGTTGGGAGTTGCGGGTTCCAAGAGCAGTAAGCATCTTAATGGCTAAGCCACCCTCTATTCCACTGTCCATGTCAGGTAAAAAGCATGATACTCAACGGAATCTTGTTAAGGTAAATCTTTTTAGAATCTGTTTGGGATACACACGCTTCAGTAGTTTTCCATCTTTTTTTGTTTGTTTGGTTGGTTGTTTGGTTTGGTTTTTTGAGACAAGCTTTCTCTGTAGCCTTAGAGGCTGCCCTGGAATTAGCCTTTGTAGACCAGGCTAAAGATGATCTTTTAGGGCTGACAAGATAGCTCACCAGATACAGGTGCCTGCTCCCAAGCTTTCTTGTGCCCATAAAATCTTCGGCCTGAATCCCAGGACCTGTTTTTGCTTAGTGCTTGGGACGAGCCACTAACTCAGGCAAATATTTTCTTTTTTCTTTTGACGTTTTTGAGACAGGGTTTCTCTGTGTAGCCCTGACTGTCCTGGAACTCACTCTGTAGACCAGACTGGCTTTTAACTCACGGAGATCCGCCTGCCTCTGCCCCCTGAGTTCTGGGGTTAAAGGCGTGCGCCACTGCTGCCCAGCCATACAAATATTATATACCTTGTTTTAAAATTACATTTATAGCCAGGTGGTGGTGGCTCACGCCTTTAATCCCAGCACTCGGGAGGCAGAGGCAGGTGGATCTCTGAGTTCGAGGCCAGCCTGGTCTACAAGAGTTAGTTCCAGGACAGGCTCTAAAATTACAGCGAAACCCTGTCTCAAAAAATTAAAAAAAAAATTACATTTATATAGTAGCAGGGCAGGAATACATACCAATCTGCAGGAGACAGGTCCTTCTACTCTGTAGGTCCTGGGGATTGAGCTCAGGTGATCGGGCTTGGCATGAAGTGCCTGTATTTGAGCTGTTTTGCCAGCCCATGCTTTATATCTTTTAACCTCATCTCATTTCCTCCCCATTACCCTATCCCCAGCAAACTGTTTTATTCTCTGCCTCTGGGTATTTTCATTTTAGAGTCCACACATAAATGATCTATCTGTATGTATCTTTCTCCACTTCTATACTGTCCTCTAGGTCCATGCTACGGCAGGGTCTCCTGTTTTTACTATAACTGAACAATACCCCTTTATGTATATTTACCACATCCTCTACCCATTTGTCTGCCATACGTACCTAGCTCCTTTCCATTTTTATTGTTTCGTTTTGCGATAGGGTCTCGGAGCATAGGCTGGCCTAAAGCTTGCTATGTAGCTTTAGTATCTTGATAGTCCTACAGCTGCCGGACGCTAAAGTCACAGCTATGTACCACCACACCTGACTGAAGCATTTTCTTTTCCAGCACCACCCCTGCCTGCTGCCATGCTCTCTACCATGATGATGACAGTGGCCTAAGATTCTGAAACTGTAAGCAAGACCCAAATGCTTTCTTTTATAGGAATTACCTTGATCATGTTGTCTCTTCACAGCAATAGAACAGTGACCAAGACACTTCCCCCATGCACCTTGTGCTTGCCAAGAATTCACTCACATCTTGCTGTTTGACTCAGGGCTTTAATGTAAGCAGTATATTGGGCAGAGGTTTTACATCGCCTGCATGCGGGAGGCCAAAAGTAGTCATGCTGCTCACCTTCTTCAAGATCTAGAGAAAAGTCCTCTAATGATACACTGGGTGAGGACTCCTATCTCCGTCCAGGCAGGGGAGCTGCCCTACAGCTAATTCCTTTCCCTGGACTGGCTGCTGCTCTGCCTCCTGGCAGAGAATATGCCCCTAATGAGTAGTCACGTTCTTTCCTGCAACCAGACTCACAAAGCCTGTCACTGCTGCACAGCTGCCACTAGGGGGAGCAAAGTAGAGGCTCTAGAGAAGGAAGAGACTGCTTGGAGATGGCTGGAGGCTCTTAGCAGTAGGATGTGAGATAGCCTAAGCACCTGTCAGCTTTCCAGGCACCCCAGTAGCCATGGTAACAACACAGTGCCCAGTTCACATCCTATGGGCAGACTAGTGAATGTGCATCCCCCATGTGAGGAGCTCAGTGTATTGTGACAAACAGGCTTTGTGTTGGCTGAGAAAGCACATGTGGGTGCAACAGGGCTCCAGAGTCTGAGGTACCTTTAGTCTCCAGGAAGCTTCTACTTTCAAAATAATATTTTAATTACTATTTTGAGTTTTATACAACATCTTTCAATCACATGCGCCCCTCCCCCAAATCCACCCTCTCTGCTCTCACTCCATTACCTACCCATCTTCGTTTTCTTTTTCTGGAAGAGGGTGGTTTAGACAGGGTCTCTCTGCATAGCCCTGGCTGTCCTGGAACTCACTATGTAGATTAGGCCAGCCTCGAACTCAGAGATCCACCTGTGCCTGCCTGACTTCTTGTAATTTTTTTAGGATTTATTTATTATGTACAGTGTTCTGCCTGTGTATGCCTGTATGCCAGAAGAAGGCACCAGATTTCATCATAGATGGCTGTGTTGTGAGCTACCATGTGGTTGCTGGGAATTGAACTTGACCTCAGAAAAAGCAGCCAGTGCTCTTAAACTCTGTGCCATCTTTTCAGCCCTTAACTGTATTTCTTTCTTTTTTCTTTTTGGTTTTTTGAGACAGGGTTTCTCTGTATCTCTGGCTGTCCTAGAACTCTCTCTGAAGAGCAGGCTGGCCTTGAATTCAGAGATCTGCCTGCCTCTGTCTCCCTGAGCGCTGGGATTAAAGGCATGCGCCACCACTACCCAACTTTAATTGTATTTCTTTTAAGACTTTTTTAGTGGTTGTGTTAGAGTTAGGAATATATTAGTTACAAGTAATTCATGTCCACTATCAAGCAACACTTTGCATTCCCAAACTACTCTTGAGTGGGGCCTGTCCGGGAGTGTGATTGACGTACCAAAGGTCACACCATGCGGCACACCACACCTGTCTGCGCTCTATGAGCCACCATACAGTTAGTGAACCGGACAAGGGGCTGGAGATTGAAAGACACACAGAGACAGGTCATCCTTGAAACAGGAATGCCCCAAGAATGTCCCCTTTATTGTGTTCAGGGGCAGTTTATATAGGGATCCTTAACTGATAGCCACACCCCAGCCAAACCCACCAGAAACCACTCTCCTGCCATCAGGAACTCCTGAGGTTCTCATGCTCAGAGCAGCTGTAGGAAAACCAGTTGTTTACAAGAAATTCAGGATCTGGGGTTCACAGCTCCCAACAACCATTAAGGAAAATTCACTCTTGTTCCCAGCAGCCATAAAATGCCAATAGCGCCTCTGCTAGTAGCAGGATCTCATGCCCATTGCTCCCCTCACTATGCTGGGATGTTTGTCTGTCCTGCCTGAGCTCATACAGGACCTGTGCACAGTGTCACAGTCACCGTGAGTTCATGTATGCAACTGCCAGTTGTGTCTAGAAAGCACTGTTTCCTTGAAGTTACCCGTTACTTCTGCCTGGAGTCTTTCTGTCTCCCTCTACTGTGAAGATCGATCCCAGAGGCTTTGGGGGAAGGTGTAATCTGTAATCCCTATTGACCAGGCGGTGGTGGTGCACACCTTTAATCCCAGCACTCAAGAGGTAGAGGTGGGTGGATCTTTGTGAGTTTGACTGTCTTGAAAAAAAAAACCAAAAAACAAAATGTAATCCCTACATAGGGCTGAGTAATCTATAGATAATCTCTCAATTTTTGTATGTTGATCAGGTGTGGGTTTCTGTGTTTACTCACTATGGCTCCAATAAGTTTCTCTAGTGAGGATGGAGAGATGCGCTTATGCCAGGATTTTCCCCACCGAGCAGAATGGTAGATGGGGTGACTTAACAGCAGGCTGCTTAATCTTGCACTGGTGGCCCCTGAGAAATATTTTTAGGCGACCAAATATTTTGGTATATAGGTGAATAAACAAGTGTACAAATGAGACTAGGTCAAATTTATTTCAAAATTTCTTTGGACTGCATGTGATATTAAAGATGAAAGAACATTTGAGTTCTGATGAGGTGGATTGCTTGTTTATTTTACATGAAGAATTAAATTTTGACTGAATATTTGATGCTACAGGTGTAGGGTATCCTTAAGGTGTTTCAGGAGTGACTGATGTCTAGATTATATACTAGTCACGCTGACCACACCACTTCAGAGAAATGTGGAGTATAAAATGGCAGAACTATGCTTAGGGCCCTTTCAGAGGTTGCTTGAAATTTTGTCCTAATTCCAAGCCAATTTTTTAAACAATTTTTGTAAAACTCATTAGTGATTTTAAATTTTTAAATTTTTTTATTTTACATGTATGACTTGCCTACACACACACATTTGTACCATGTGCATGCCTGGTGCAATCTGAGACCGGAAGAGCACATTAGGTCCCCTGGCACTGAAGTTACATAGATGGATATTGAACCTCACACCTGGAAGATCAGACTCTGATCCTACCTAATTGATAAGCCATCTATCCAGCCTCAAAACAGGAATTTCTAAAAAATGAAGTATTAGGACCAATACAATCCAAAGATACCCCAATATGATACTTAACATTCTAAGGAATGAGGATTATTATTAAATGAGTAAATTATTAAAACCCTCTTTTCGATATTTTTTTTTTTTTTTTTGGTTTTTCGAGACAGGGTTTCTCTGTGGTTTTGGAGCCTGTCCTGGAACTAGCTCTTGTAGACCAGACTGGTCTCGAACTCACAGAGATCCGTCTGCCTCCCGAGTGCTGGGATTAAAGGCGTGCGCCACCACCGCCCGGCCTCTTTTCCATATTTAAACCATGGATTTCTGTAAGAGCAGAAAACTTTGTAGACTAAAAGCGCTGCAGTTCATCTCATGGTCATCTCGGGTGTGAGTCAGAATGGTTCAGGCAATGTCTGTCAGCATTGTGCAGCACGATGGCACGCACGGCAGTGGGAAATGCACTTGTATGTTTAGAGCCAAGATGACAGTAAGAGTACAGAATGCAGCAGAGGCGTGCCACCAGGAATACCTTAGGCTCCCTGGGCGCTTGGTTTGGAATTCATTTTGAGTTGTGGCTCCTTCAGTAACCAACTGCTGCCTGACTTTACAACGCCGGCATTTAATCACATGACCTCATGTGGAGTCGAGACCCACGGTTTAGGAAGCTGTTGTTTACAAATAGGGAAATGGATAATTAGGGCTTGCTGTGATAAGAAACACAATGAGATTTCTTACACAAGGTGCTATGCGAACTCTGGAATCCCACTCCTAAGGCTTAGCAATCAGGAAAGACTTCCTGGACACATTTTTTTCTTTTCAATACAGTCTTGAACGCAATCCTCCTGCTTCAGTCTTCCAGCACCTAGCACTTTTGTCAGCACTGATCCCTTCTGCGCTCTGCTTCATTGCTGAGCGCCTTTGTCTCGCTCTTCAGCTGGCATTCCTTGTATGGTTCTCCACCTTCCCTAAGCCTTGGGCTTCACCTGTAAACCTTGCTTATTTGCCATTGGGAGAAGCATCCCTCAGCTCTGGAGATTCCCCAGTTAATATTGCCTTTCTGTCTCACCCTGCAAACACCCCCCCTTTTTTTCTCTCAAATTACATAGTGCTATGAGCACTGTCTTTGAATTAAAGAAATATTTATTTATTTTTAAAGATTTATTTATTTTAGCTATACGAGTACTCTATCTGCATGTAAGCCTGCATGCCAGATCAGGATCCTGCTATAAATGGTTGTGAGCCACCATGTGGTTGCTGGGAACTGAACTCAGAACTTCTGGAGGAGCAACCACCCCACCGATGCTCTTAATCGCTGAACCATCTCTCCAGCCCCCCTTATCTGGTTCTTATTATTGTGTGTATGTGCATGGGGGGGGGAGTGTGCACGACAAAAAACAACCTTGTGGAGTCTGTATGTTTTCACCTTCCACTTTCCCAGGGTGCCTCAGGGGTTCTATTGCTGTGATACACGTCAAGAATGACTTGTGGTTTGTTTCAGTTTGTTCATCACTGAGGGAAGTCAGGGTAGGAAGCAAAGCAGAGGCAGCAGAGGAGTGCTGCTTACTGGCTTGCTCCTTGTGATTTGCTTAGCCTCCGTTCTTACACGATCCAGGACCACCTGCCCAGGGGTGGCACCATCCCCAGCAAGCTGGGCCCTTCCACATCAGACATTAATTAAGAAAATACACTACAGGCTTGCCCACAGCTCAATCAAGGGGTATTTTTTTGATTGAGGTTCCCTCTTTTTTATTGTTTTTATGAGGTATGAGAGTTTACTTGCATGTGTCCGTGTGAATCCCATACACACTTGGTGCCCACAAAGGTCAAATCCTCCGGAACTGAAGTTACAGATGGATGAGAGCCACCATGTGGGCGCTAGGAACTGATCCTGGGTCCTCTGAAAAAGTGCTCTCGCCTGCTGAGCCATCTGTCCAGCCCCTGAGGTTCCCTCTTCTAAAGTGATTCTAGTTTGGCGTCCAATTGGCATAAAACTAGCAAACACGCATGGGTTTGGGGGCTTAAACCCAGATCACCAGGCATGAATAGCAAGTGCTTTTGCCTGCTGAGCCATCTTGTTGGCTATTGTGTGATACTATTCCTGTAGAGACATGAAAAACCTACTCGTCCAAGATAGAGGACCGAGGACAGACCAAGTTAAGGATATACCAAAATCCAACTTGGTGAGTCAATGAGTTTTATTGGGGTTACCTACAATAATATGAGTCAGGAGTTACTTATGGGAGCAGAAATGGCTAAAAGATGGCTGCGTCACAAAAGTCCACCCCAACATGGATCATGGTGCATGAAATCTAGAACTCTGGAGCACACTGCACAGCCTACAGGCAGCTCAAGGGGTTGCAGTGTCTTTTCCAGGCAATATGACTAGTCCTTGCCTCTTCCCGCAGTTCAGCTGGTCTCTGCCCATCTTCAGTCAGATACTGATTGAAACAGGATGTAAAACCTGTAGCTAGCTAGCCTGGTGCTGTATGCCTGAAATCCTAGCACTTGGGAAACTAAGGCAAGAGGACTGTGACTTAGAGTCTGATCATGATAAAATTTATTTAAAAAAAAAAAACAAGGATAAGAGAGAAAAGATAGCAAACCTATGTATTTGTGTGTTGGGATGTTTGAGCATTTTTGCCTGGATAGCTTCTGCAGATCCTCATGAAGGTGAAGTTGAGCAACTGAGTGAGGCCACCTTAAGTATCTTCAGGGATTATCATTTTTGTTTGTTTTTACCTTTTCTCCCTGGGTGCTTATTTTCATTTCTATATTCACTTTTATGCATATATGTATCTTGCTTGTATGTCTGTGTATGTGCATCACATGGTACCTTCGGAGGCTAGAAGAGGGCATCAGATCCCCTGGAAGTAGAGTTACAGATGTTTGTGAGCCACCATTTGGGTTCTGGGAATCAAAGCCAGTGCTGCTGAAAAGGGAGCCAGTGTGCTTAACCACTGAGCTGTCATTCCTACCCTGTTTGTGCCTTTTTAAGGACAGCGTCTCATGTAACCCAGGCTGCCCTGAAACACACTATGTAGCTGGGAACGCATTTGAACTCATTCTCCTGCCTCTACGTCCCAAATGTTACAGTGTTTGCAACTATAGCTGGCTTCGAGAAGGACTGTCTGGAAAGGACAGGGAAGTTGTAGAACCAAGGGAATCTGGGGTACAGGCTTAAATACATATATTAAGTGTATAAGGTAAAAATTGAGGTATGAGACATTTAATTTAAAAGAGAGAGAGAAACAGATGCCAATGAAGAAGGCCCTAAGGGAAAAATTGTGTTTCTTTCAAAACGTTAGACCTAACAGTGTCGCAGAAACTTTGGGAAAGGTGACTAGGAAAGAAGTCTTTCTCAAAAGCTGCCGCCCCATCACAGAGATAATTTCAGTGTATGTGGGAGCCATGAACGGTAGAGGCCACTGCAACAGCAAGGAAGTGGATGATAATCTAAAGTAACAGTTTGACAGAGTCAAGAGCCACACTTAGAAGGTGCCACCAGGAACCGACTGGGAATAAACAGGAAGTCAGTGCAAACGGGAGGCACTCTTCCCTTTCGCTGACTGACACAGAAGCGTCATGCATATTTATCAGGTAAGATAGGCTGTGAAATAGTCCAAGGGGGTAATTCACACATCTGCCACCGGAGCCTTAGTGCTGGGAACATTTAAATTCCTCTAGTAGCTCTTTAAAAATAGTCGGTGAATGACTGTGCTTCAGAACAATAGAAGTTCCTGCTGCTCCCTTGTAAATCCCTCTTTCTACCCTCAGCCACACCTTTCCAAACAGCCACTGATTCCACCACCTCCTCCTGCTCATCTTTTTTGTTTTGTTTTGTTTTTCAAAACAGAGTTTCTCTGTGTAGCCCTGGCTGGCCTTGAACTCACTCTGTAGACCAGGCTGGCCTTGTTTTTGTTTTTTTCGAGACAGGGTTTCTCTGTGGTTTTGAAGCCTGTCCTGGAACTAGCTCTTGTAGACCAGGCTGGTCTCGAACTCCCAGAGATCCTCCTGCATCTGCCTCCCAAGTGCTGGGATTAAAGGTGTGCCCCCACCACCGCCCAGCACCAGGCTGGCCTTGAACTCACTGAGTTCTGCCAGCCTCTGCCTCCCTAATGTGGGGATTAAAGGCGTGGCCCAACATCTTCCTGTGCACCTCAAGTCCTTACATTTGAGACTTACAGGGTTTAAATTCCTGCTGGCTTTCTCTCTATCTCTTTTTTTTTCTGATACAGGTTCCTGTCATGTAACCCAGGCTGACCTAGCCTTTACTATATAGTGCAGGTTTGCCTGAAACTAACAATTCTCCTGTATCAGCTTCTGAAGTAGCTTGCAATCCCAGGCAGGAACCATCATGCCTGCTGATTCACTATTCTTTAAAATGAAGATTTTAATTTCCACAGAAAATGTGGTATTTGGTGGCTGGAGAGATGGCTCAGTGGCTAAGAGCATTGCCTGCTCTTCCAAAGGTCCTGAGTTCAATTCCCAGCAACCACATGGTGGTTCACAACCATCTGTAAAGAGGTCTGGTGCCCTCTTCTGGCCTTCAGGCATACACACAGACAGAATATTGTATACATAATAAATAAATATTTAAAAAAAAAAGAAAGAAAGAAAATGTGGTATTTGTCTTTCTGGGCCTGACTTATTTCACAATGTTAGTTCTATCTATTGCTGAAAATAACAGAATTTCATTGTTTTTATAGTTGAATCATATTTTATTATTTTATACATACTGTCAAGTCCCAAAAGAATTCAAGGCAAATGACTAACTGGTGCCTATTAGCATACCAAAGCGCACTCTACCCTGATCCACCCCAGCTCCCTTGACCCTAAACTTCTCAGGCCCGGGGACTGGGCTTCCCTTCCCTGGCTTCTCTCCTATAAAAACCTGCCATTCAGTAGGTGCTTTCTTGGTTCTCCTGACTTTCTTTACTCTCTTGGTCCTTGGCTCCTTTCTTTGTGTGTTCATGCTCTCGTTCCCCTCCTCTCACGCACCAGTTCAATATGGATCCTTCCAGATGCCTCTGGCTGTACTCTCCCTCAATCTACAATAAAACCATGTCTTCGTTTCATTCACAAACCAAACTTTTTTTTTTTTTTTACAATTCATCCGCTAATAAAATTCTCAGTTGACTCCCTATCTTGGCTATTGTGAACAGTGAGGCAATAAACATGGGAATGTAGGTATCCCTTTAACATTGTGAAACTCTGTTCTCCAGGAATGCCCTAGCTCTTGCTTTCCCGAATTTAAAGCAGCTGGGATTAGCCACAAAACACCCTCGCAAGGATGGCCCCTTTTACTAATTCCCTCCTAGCAGGAGGGAGGGCTTCTGAGGAGCTTGGAGAGAAGGAGAGCTTCACAAAGCACTACCCTAGCTCAAGGAGGCTCTACCCATCCCCCAAGTTAGTTAAGCACTTAATGAGCTTTGGGGGGGGGGGGGGTTCTATGGTAGCTTCATCATCTTAAATTGGTCATATGACTTCCTGTAGGTAGCCCACGCTCCTATAAGCAATATTAATTAGGCGCATTGACTCGTCATGCTAGGTTACTACAATAGACTGTTCTTTGGTCGGCTGTATTCTCTATATGGGCTAAGCAGATATTCACATCCCCCTAGGGAAAGTTAATACTTTAGATGTACAACCCGTAGTGGTATTATTTCTAATGTTTCTTTTTACATTTTAATCTATTTTTAAAACTACCATTCAAGGTACTATATATCCTTATGGCATTTTTGAACAAAATGTGTTTTAGTAGATTTTTCTACCTCTTACTCATAGAGATCCTCCTGCCTGGGTCTCCCAAGTGCTGGGATTATAGATGTGTATAGATGTGTATACCATGCCAGGCAACTGAAACTTTGATTTCATGTAGTCTCATTGGTTGAGTCTTGGGGCTAGACGGTAACCTCTGATGAATTATTGTACTCTATGTAACTGACACAAGCAAAATACAGGTTACTTAAGCCAGAGAGGTGGTGGCTCAGCGGTTAAGAGCACCGGCTGCTCTTCCAGAGGAAGAGTGTGTGCTTGATTTCTAGCACACACATTAAGTGACTCACAACCATTTCTAACTCCAGTTCCAGGGGATCCAGCACCCTCTTCTAGCCTCTGTGGGCACCAGGCATACATGTGGCACACATGTATGTACATGCAGGAAAACAGATATAAAATAATTATTTAAGCCGGGCGGTGGTGGCGCACGCCTTTAATCCCAGCACTTGGGAGGCAGAGGCAGGCAGATCTCTGTGAGTTCGAGGCCAGCCTGGTCTACAAGAGCTAGTTCCAGAACAGGAACCAAAGCTACAGAGAAACCCTGTCTCGAAAAACTGAAGAAGAAGAAAAAAAAAGTCAGGCGGTGGTGGCACACACCTTTAATCCCACTACTTTGGAGGCAGAGTCAGGCAGTTTAAGGCCAGCCTGGTCTACAGATCAAGTTCCAGGACAACCAAGACTATTATACAAAGAAACCCTGTTTTGAAATACAAACAAAAAAAATATTTAAAAAAAAGGCATGCAGAGCAGGGCAGTGGTGGCACACATCTTTGATCCTGGCACTTGGGAGGCAGTGGCGGTGGATCTCTGTGTGTTCTAGGCCAGCCTGGTCTACAGAGTGAATTCCAGGACAGCCAGGCTGTTACACACAGATTCTCTGTCTAAAAAAACAAATAGCAAAACAATAACAAAAAGATACAGAACAAGGGCTCCAGTCTTGCTCTTTAGAGCCACCCCCGCCCCTTCTTTAACTCCTAACAATAGTGAGTCTTGATTTCTAGATATTGCCATTGGAATCGAATCACACAGCACAAAGCCTTTGGGAGATGGCTTTATTTTTTGTCTCTTATTAATGGTAGGGACTGAATTCAGGGATTTGCTCATGAAACTGTGCTACATCCCCAGCTCTGGACTGGCCTTGTCACCCAGCCTGATTGTCTGGAGCTGCTCTGTTTGGTGTTGTCACTAATTGTATTTATTTTTTAAGAAAGGGTTTCTCTGTGTAGCTATGGAGCCTGTCCTGGAACTCTGTAGACCAGGCTGGCCTCTAACTCACAAGATCTGCCTGTCTCTGCCTCCCAAGTGCTGGGACTAAAGGTGTGCACTACCACTGCCTGGTGTTTGTTGCAACTATTCTGACAACAGTGTAGTCATATTTCATTGTAATTTAGGTTGTTTGACTTTGTTTTGTATTCTGAAACAAGGTATTTTGTAGCCAAGGATGACCTTGAACTTGTGAAGTAGCAGAGGATTATTTTGCATTTCTGATCCTCCTGCCTCCACTGGCTGAGTGTTGTGATTACAGACACATCTCACCATGCCTAGGGGTCAGTGTGTGTTCTTTTTCTGATTTTCATGTTTTGGTATTGCAGGTGGGCACTACCTTGACCAATTTACATGGTACTGGGGCTCCAACCTAGTTCCTTTATGTATGCTATGCAAGCAGTTTACTGAGCAAGCTACATCCTCAGCTCATCTGGATTCAGACTTTTATTTGTTTCCTATTCATTTCTTTTAATATAACTGTCAAACTCAACAAGATACTTTTCAACTCTTGTTTTTTCTCTCTCTTAGTTTAAAAAATAGTTGTTGGGGGCTGGAGAAATGGCTCAGCAGTTAAGAGCACTGGCTGCTCTTTCAGAGGACTTAGGCTCAATTCCCAGCACCCACATGGCAGCTCACACTATTTGTAACCTCAGTTTCAGGAGACCCAATACGTTCACACAGGCATACACACAAGCAAAAAATATATATTCGTATTATCTTTGTCTATTGTAGACGTGTGTGTGTGTGTGTGTGTCTGATGTATGCAGGTACCCTCTGAGACCAGAAGAGGACATCAGATCCAGTGGAGTTAGAATTTTAGCTGGTTGTGTGCTACCCAAAAGAGGTACTAGACACCAAACATGGGTCCTCCGGAAGAGCAGGGAGTGTTCTTAACTGCTAAGGCATCATTCCTGATCCTAAACACTTTTCAATTGTTATGTAAATGCTATGCATACACATGTATCACCGTGCTCGTGTGAAGAATTTTAGATGTTGCTTATTCTACTGTAGATGAACAGGTAAAAGCTATAGCCTTACTCTACCAGTAGAGGCTAATGGGAGAACAGAGTTCAGCCTTTTCCAGACTATAATGATGAGGGTCTCTCTCCAGCTTTACAACGGAAATTAGAAATTGTAGAATTCCAGCTCCATCCGTCAGTAATAAGGCGACTCTTTCCTTCCCTCACTGGGATAACACCGAATGATCAAGTGGAGCATTCTGGCTTTTGCTATCACCCACCAGGAATAAGGCCAGTACCCTCCCCACCCTTTTATGCCAATGGAGGCCATGTGGGGGACAGCAATGAACAGCTCCTCCTCCCTCCCCTCTGGAGGTGTCAAGGGAAGCCTAGTCATGGAGTTCTTATCCCATCTAGCAGTAAGGAGGAGGCTTCCAATGTCACTGGCAGTGAGGGTAGGTGGGAATCTACACTTCTATCCCCAAAGGGCGGCAATACGGAGGTGCTCCGGCTCCTACTTCCTGTACTGAAACAGAGAAAGCCAGCTAAATGGCAAGACTTAGATAAGAGCTCCCCACAAAGAAGCTTCAGTAAAAGGATATAAGAAGCCTGAGTAAGCGCGCACAGGCGTATTAAACATAAGTACACACACACACACGCTAAGACTACAGCGGCAGGCAAGCAGAATAGCTCTGCAGGTAAAAGCATTTGCTTTGCAAGCCCAAGGCTGATACTGGAAACCTGAGGTGGGGGAGGAGGACCTTTCCAGGGTTGTAAGGTTAAGATGCAACTGCCGAGGTGAATCACTTGGGACAGCACCCGCTATGGAAGCTGACTTTGAGCTGATGAAAGATTTTGCCATTTGTGCCGTTCTTAGGACTGTTGTAAATGTTGTAACGTGGAGTACCTAGTAAGATTCCTTGCCCATGGTAAGTGTTAGTTCTGTTCTGTTCTGTACTCCCTCGTCGGAAACAACGAGGAGGCAATATCAACGATAACTCTGTTCGGAAGGTTGGCAACGAGTGGGCGGGTGGAAGGAAGCTTGGATGGAAGGGCAGTTGAATCTTGGTGTCCTTATCAGGGCCTTCAGAGATTTGACAGTAGCAGCTACCACTGCCTTCCTCCAGTTTAAATAGTATTGGCTACCATGCCCAGTCACGTTTCAGTGAGGTCTCAATGTGGCCCTCAGTATCCCAATTTGGGTGTTAAAGGGAGAGCTTGTCACTTAATATCCAAATTGCAATTTGAAATCATGTTTTCTGGTTTTTTGTTTTATTTTGTTTTTTGATTGTTTGATTGTTTTTCGAGACAGGGTTTCTCTGTAATTTTGGAGCCCGTCCTGAAACTAGCTCTTGTAAACCAGGCTGGCGGGCCTGCCTCTGACTCCCGAGTGCTGGGATTAAAGGTGTGCACCACCGCCTTCTGGCTATGTTGCTATGTTTATTTTCAAACTGTGTCACTCGACACTTCTGTGAGGAGAATGGAAATAGTGTTTGGAAATTGAGCAGCAGTAGGACATTAGAAGTCACCTAACTTTAGGAGTCATCTACTCTAATAATTGGACATAATTCATTAACTTGTTCCCCTGCAGAGAAAAATCTTCCAGCCCAGGCTTTTATGGAGTTGCCCTACTCTCTGCAGACAGCAGAGGGCCTCATTAGCACAAACTCAATGTCCTGGCAAACACTCAAAAAGGGAAGTTAGCCAAGGCTCTAGGAGCGCAGTAAAACTTTAACAGAACTGGGCAAGAAAATTGACTGGTCAGCTTAATTCTGTTTAGGGAAAAAAAGGACAATGGAGGTTGGACAGAACGTTCTTATTGTTCCCCTCTTTGTGGTTGAAGATTCATCTAAAATCCCTAAAGTGTTTTCCTTACCTCAGCTAGTAATCGGGATCCTGGTTAGCGTTGCTAGGTTCAGAAAATAAAGGCACAGGACTTAAAGAGAACGACACTGAACACTGTATTTTTAAATGTTATTGTCTTAAAGGAAAAAAAGGAAGGCTGACTAGGGACTACAGGACCTCAGTACGTGGGCACCCCAGCTTTTCTTTCTGCCTCATATATTCTGGCCCAGGTGCCAGACAGGTTGCCAGATATGCCAGTGGGCACAGAAGAAGAACGCCAAACAGAATCCAGCTTCTCTAGGCAAGGGACCAGGAGAGAGGCAGCCTGGCAAGACAGAACGCTTCTCAACACCACTGCTCTACTGCAGCCAAATACCACAAAGAAAAACGGCCCCAACTCACCCAGGCCGGCGAGGACTGAGTGTCAAACCTGTTTCCACCCTGGCCAGGATATGAGGATAGGGACTCTCACCCGCACCAGGTTCCAGAAAAATTGCCTTGTATGGAGGTGGCTTTTAAGAAGCAAGGCCAGGCAACACCGATACTAACATTTTCTTTGCTGTTTGTTTGTTTGTTTGTTTTTCTGAGATGCCTTTAACCGGATATCCCGGTTTTCACTGGGTTGTTCTAATTTTAAATTAATCTGGATCCTGAGATTGAAGTCTAGCAAATTGTCACCACCCCAAGCCTGGGCAAGGAAACTGTAAGACGTTTTCTGGACGCAGCATCAAGTGGGTAGGTCCTGGGCACCCCTTCCCCGCACCCTGATGGCTGCTTTTAAAAATTTTCTGCCGATACGTGTTTTGTTCCCTCTTGTTCATCTATCCTAAACATCAATTATGGGAACAAAAAAGGCAGTCCAAACTCATGTGTCTTCTCCAAGGAAGATGTCTCTGACAGGATGATTATGTGAAGTAAATGAGATAAAACACATGAAAAAAAGGCCCTTGATACCCAGGAGTTGCTCAATAAATGTTATTTTTCTTCTTTCTTATTGTAGCCCAGGCTTACCTGAAACATCGTTTTTATTGAAAATTCATACACTATATTCTAATCTCAATTTCCTCTCCTGCCTCTCTCTACCCAGATCTTTCCTTGGAACTTCTGAATCACAGATATTGCAGATGTGGGCCATGGCACTGGGACACCGAATGTCTCTCTCTCTCTCTCTCTCTCTCTCTCTCTCTCTCTCTCTCTCTCTCTCTCTCTCTCTCTCATCTCTCTCTTTCTCCCTCTCCCTCTCTCCTCGCCTCTGCTTACTCGACAAGAATCTCCCCATGCAGTCCCGACTCATTTTGAATACACAATCATCTCCTCGTGCTTGGTGTCCTGAGTGTTGAGACCAGAGGCATGTCACTTCCCTTTCCTTACTTGAACATTAAAGCTAATGTTTGGACACCCTCACCGTGCCTTCAGCCCAGGAATGAAACTCTCTGACCTTCCAAAACCTCAATGCCATTATTATTTTAGCAATTAGTCAATGTTTTCATTAAAACAAATAAACCATGGTTAATGAAAATCCAGGCAGTAGGAACTGGTATGATGGGATAAAAAGGAAGTTTCTCTCTCTCTCTCTTGTCCCAGGCCACAGTTATCCACTTCCTCTCCCTCCAATTTATTCTAGCAGAGACCTTCCATGCATGCGTATGCCTATATATAACCTTCCCCCACCCCTGTGAGCACTAGATTCCTTGTTCCGTACCTTCATATGCTATTTTTAGCTTCTAACAGCCTGGTTTTACTGGGCTACTGACCAGCAGTTGATCCTGGGGTCCATATGAAAACAGTCCTTTGAAACTTGTTGCTACCGCTATTGGAAGGATGTCGTCAAGGATGTTGTGCATTGTATCCCACAGCATCCTCTCAGAGGCCCCTGGGAGGAATTCCTGTCTGATCTTAGCACTGAAAACAGTTGCCCTTCTGAGCAATTAGCTTGTTTTTTATCTCCTGGACATTGTGAATTGTGTAACAGCAAGGTTTCCCCTTTCCTGTTGGCTGCTACAGAGCTTAAAGCCACCTTTTGGGCCCACCCTTTGTGGCAGCATGGTATGCCTTTGGAGCCTTGTGATTGCCCGTGCTCCCAGTCCACCTCCTGTTTTGCTGACCTTGAATTTATACCGTCTTAACATATCTTGTGTGTCCTTATAAGGTATCTGAGCTCCTTTATGGAAGGCGACGAGGTTGGGATATTGAAATGACTGCCTGGCTGTTCACTCACTGCCTCCAGCATCCCTGCTCCCCTCCCTTAACCCCCACCGTCCCTTTCTAGCAGTTTCTCCACACGCCCCTCTTGTTTGCTTAGCTAGGACATCCCCCCCCTCCAAACTTTATCTCCATTGTCCTTCACTGCTTTGCAGCTTAGGTGGGAAAATTAGGTTTGTCACTGTCCCCTCCCCGCCCCTGTACTCACTTCCACACTCACTGTACACAATTGTGCTTGCCGTCATCATTCTAGAACAGAAATTCTGGGACTTGGATCTATATTAGGATAACCCTTTTAAAGAATTTTAAAGATTTTTATTTCTTTTATGCATATGAGGTGTTTGGGTGCATGTGTGTCTATGTACCATGTGCGAGCCTAGTGCCCACAGAGGTCAGAAGAGAGTGTCAGATGCCCTGGAAGTGGAGTTATGGATGGTTATGAGTTACCATGTGGGTGCTGGGCATTGAACCAAGGTCTGCTGGAAGAACAGCTAGTGCTCTTGACTGCTGAGCCGTAACTCCAGCCCCCGTCCCATTAGGATCATTTACCATCCACCCAGGATTGAAGGTTACAGCTCGCAGCCAGGCACGCAGGGCATGTCAGTCTGGGCCAGGCCTCCACGGATGCTGATGAGATGAATTCTTTTTTTTATTCGATTTCTAATGCATATGCATTTAAATATGCCAGCTCTCAAAAGGTTGAGGCAGGAGGATCCCAAGTTCCAGGTCAGTCTGAATTTCACAACAAGAATCTCTGCAAAACAGCACCCAAATGGTGATGAATGACTGAAAGGAGCTGTGTACCAGGGAAACCGTCCCTTAAAGTTAGAAAGACCAAAAAGGCAAAGAAAAGAGCATGAAGATCCTATGGGAAAATTGGGATTTCTGTCTATCCTAACCTGACACTAAGCAGCAAGGCAATATCCATTAATTCCTTTCTGTTCCTAGGCCTCAGGTTTCTGATTCATTAAACAAACAAACGAAAACACCAGCCTGGTCTACAGAGCGAGGTTCAGGACAGCCAGGGCTACTCAGAAAGACCCTGTCTTGAAAAAAAAAAAACCAATAAAAAAATGAAAATAAAAGCAAGAGGACCTCTATGGGCCCTTCTGCTTTTGACAGTTTATGAACTCTACATAATTCTGTTTGGTTTTGAGACAGGGTCTCGTCTAGCCAGGCTGCTCTTAAACTCTCTGTGTAATCAAAGACGACCACCTGATCCTCTTGATTCTGCCTGCCGTGTGCTGGGATTGCAGCATGCCAGGCCAAGTCCAGTATTCCCTCTCGTTTCTTTATGGCCTCTAGCCATTCCTGCCTGGGCCCTGGTGTGAGAGAGTGAGCCCCTTAGCCCCATCCACTTGCAAGACCAGGCAGTTGGACGATTCTGCTTCTTGACCATAGAAGGGAGCCTTGCACAGTTAGAAATTTCCAAGCTGGTAGCAATGTTCTTGGATCCAAATCCAAGTTGACCTTTGTAAGAAGTTTAAGGAAAGCCCAGCCAGAGGCTCCGATAGGCCGGCTACTTAGCTGTTTGCTCTGTCCTTCCGAGGTGCCAACTGCAGCAGTGACAGCAGGTGGGACGGCTCACAATGAAGCCTTTTCACTGTTTTACTGTTAATCTCCTGCCACGAGCCTCATTAGAGATGACCATGCTCAGCAGTTAGAGGACAGCACTTGCCTTTTCCTCAGAATGACTTTTTTGTTTGAAACAAGATCTTGCTACTCAGCTCTGGTTGGCTTTGTACCTGCTCTGTAGCTGAGGTTGCCCTCAAAACTCCCCATAATCCTCCTGCCTCGGTCTCCTTAATGCTGACATGGCAGGAATAGAGTGTGTGTGTGTGTGTGTGTGTGTGTGTGTGTGTGTGTGTGTGTGTGTGGTGTATACCAACTCATGCATGTGGAGATCAGAAGAGAATTTATAGGATTGGTTCTCTCCTTCCACCATGTGGGGTTCTGGGGATCAAACTCATATCATCAGGCACACGTGCCATTTCACGAAGCTGAATTTTGATTTTAAATTGATATGTTTTGCTGGGCCTGGTAGCATGCACCTGTAATTTCAGCACTCAGGAGGTGAAGGGAGGAGGATCAGGAGTTCAAGATAACCCTGGGCTAAATAACAAGTTCAAGCCAAACCTGGGCTACACGGGTGATTCTATCTGGTTCAAAAAAAAAAATGGCTGGGCGGTGGTGGCACACGCCTTTAATCCCAACACTTAGGAGTCAGAGGCAGGTGAAGCTCTGTGAGTTTGAGGCCAACCTGGTCTACAAAGTGAGTTCCAGGACAGCCAGAGCTAAACAGTGAAACCCTATCTTAAAAAAACAAACAACAAAAAAAAAATCTATTTTTGAATGCAAACACCTTTCAGACATGCAGAATTTAGTATGTACATGAAACCTGAAAATACTCAACACCCTTTTTCATCAGGGAAGTGTGAACCAGAACTACATTGAAGTCCTGCCTTACTCTGATCAGAATGACTATCATCAGGAAAGCTGGCTGGAAAGATAGCTCAGTCAGTAAAGCACTGGCCTTGTAAGCTCAAGGACCTGAGTTCAGTTCCTCAAACCTAAGTTTTTTTTTTGTTTAAAGCAAGCTGGGCAGTGGTGGTGCACATCTTTAATCCCAGAACTCAGGAGGCAGAGGCAGCCATAGAATCTTTATGTTTAAAGCCAATATGGTCTACAGAGTGAGTTTGAGGACACTCAGGGAGGGCTACACAGAGGAAACACTGTTTAGAAAAACAAAAACAAATCAACAAAACCCCTACTATTTTATACAATAAACATGATTATGATTTTTTTTTTAATTTTTTTTATTGCGAAAAGAAGAAAAAAAAACATAAACAAAAAAACAAGTTTCCACCTCCTCCCAGCCTCCCATTTCCCTTCCCCTCCTCCCACCCTTCTCCCCCTCCTCCCACCCTTCTCCCGCTCCCCCCACTCCTCTCCCCCCCCCCCTCCCTCTCCAGTCCACAGAGCAGTCCGGGTTCCCTGCCCTGTGGTAAGTCCTAGGTCCTCCCCCCTCCGTCCATATCTAGGAAGGTGAACATCCAAACTGGCTAGGCTCCCACAAAGCCAGCACATTAAGTAGGATCAAAACCCCCTGCCATTGTCCTTGGTGTCTCATCAGCCCTCATTGTTCGCCATGTTCAGAGAGTCCGGTTTTATCCCATGCTTTTTTGGTCACAGTCCAGCTGGCCTTGGTGAGCTCCCCGTAGATCAGCTCCACTGTCTCAGTGGGTGGATGCACGCCTCGTGGTCCCGAATTCTTTGCTCATGTTCTCCCTCCTTCTGCTCCTCCTTGGGACCTTGGGAGCTCAGTCCAGTGCTCCAGTGTGGGTCTCTGTCTCTATCTCTATCCATCACCAGATGAAGATTCTATGATGATATGCAAGATATTCGTCAGTATTGCTCTAGGATAGAGTCATTTCAGGTTCCCAATCCTCAGCTGCCCAAGGAACTAACTGGGAACCTCATCTTGGGCACTAGGGAGCCCCTCTAGGGTCAAGTCTCTTGCCCACCCTAAACTGGCTCCCTTAACTAAGAATTGTGGTTCCATGCTCCCCTATCCACCTTTCCTTTATCCCAATTCTCCTGTTTCCCAGGTCCCCCCTCCTTCCCTTCTACCTTTTCTCTCCCCATCTCCCTTTACCCCCATCCCACCCCATCCCCAAGATCCCATTTTCTCCCCGGAAATTTGGTCTACTTCCCTTAGCCAAGAGGACAACTATATGCTTTTCCTTGGGTTCACCTTCTTACTTAGCTTCTTTAGGTTCACCTCTTGTAGACTCCGTGGTCCTTATTTATGGCTAGAAACCATATTATGAGTGAGTACATCCCATATTCATCTTTTTGGGTCTGGGACACCTCACTCAGGATAGTGTTTTCTATTTCCATCCATTTGCATGCAAAATTCGAGAAGTCATTGTTTTTTACCGCAGCGTAGTAAAGGCAACCTACTGACTGGGAGAAGATTTTCACCAACCCCACAACAGACAAAGGTCTGATCTCCAAAATATATAGAGGACTCAAGAAACTAGACTTTAAAATGCTAATTAACCCAATTAAAAAATGGGGCACTGAACTGAACAGAGAATTCTCAACAGAAGAAGTTCAAATGGCCAAAAGACACTTAAGGTCGTGTTCAACTTCCTTAGCAATCAGGGAAATGCAAATCAAAACAACTTTGAGATATCATCTTACACCTGTCAGAATGGCTAAAGTCAAAAACACCAAGGATAACCTTTGCTGGAGAGGCTGTGGAGGAACGGGTACCCTCATCCATTGCTGGTGGGAATGCAATCTTGTGCAACCACTGTGGAAGTCAGTGTTTCGGTTTCTCAGGAAATTCGGGATCAACTTACCCCTGGACCCAGCAATACCACTCTTGGGAATATACCCAAGAGATGCTTTATCAAATGACAAAAGCATTTGTTCAACTATGTTCATAGCAGTATTATTTGTAATAGCCAGAACCTGGAAACAACATAGATGCCCTTCAATGGAAGAATGGATGAAGAAAGTATGGAATATATACACGCTAGAGTACTACGCTGCGGTAAAAAACATGATTATGATTTTAAGAACAAACTCTTTATTAGCACAGCAAAGTGCAGAAACAGGAGAAGTAGGTCTTGTGAGTGATGTCACTGGTCCAGGACAGGGATTAGGTTCGGGTATGAGATGGGAAATATCTCCCCGTGGTGTGGATGGGAAAAGGTCACCGATGGGAGAGGAAGGACAGCTCTCGGCTTGGTGTCTCATTTCTCACCCAGCTGCCTCTGTCTCCAAATAACTTTAACCCTTGCCCTTGCCCCCGCCCAGTGAAGCTATTTAGGATCACAGACATCCATGTCAAAGGCTACAGACGCCAGCCACTTCAGAAACTAGGACGAAAGATCATCCACAATGCAGAGTTAATCCAAGCCAGAACTCTCCCCCAGCTCCCCAGCCTAGACTACGTGAAACCCCATCTCAAAAGAAGGTGAAGGAAGGGACAAGGAAAGGGTGGAGGGGGAGGAGAGCAAGCAGCAGCCCTAGTCACTACAAAGCTATTAAACTATAGGTCCATAAGACCACACTAGCTTTGAAAATATTTCGATGGGGCTGGGGTATAGCACAGCGTAAAGGGTACTTGCCAGGTACACACAGGTCCTGGGACCAACCTGCTGAACCACACCTGATAAGGTGAAAGGACAGAACCAACTCCCAGACGCCATCATGCTCTTGAGCTCCATACACGTGTCCACGCACGGACAAAATAAATGTAAGAAACAAAATAAAATGTTTAAATGTTGGCTAATGAAATCAAAGGTTAAAAAAGTAAAGTAAAATTGTAAGATAGAGTCTTACTGTGTAGTTCAGCCTGACCTTGAATTTGTGGTTCTTCTGGGTCAGCTTTACAAGTAGCTGAGATTACAGATCTGCGCCACCAAATTTAGGCAGGATCCTAGTGTTCCTACCTCATTGTCTGTTACTGCTCTGTCTCCTTCATTAAGAAGTCTAGATGTTTCTGTTTTCTAAACACTGCCTACATGTATACACGGGCACCGTCTGTGTGCTTGGTGCTGGCAGTGGTCAGAAGAAAGTGTCAGATGCCTGGAACTGCAGAGTTACAGACCATTGTGAGCTGTCCCGTGGGTCCTGGGAATCAAACCCAGCCTCTCTGTACGAGCAACAGTATTCTTAAATGCTGCAACAACACTTCAGTCCCTCTTAAATCTTCATCTATTGGTCATATACCCCATAATAATGTCAGTTCTTCCCCCTCCCCAAATCCTTTAGTGTGCATTTATTGTTTACTACAGCCATTTTCTGAGTTTATTTTCTTTTGCAGATTGAACCCAGGGCTTCAGGAATGCAGGCCATGTGCTCTACTATTTAACTATATCCCCAACAAAATATCCATTTTCAAACCTATTTGAGGGTAGGGTGTTTTAAATAATAGATTTTTTTAGGTGTAGTGGTGTGTGTGTGTGTGTGTGTGTGTGTGTGTGTGTGTGTGTGTGTTTTGTTTTTTGTTTTCAAGACAAAGTGTGTAACAGCCCTGGCTGTCCTGGAACTCACTCTGTAGACCAGGCTGGCCTGGAACTCACAGAGATCTGCCTGCCTCTGCCTTTTGAGTACTGGGATTAAAGATGTGCACCACCACCACCTGGCTTAATTTTTAGTGTTTCCAAACACCAAGCCAAATTTATAGACACAGACAAAAGCTGAAGCGTTTCTACTTGGAGAGAGGTACAGCTCCGGCAGCCTTGTCTGCTCAGCTCCTTGGCCCCGGCTTGCCTCCTCCCTGGCTCTCACTGCTGGCTGCTGCGGGAAGACTTCCACAGAGGCAGCTCTGTCTGTAAAACTTGAGTGCTTTGGTTGGGGGGAGGGGCGCGCAGCTGAAAAACTGCAAGATCCATTTCAGACGCTTAGAAAACAGAGCAAGCACCACCGCCGCCGGGGGGGCTTTTCTCATGCTTTGGGCCTCCCTTCTTGGCTGCATGGTGTCTGCGAAGCCACCTCACTCAGCTCCTGAAGCTTCAGCTGTAGCCGTCCAGTGGCATCTCCCCCAAATCCTGGACACCAGCTTTAGCCATTAATCCATAAACTTCCTGTTCCCTCCCTGTCACGCCTCAGTCCCAGATCATGACCATAAAAGTCAAAACAGCATTGAAAGTCTTCCTTGCCTTCTCCAGGAGGATTGGTGGGTTTGTGGGGGGGGGGGGGGTGAAGGTGGGGAATGGAGTAGGGAACTTCTTCAAACTCTCAGAGCCTGCGGAATATCTCATTCGTTATCTTGGTCCCGATGCCTCAAGGGCAGCCATTTTATTTTGATTATCTCTATGTACCACAGAGCCTGGTTTGTAACAGGTGCCCAATCAATGCTTGGAGAATAGCCCAGTAAGACTGTAGCGAGATGGTCTTGACACTATTAATAGACCCTATTAATATGGTATTTTAACCAACAGGACACACGCACTAGATACGGCTATCTGCAAAGATAAGCGTGAAATACACTGTGCCCGGCATAAACAATGTATCCCCTCTGTGACAGGTTCCTGAGCAGAAAGTGAGGTTTCTTAGAGCCAGCTACTGTTGGCAACTTTCTGGAGTCAAGTTGGGCCCCTTAATGGGAGCCCAACAAGACCACCAGGTTATTGAGCGCACTGTAGTGCAGTGTGCTGTAGACTATGTGAGGGACGAGACCATGCCCTATGCTCTTTGTGCTATTTACGCTAGCTTAACCAGAGCTTTTCACTCTCCTGTGGGAGAGGTGTTGTCCTAGGAAGGCCATCAGTACTGGGGTAACCAGTAGAGAAGTGATCCCATGTATTGAACACTAGCCCTCCCTGGAATTCTTCTGAGACAGCTCCTCAGATCACCGCCTTGGGGCTTGTGAGCTGAAGGAGAGCTTAAGATGCCCATTCCCATTTCTTTAGAGTTTACCCTGCACCAGCCCCTTAATTCATGTCACTGTGCTTGTCACTTAGTCCTCATAACTACTTAGGGTAGGTATCGTGATTATCATTCTCATTTTACCAGTGGGGATCCTGAGGCCTGACCAAATCAAGTGGACTTGTCTGGTCTTGCATGAGAAGAGAGTCAGGATTCAGGTCCCGACAGTCTAGCTCCAGAGTCCATGTCTACCATCATGGCTGCACACTCGCTCCCATTAACCCTGGTCCATTGGAGAGCCAGCAATGACAGCAACAGGTATGCCAGGATCTGTAAGGGAGAGGATATGACCAGAAAGTACAAGGCAGAAGCATAAATAATGTAGCCCAGAGATGCTCACTGGTCAGTTGATTCTGGGGATCACTGGCAATGGGGAGTGAAGGAAGGGCAAAGCTACCTACGTACACCATCTATGCCCTCTGTGGAACAATGGTACCGTGGTAGTGAAAACAAGGCCAGCTGTCCAGTAGAAAACGGTGAGAGTCGAGCTGCTAGGCTGCTTCAGGGAATAAGTGAGTAACTCCACCATGCATTCCTAGGGCTCTGTCTGAAAGAATTGAAATCAGACACTTAGCCATAGGCTTATATACCAGTTCTTCTCGCAATCGCCCCAAAATGGAAACAGTCCAAAAGTTCACTGACAGATGGAAGGACATGTAGTATGACCATGCAGGACATGCAGTATAACTATGTGTGACATATTGCTCAGCCTTTGAAAGGAATGCAGTTTTCATACACGAGCAACATGGATGAGCCATGAAGACATAACATAAACCAGACATCAAGGGAAATACTGCATGATTCCAGTAACACATCATATCTACAGTTGTCAGAACCACAGGGACAGAAAATAGAGTAGCAATTATAAGGGATGGGGGGGCTGTAGGAAAATAGCATTTAGTATCATAGTTATAGGTTTGCAAGAAAAGTTCTAATGATGGATGGTTGTAATAGTGGCGTTGACTATGGGAGCATGTCTTAATCACTCAGGATTTCTACTTGAAATTGTTCCAGAATTTCAAGCACTTGAGGATGCTCAATTCTTATACACTCGCATGGCACTTCCATATAAACCTAGCTATAGGGGTACATGTCTTTAATCTTAGCTCTCAGGAGGCGGAAGCAGGAGGATCTCTGTAAGTCTGTGAGTTTGAGGCCAGCCTGGTCTATATATCAAGTTCCGGGACATCCAGGGCTATGTAGAGAGTCCCTGTCTCTAAAGCAAGCAAGCAAACAAACAAACCTATGCCCATTCTTTTGTGGGCTTTAAAAACCTTCCATAGATTATGTATGATACATATTACAATGTCAATGATATCTACATAGACATTCTACTGTATTTTTTAGGGAATAATGCAGAAAGTCTGCATATGTTCAGTACAGATGTAGTTCTGGGTATTTTCAGAGACTGGTTGAATGCATGGATGCAGACGGTACACTGCTCAGTGCCCCTGAGTTATGCACTTAACATAGCCTAACAACTGACTAAAACAAAAACAAACAAAATCGTTCAACAGCAGCCTGGTTCACAGAACAGGTGTGCTTTTAAGTTCAGAGACTCAGCCTGCCACAGCAGAAATTTTGACTTGGACAAGAATGGCAATAATCAGATATTGCCTGAAGAGGGCGCAAGAGAGCTCTGGGACAGTGAATTTCCTCCCCCCCCCCCCCCCCCCACCTCTCCCCAGTCTCCGGGCGGCCGCCTGGTCCCTGCGTGAGCCCACAACCTAGCCTGACTCAAAGTACAGTCAACCATTTTAGCTTAAGCTGTTGGGTGTGGTCGAGCTCCCAGGGAGTCCTGGGGGAATCCCTGCAAAAGAGCAAATTTACTCCTAGCTCCTCCAGTGAGTGCGCTCCTCTCTGGGGCTCAATGCTCTGTATTGTCCAGAGAGCTTTGCAGAGAGGAGCTTTTGTGCCCTTACCTGTGGCCTGAGGGATAAAGAGGTGGTTCCGAAGTGAAGGAAAGGTCCTGTACGTGAGCAACAGACACGTTCAAATTCTGATTCTCCGATATGATAGCGAATGGCCTTGTGCACAGTATTTAATGTGTCTCTAGCTCTCTCAGTTCCCTTGTCTTAAGAGTAGGGTTAATAACCGTTCCAGCAGGAGAGAGGACCATCTCAAAAAAATTGTTTTAAGAGCTGTCAAACAGGCCCAGCTCATAGTCACAGTGCTCAGGAGGCGAGATATGAGAGTTGCCAGGAGTTCGAGGCCAACCGAGGCCACACAGCAAAATTCTGCCTCAGGAACCTAAAAGCAGGGTTTGTGGATGTAACCCAGTTGGTCGTTTCCTTAGCGTGTACAAAGTACATGTATGGCTTCAGCCCCCGTGTAGCCTAAGCTGGATCTGGTGGTGCACAGAAGGAATCCCAGCACTGGGTAGGTAGATGCAGGAGGATCAGAATGTCAAAGTCATCTTGAGCTACATAGTGAGTTCAAGGCTAGCCTGGGATACTTGAGACCCCATCTCAAGAAAAACAAAACCAAAATACTGGGAGCTTTGAATGCAGCCCAGTTGATAGAGTGTCTGCCTAGCGTACAAGTTCTGCATTCAATCCTACCGCATAGACTGGGCCAGGGGTGGGGATGCATGTGTGTGTGTGCATGCCTGCAATTCCAAGACTTGGGGGGAGAATCAGGCCGGGTTATTCTTAACTACATAGGAAGTGTGCGGCTAGCCCAGGCTATGTAAGACCCTGTCTCCAAAAAAAAAACATCTAAGGGCTGGGCAGATGGCTCAGCAGTTAAGAGCATTTGCTGCTCTTTAGAGGATCCCAGTTCAATCCCAGCACCTACAAGGTAGTTTACAACCCATCAAATGTAGCTCTAGTTCTAGGGAAGTCAAGGACCCCTGGATCCATGGGACCCTCTACTGTTCTCCGTAGGTACCAGGCACACACATGGTATACATACATTCATGCAGGCAAAACACTCATACACATACAATGAATAAATCTTTTTTTAATCTAAGAATTGTGCAGTTTTAAAAAGATATCTAAAGTGCCAACCTCAGTGCCTGCACGTAGGAGTATGAAATGTGTCAGCTAGGAATGCCCCCTCCCATAAAGTGGTAAAGTTGTCGCGATGACTGAAAGCTCCAAGTACCCAGTGCCCTCTGGGCCCTCAGTTAGGTACTGGTTGGTCCTAGTGAGGCAGGAACTATGGAAGCACTAAGGCAAGAAAAACTAGCAGAGGAGACACTGAATACTGGAACAGAAAGGAAAGCCATATTCGGAACTTGTGTGCATAGGGGGGCGGGGGATTGACCGCCAGGCACCCTCACCCTTGAGCCACATCCTGTGGCTTCAGGTAGCCATGCAAGAAGGCGAGGGAAAGCAGGGAAAGAGCCAGCACCAGCGAGCTTTTGGCACACTTGACCTTTGACTCATGGCACACCTCAGGGGAGGGGAGGGGAGGGGAAGGTGTGGCTCCTCCTTGGAGCCTCAGGTACCAGCTGTACAGTAACACGTTCTGTTTCAATTCCTCCCAGCTCAGTGTCTAAGCTTGTTTTTGTGGCTGGCGAGGAAAAGCATGGGCGGGGCTGCACTGCACAGCACCAGCAACCCAACCACAAACCCGCCCCCGGACTAGGGTACAGAATGTACCCAGACTACAAACCACACCCTTGTGGCTTGGGGAGGCCCTGGGGCCGACTGGGGAACTGTCACACTGCATTGTTTGAGAGCTGTGCCTAGCAACCGGCTTGGGATTCCTTAGTATTCAAACAATGGGATATCCCAAAGGGCTAGGACTTAGCCAAAGGACAGTCTGCCAAAGGGTCGGCTAGGACCAGAGATGCCTCTGATTGGGGAAGAGGTTCATGGTCCTCTGACACCCTCCTGGGACCAGATTGGCTCTGGGGCTGGCCTAGGAGAGCTTCCAGCCTAAGCCATTGTGTAGGGGACACCCTGAGGTACAGCCAGGTTTGCCAATAACCCCAAAGTAGGGGAATAGAGTCTGCCTCTCTTCCCTCACCCCCATCATCTCCCAGGAGGCGTAAGCAGGATTTCCAGAGCAGTGAAGACAGGGCACCAGCTGGGACCTTAGGGGAGGGTAGAAACAGTTTCTCTAATCCCAATGTGACTTGGAGATGAGAGAAGGCTGGGAGGGGGCCAAACCCACAAGAGATAGGAGAAACTTCCAGTTGGATGGGTCAGAGGGAGATCCTGTGAAACCAGAATGAAATTCAGTGGGGACGAATGCAAGAGATTTGTTAGTGCTGGACCCTAACAACATAAGCTAGCTCAACACAAACAGGGGAAACACCACATCGCGAGAGCGCCCGCCACAACTGGATAGGAAGCGGCTTCAAAACAGAGCACAGTTCACTGATGCAGACCACATTTTCCACAGTAAATATCAGGCCACATATTTGACAAGCTTGAGTGTACTTGTGGGGAAACAAGCCTGGGGTTTGAGAGCCACCGTCAGGCCCAGATTTGAGGAGATTGTGTTTGGTGACCGTTTAGTCTTGATGAGAGAGCTGTGTGCAGACTCTGGGGAAAACAGACAAGGTTAAGATCAGGAAGAGGTGGAAAGACATGGCCCCCGTAAAGACTGGAGGAGGCAATGTGGAAAGGCAAAAAGAGTTAGGTCTCTGTCACTTAGAGACGGCGCAATGTCAGGAATATTAACTACTCTGAGCTTTAGTTTCTTTGTCTTTAAAACTGGGATGAGGCTTGGACAGTGGGGGGTGCAGGCCTTTCATCCCAGCACTCAGGGAGCAGTGGCAGGAGGATCTCTGTGAGTTCGAGGCTGGGCTGATCTGCAGAGCTAGTTCCAGGACAGCCAGGGCTACAAAGAGAACCCTGTCTTCAAAAAGCAAAACAAAATCATAATGGATCTTACTGTGATATTGAGGTTGGTTTTGGTTTGGTTTGGTTTTTTGAGATGGGGTTTCTCTGTGTAGCCCTGGTTGTCCTGGAACTTACTGTTTAGACCATGCTGGCCTTAAACTCATAGATCTACCTACCTCTACCACTTCTGCCCAGATAAATGTTTTGTTGTTGTTTTTTTTTCAAGACAGAGTTTCTCTGTGTAACAGTCCTGGCTGTCCTGGAACTCACTTTGTAGACCAGGCTGGCCTCAAACTCACTGAGATCCTCCTGCCTCTGCCTCCCAAGTGCTGGGATTAAAGGCGTGAGCCACTACTGCCCAGCTAGATGTTTATTTGTTTCTTTCTTTCTTTCTTTCTTTCTTTCTTTCTTTATTTATTTATTTATTTTTTTTTTGAGACAGGGTTTCTCTGTAGCTTTGGAGCCTGTCCTGGAACTCGCTCTGTAGACCAGGCTGGACTCAAACTCACAGAGATCTGCCTGCCTCTGCCTCCCGAGTGCTGGAATTAAAGGCGTGCGCCATCATTGCCCAGCTAGGTGTTGGTTTCTTAAGACAGGGTCTCACTATGTAACTCTGACTCATCTAGAACTCGCTATAGATCAGGCTGGCCTTGGACCATCCCCATCCCCAGAGACCCCCCCATCCCCCGCCTCCTTAGTGCTGGCATTTTTAAAGCTGTGTGCCACCATGCCTGGACCCATAATTATTCTTATTAACATTTGCATGATTCCAAAAACATAAAGCACCAAGTTCATAGTAGGTCCTCAACAAATGTGTGTCTTTTGGGAGGAGAGAGAAATAAGACAAGAGAGGATTTTAGGAAGGAGGTTGCCAAGTGGTCCTTTCCCCACGTCTGTGGCAGCCAGAACAAGGCCACAGACTATGGCTGTGTACTGTGGGCACTGGAGGGAACCCAGTGACCATCAGAACTTGCCAACTGCCACTGAAGAGGCCGAAACTAGCCCTCAGGCAGGTTTGTTTGGCTTGAACAGCGTGTCCCCAAAATTTGAACTAGTTGGCTACCTTTTAAAAAGTGGAAGATTTTGTAACGGCCCTGGCACAAGAGGAGACATTCTAGAGACAGGAAAGTTTGGGGCCTGGTGGCAGCCAGAGGAGGAAAGAAGAGAGTTCACAGAGTAGCTACACCTTGTCAGACCATCTTGCAAGAGACACTGGAGCCTAGATAGCTATGGGTCAGGGGTGGGCAGGACCACGCCTGGCTGGGGACTCTTTGGCGATTAGTCCCTTTTGCCCTCTACTGGAAACCTAACATCTTGTCAGGACCCTGAAGACAGACTTGCAGAATCACCAGATGGACCACTTTATTTGGTCCTCTTCCTGTTTTGCCTACATTAAATAAACCTCCTGCCTCTGATTTTCGCCGTTACTTGTCTCTTTAGTGGGCCTTTCAGTAGGAGGAGGATGCCCAGCTTGTTGGTCCTGCTAGGGCCTGGGCTTTCCTCGCAAAGTCTCTAGTGGTACATGCCTGGAGGCCCAGCATTAGGAAGACTGAAACAGGAGCTTTGTCCATCTGAGGCCAGCCTGATGTGTCCCATTGAGACCTTCACACTATCTAGCCATCTGTAAGAGTTTTGCACAAAAAAATCCATGTTTAAAACTTCTCTTGAAAAAAAAAAAAACAGAAAATCTTGTAATGCCAGACTCTCACGTCCACTGGACATTGGGTACAGGAAGAGACTGAGGTGGGTCTGTGTTGCTGAACTGCCTTGCATGTAGGTGCAAATGAGCCAAGGAGACAAACCCGTTGGAACAGGAAGTATGATAGTGAGTGCCTGGCTGAGGGGTGGGCGGAAATGGGGAGCAACTGCTAATGAGACTTTTTTTTTTCTAGAGGGGTAAAATGGAAAATGCTGGAAGTACTGGCTGCACACACTGTAGATAGGCTAAACACTGTAGAAATGTAATTCTCAAAGATGAAACTTAAGGTATGTGACGTTATATCTTAATAAAACTGTTTTTGCGTCTTGTTGGTTTTAAAGGCAGGTGCTGATTCAGCAGATCTGACCAGGCCCTGGAGCCTTGCCTTTCCCCTGTGTTAGCGAAAGTATCCAGGGCCTCAGGCACACTATGCGTGCAAGGGAGACCCTGCCTTTCTCCTGAGCTCTCAGGTGTGGTGCAGGGCGCTGGTGTGCAGGCAGGGCTGGTTTCTACTTTTGCTGCACATTCAAACCACCTGGGCACTTTAAAAATCAATCCTTTGTCTAACTACAACCCCCCCCACGTGCTCCCGTATAAATCCTTTGTCTAACTACAACCCCCCCCCCCCCACGTGCTCCCGTCAATCACCCAGCACGTCTGTTTGCATTCAAGGCTCTAGCATTCTGGCAGAAGACAGTTTAAAAAACAGACACTGTTCCTTTCTCTGGCTACCAGGCTACTGAAATATTGAGCCCCAAAGAATTATAGTTTCCCCAGGATGTCCTGCTAGGGGAAGAGATTTGCTGAAGCCCTGATGGCAGCCGTCCCAAGGAGGAACTTGCCTCCTAGGAAGAGATTTTGCACTGTTCTGACAACTTGGGAAGACTTCCTTTCTCGGGAGAAACTGGAGCCCAGACATTAATGGGTCAGTAATGGCCTTACAGCACACGCCTTTGCCGACTACTTAGCTATGTATATATCTATTGCATGCAGAACGCAACACGTTTGAGAAGTCGTCTTTATTTACTCCTTTTCCCAGTGTGGTCAGTGAAAATAATCTTCACCATCTGATTTTCGCTATTACTTGTCTTTTTAATTGACATATTGGGGATGGGAGTGTCTTGAGCCAGGCTTGTTTGGGAGCTGAGGGCCCAGACTCAGACCTAAAGAACTCTCACTGGCATGCTGGAGGTTCTGCACACTGTTGCCTACAGAGCGACCGAATGAGCTTACTTTGTAGCAAAGTTAGGGAACTACCCACTTTCTGCTCCCCACCTCCCCAGCCCCAGCCTGGGTGGAAGGCATTTGATCCAGGGAGGCTCCAAAGCTCTCAGCTTGGCTTCCACAACCCTGGCTGCCCCTGCGAGGCTCCCCGCCCAATGCCGCTATACATCCTATTTCTGACATTCTGGGTTTAGGCCCTTCCTCCCCTGTTCTCCAAGTCCATTATTAATGGAGCTTGTTTTGTTTCCTTGGGAATCTTTGAGTGGGGGCATGTTAAACACATTTGGACAAATCTTGGGCACTTCAGTCCTCCCTGCTGCCTCTCTTCCCCAATCCAGCCATCTAGAACTATCCAGGAGCTGCAGGCTGGGCGGGCCCCCCAGAGCTTGCCCTGCCCGCCCTGTCTGGCAACCACGTGGAGAGCCACATGCCTTCGGCCTCCCTGCTAGCCACTGAACCTCGTGGGGAGTCATGTGCTGCTGGTCATCAGGGAGGGGCAGCGCTGAGCTAGGAAGTCACCAAGAACCAAGAACCAACCACAGCAGTCACTTTTCAGAGGCCCGAGGGAGGGGAAGAGAGTGGGCAGGGCGTGGGAGTAGAGCTTGCAGCAAGGACACCTGGGTAATGTATTATTGCGTGAGAGTGTCTGGGAGCAAGCAGCCCTGACTGAGGTCCAGACGTGGGCAAGTCATTCCAAGGGAAAAGAGGTTACAACCACAAAAAGAAAGAACATTTCGTACCCAGTGGGAGCGAGACAGCTGGGCAGGGCCAATGGAAAGGCTCCCCCCCCCCCCCCCCCCCCCCCCCCCCCGCCCAACCTGGCTTTGAAAGTGCGCTGCCGCCACCCAGATGTTTTTGTAAACATAGGGTCTCTCTCATTTTCTCGGTCGACTGTTTTCTCTGTTGAAGACGCCTTGGACGCAGCTATTTGTGTCTTTCCCTTTACTCTTTTGGCTTCTCCCTTTTCCTTGAGCTTCGAAAGCAGCTAATGAGTCTGCCTCGAAGGTGCAGTAACAGCCGAGGAAGGAAGCTCCAGTTAAACCGAAGGTGTCCTAATGGATTTAACACCAGGGATATTTTCACACTCGCTTTTGATAATTCCTCTGAAGTTCAGTGGCAAGTGCCAGAACCTAGTGTTAAGTTTGGAAAGCAAACAAATGCCTCCACCCAAGACCCTTTGCCCTTGCAAGACTGTCTTTGTCTCTTGCCTCTTCGGGGTTTGGTGCAAATTGGGGCACATGTGTGTCTGTAGGAACCTCTGCAGGGTGACAGTCTATGCGGAGGTCTATGAAGACGGTGATCTTTGAGTTTCTTGTTCCTTTCACACAAGAGGCCAAAGAGCCCGGTGGAGAGAGGACCAGTGACCCCGGAGCAGTCCAACTTTGAACTGGGTCAGAGTTGAACGTTCGCAGAAAGTTCTAGTCCTTCTGTGGCTGCCTTCCCACAAGGAAAACTCATTGACAGGACAAAGGCAGCACCCCTGTAGCCCCACCCAGCCTTGCCAGCTTGATCTTGGCCTCTGCCCTTTGCCTTCTGGCTCTGGCTTCCTCTAAGACAGTGGCACCAGATAGGAAAGGCAAAGTGTGCGGGGCCAGTGGCTCTGGGTTAGGGTGAAAGACTCCAGGAGAGCCACCATCTGTCAAGCAAGAACTGGGAGCCTCATAAAAGAATTGGGGGGGGGAGGGTTGTAGCCTGGCAACAATGGCCAAATGAGGTTGGTCTGAGTTGGGACCTTGGGAAAAAGAATCAATGAAGGATTAAAGTGGGGATAATTTTAATAGCTAACACTTATTAAAGGCTTACTAAGTGTCAGATGCAAGGCCAGGTGCTTAATGCGAGTGATCTCATTTAACTCTCTTAAATATCTTCATTAGCACCGCGTTATTCTTGGGTAGTGGAAATTCTGGCTCAGAGAGGTTGGGTAGCTTGTTTGAGGGCCACAGCCAATGAAGCCTAGAACTCACATAAGTTTGAAACATAATCTTAGGTAGCTTCTTCACTGTATAGCTTCAGAGGTACCAAGGAAGGTGCTAGCAACTCCATTATAGGTCTTGAGAAAGACCACTGGGTGCAAGAGATCCTGAAGAAATGCAGAAACAGTTTTGGGAAGGATCGTGTCTCACCAATGCAACCTATGATGAGAAGCCTTTGCTGTTCTCAGCCTCCTGTCTTTGACAAATCCATGTGTAGCCCCAGCCCTGTGCAACACAGAGGGTCATGGGCTAGTGATGGGGCTTGAGGCTAGTTGGAACAGCCATGCTAGAGCTCAGGAAATCAGCGCACAGAAGAGGTTCCTGCCTTCTTGACTTCCACAGCCCCTAGGATGATGTTTGAGCTAGAAGGGTGTGCTAGGGACTCATGACAGCCAGGCCTGAGACAGGGAGGGCGACAGTCCATGGACTGTGCCGGAGAGCTCTCTATAAAAGGCCAGCACTGTTTTGACACCTGCTGTTTTCTCCCATGCAAACCTTTCTCTTCAGATTCCCACAGGATGCCTTTGGAGTGTTCTTTGAGATTGCCTTGGATCTGGCCTGGCCCTTCTAGCCAGGGACAATGATTCACCCCGACCAGAACATTGACATCTGCTCAGGAGAACACTGTGTGCTCTGGACTGGTGCCGGAGCCCAGGGGAAAAGGGAAGTGTGCAGAACCCACAGGCCAAGGGAAAGCCTGGGCGGGCTTCTGCTATGGCAGCTGCTCAAACACTTCCACCTAAGCCTGGCCTTCTTCCTTTGGGTAGCAGGAGGCCATGGCACTGTCACTGGGTGCTTCCTCAGCTCTTCTTGGGGGCTGTTTTCCAGCAGGTAGCCCCTCTATTCCTTCTGCTCCTCACATGAAATCCCCTTGAAGGTAGCCTCAGCCGATTTGGAATGCATTTCTGCCTCTACCATAATTCTATTGCCCATCCTCTTGCCTAGCCTCACAGCCTCCAGCTTTTCTCCCCAAAACTTTATAGACCCCTCCATACTACCTGAGCCATCATCTGCTTGCAAGGTATGTGTGAGCCAGGCAGTCTCACAGTGAAAACCTTTCAGTGGCTTCTCATCACCCCAGGACACAAGATAGACATTGGAGTGTAAGGCTCAGAATGTTCACAGTTAACCTTGCTTTCTACCACCGTAAAGATACCAGGTTAAAAAAAAAAGAAAGTTTCTTTAGTGTAAATGTACCTCTGGCATTGTATCCCATGTTGTTCCCCACTATATTTCTGCCATGCATCATAGCTTTTCTGCTGATAGAACCTTAGTTAAAGCTTAGCATCCAGTCCCTCTATTGGATGACATCATTAGCATCCAAAGTGACTCTGGAGCCCCTAAGCTCCGCTTCTTCCAAACCATCTGTATTACTTACTCTTGTCACGGTTTCGTCACATGTTCTTGTCGCATGGCCCAAATGCCTGACAAGAAGCTAGTTGATGGAGGGAGGATTCAGTTTGCATCATGGTTTGAGAGCCTATAGACCATCATGGCAGGGAAGGCATGGCGGTGGTAACATGAGGGGACTAGTCACTTTGTGTCCTCAGCCAGGAAACAAAGAAAGATGATTGCTTTCTCCTTTTCATTCATTCCAGGACTCTGGTCCAGGGAATGATGCTCCACACAGTCAAGATAGGTCTTCCTTCTCCACTAAACTTTCTTGGAGATCCTCTCACAGACATACCCAGAGGTGTATTTCCATAGTGATTCTAAATCTAGTCAAATTGACAATGAAGATTAACCATCACACATGTAGCATCCTCCCCTCTGTCCTGAGATGCTACTTAGGCCAGTTTTGGATGGTATATTTCCCAATCTTGTGCACACTCTCCCTGTCTCTCCACCCTCCAGTTACTCCTGCATGATGCTTTCTGTAGACATCTGAGTGACAGTTACTCATTCTCTTCCTTTCCTGGAATATTGACACCTGACTTTATTTAATCATGCAACGTTTTGCATTTCAACCTGTGTGTTTGTGTCTTCTTGGCTAGACTGCAAGTTCAAAGAGCATAGGAGCCACGCTTCCTCCCTTTTATTCTCCACTCCTGGCATTACATAACAGAACTTCAGTAAATGTAGCTTGCTCGATTGTGCTGTTTCCCTCTCATAAGACTGTGAACTTCCTTTTGGGAAGTTTCTAGACTGAGTCTTCTGAGTCTGAGGCCAGTTAGGACACCAAAGTGACAAGTTACAATGTAGTGTGCAGTGGATGTGGAGGAGAGCGCGTGCAGGGGCCAAAGGACCTGTAGAGAATGGAAGTGGTGGGCAGCACAGAATGCTGAGGAGTTGGATGTGGAGAATAGAGCAGAGCGGATGAGGCTGAGCAGACAGGTATTCCAGTGAGGGGACGCCAGCCTGTGGGCAAGAAGGGGCACACGATGGAAAGTTCAAGAGCATAGTTGAGGATGAAGGGTCTTGAACAGGTGTTTGGATGGAAAATGAAGCTGTCCAAGGATTTTAACTGAGCAAATTCTGCATTAAGAGTGGGAGAGGGGCTGGAGAGATGGCTCAGTGGTTAAGAGCACTGACTGCTCTTCCAGAGGACCCGGGTTCAATTCCCAGCACCCACATGGCAGCTCACAACTGTCTGAAGATCCAGTTGCAGGGGATCTGACACCTTCACACCAATGCACATAAAATAAAGTTAAATAAACTGTAAAAAAATATTAAAAAAAAAAAAAAAAGAGTGGGAGAGCGAGGGGTCAGAATGATAGCTCAGTGTGTAACAGTAGTAGCTGCTTTTCCAGAAGACCTGGGGTTCAATTCCCTGTCCACAAGAAGGTTCGCACACAACTGTCTATAACTCTAGTTCCAGGGGATCTTCTGGCTTCTGTGGGTACCAGGCATGCTAAGGATACAAACAGGCAAAACTTCTATGCACCTAAAATCTACTTAATTATTAAATTTTAAAAAAGAATAAGAAAGTCAGCACTAAAGCAGAGGGCAGGACGGAAGGAGCACTAAAGCAGAGGGCAGGATGGAAGGAGCGGGAGTCCACAGATAGGTAGAAGGTCAAATGAGAGAGCAAGTAATTCTGGCATCCCATACATGTCTAGGCATGGAGGAGACCACCTGAGAATGAATCGTCACCAGAATCTAGAAGACTGTTGTCTTGGGCTCAGCATTCTTCTCTTACCCCATTTAACCTTCACCTTCTCACAGACTCTGCACTCACCCCAATCCCACCCTCTCCTTAGACTCAGCCACACACGGCATCAATCAGTGATGCAATGTAAATTCTCTGAACCCACTAAAGTCCTGGGCTTCCACTGGTTCCCACATAGATCAGCCAACCCACAACACCAGTGGGCCTCCAAGTGTTCCCTTTAAACCATCTGTCTCTGAACCCCAAGGAATGCAGATAGATAACACACGCAGTGAGCCCACATCTGAACTTCTGAGTAAGAATCTGGGAAAGGGGAAGGCTCTCTGGGTGATTCTGGTGTCCAGTAATGCAGGTTCTGTTCTGGTGCATTAAGGGTGTTTGTGGTTTGACACTCCAGCACGCAAGTCCTGCTGGCCACTGGTGGACAGATAGCTTGTCCTGAAATGATCCCCGACACAGGCATCTTCCCCTCTTGCTGATTTTTCTGTCCTGCCACTAATCAGATTACCCTCTTGCACAATTTTCTGCCCCTCCTCTTTCCCTCGTTAAATTTCCATAGGACAGTCAATTCTCAAATTCTCTTTCCTCTGTCCTGGACACTTCTCACAATCTGTCTCATTTAGGAATTGTTCATTTATATGTCAGTGTTTGAGATGCTCAGAAGTCTGGGAAGACTAAAGCTGTCAGACTAACAGCATCTAAGACAGAGCCAGGTCCACCATAGGTAGCCAGTAGCTATTGAATGAATTGACTCAGGAAATCATGAAAATTAGCATAATGTGGGACTAACATAAACCATAGACCTTTACACTTGGTTTTTAGAGTTTCTTGCAAGGCCAGATATGTCCTTCTGGCTTGCCTGACACCACACCATAGGCCCAGAGAAGTGGGAACACAGTGACCTGCTACAACCAAAGCAGGCACTGTGGGGCTGGCACAGTAGGCTACCTGAGTTGGCAAGGTTCGTCATTCACTAATTTATTCACTACACCATTCCATTCATTTTAGGCACTCCACGAAGTACCAAAGATAAATACTGAAAAATGAGCTAGGCTCGGTGACACGTGCCTGGACTCCCAGCTTGTGGACTGTGAAGGCAGAGGGATCAAGCACCCAAGGCCAGTTTTGGCTGTAGATAAGATCTGAGGCCAGCCTGGATTACAGACCTATTCAGGGCCATATCTGCCTCTGTCCTCCCTCCCCCGTGCCTCAACAAAACACACGGACAAGACACATGTGACTCATGTACTCACACTAACACTGCTTACAGCTTAGCAAGAGAGGCAGATGTTAAACAATTGCAGCTGTGAGAAGCAGGGCAATGTCCAGGGAAAGTATAAATTGACAGGAGGCCTTTGCCTGGGGCATTAAAGAGGGGCCGCAAGAAGGGTTTATCCAAGGATCTAAGAAAGTGATTAGAGCTGAGACCACAGGCATGACCAGGGGTTAAATAGGCCAGTCAGCCTCAGGAGAGAAGAACCATCAGGACCTTAGGCAGTTGCTAGCTTGACCCTTGTCGAAGAGATAAGGTGTGGCTGAACAGTATGCACTCCATCTCTCTGGAAGAAAAGATGGGGTCAAAGTCTTTTACCCTTGGCTTGAGAATGACTCGTGTTCCATCTGAGTGCTTTCAAAGCTTGATATGCCCTCCTAAGCTTTCTTGACTGCAAGGGAATGAGAGGTAGGAGGTGACAGTAGATAGCCAGCTAGAGACAAGAACTGTGTGGATCAGTCCTGGGAGACTTTTTTTCAAATTGCAGACTGAGAGAGTTTTTACTTGGGAGGAGGGTGGAGCAATATAGCCTGACTGCTCTGTTGGTTGGTACTGGGTTGACGGGAGCCAAGAATGGAAGCAGACACGGTTCAGCCCACACATTTTGCGGAGAAGGAAATTGAAGCCCAGAAATAGGGAGTGACTGGCCTAAGGTCATCCCACTTCTGGTTCTAGTCTCCCGTTAAGAGAGAAGTTAACTGAGAACTAAGCAAAGAAAGCCAAGTGGGTTGTGGTAGGATGAAATTCACTAGTGCATTGTGGGACACGCAGAGAGTTCTGGAAGCAGAGATGCCCAGACAGGGAGGAAAAGGGACTCTGGTATCCATTCTTCCAAGTGCTTTGTCCTTCACGGCATATGGGCGAATGGGTGCCGTGAAGTTAGCCAGCATCAGCCCTCAGTTACATCCCAGCCCTGTTTAGTCTGGCGGTTGCTCAGACAGGAGCTCCGTTCTTAAAGGGCGGGCCAGTTCCTTCCTGCCTCTGGAGTCTAACGAAGTGCTGAGCTGGGCAGAACTCCCAGTGCTCCCTGGGTCCCAAAGCAAGCAAACAGAAACCTCATGCAGGGCCACGTGAGGTCAGGTGGGGCGGGGCCCGGAAACCCGAGCTGCAATAGGATTGGCTACTGTTTGACACACCACTTCAGGAGCCCGCCAGCCACAGGAGGCTCAGCACCCTGGTTGCTTCTTTCTGGCCCCTCCCTCACTTGTCACCCTCCTTGGAGGGGGGCTAGCGGTGGTGGGGGGGGGGGATCGCCTCAGAACTTCCCTCTGCTATGTGAGCTCAGAAGAGAAGTTTCTTCCCTTCACCAGCTCACTTTGTAGAGATGTGGACGGATACCACTGGAACTCCGCTAGCACCCCAAAGAGGATGAACACTGCCTCTCTAGACGCTTGGGAGGAGTGTTCTTTGGCGGGGGAGGGGGTGGAGATCAGGCCGAGGAGCAATTAGGGAGAAATAAACATCAAATGATTTTCAGCCAAGGTTTACCTGAAATCATCTTGGTTGTGCCTGAGTCGCAAAATGACCTTAGAAGCGTTTCTCCCACGAGGCTCGGGCTTCACTTTCAAGTGGACGTTACTACCCACTTAGGCTGCGCCAGCAAAACAGGCTGGTGGTACCTCTCAAACCTAGGCGCCAGCATTCAGGCCTTCCTTGCCACCCACCCACCTGCTTTTCGAGAACAGTTCTTTGGTTTGAGGGAGAAACGAGGTGGATTGCAGATGGTGGGGAAATCTTTTTACTATTCTCTAAATAAAAATTGTGAGTAAATGCTTTCTGAAGCCACTTTTAGGTGTGACATACCAATAGTCTATACACCAATATCAGGCTAAACATTTTTACAGTTTTTTTGTTTGTTTTTGTGGTGGTAGGGAATCAAACATCTTGGACATCTAGATCACTTCTCCACCCCTGACCTAATTCCTCATTCCACATTTTACTTAAAAAAACAAAAACATTTAAAGGGCGTATTTATTCTCCACAGCAGCTATTTTGAGTTGCATACCGTCGATGACCCAGTGGCAAGAACTTATTTTTGGGGACAGGGTCTCACTTTGTAGACCAGACTGGCCTGTAACCATGTAGCTCAGGCCAGGCCTACAACACAGTCACTACAATCCTTCCATCTCTGCCTCCCAAGTTCTGGGATTACAGAGGTAATTGCCCAAAGCAATACTGTATAGCAAGGTAACTGTGATTTACCCATGGACACATAGCTTATAAAAGACAGAAGCAGGATTTGGACCCAGTTATGTCTATCCCAGCACCTCCTACCGTTAATTTCTTCCCTAAGTGGTGTCTTTAGAGATTTTATGTTGTCCACATTATTCTTGATATCTTGACAAGCTGGGCCTACCGGAGAAAAATGACCCCATGTCTGCTGTCTCAGACTTTGGAGTGACACATCAAGGCCACGAACTGGGTGTTGGGAGAAGGCTTCTTTCAAAGCTCTCTCCTGGTGGTGGCGATCTGCTGCCAGGCTGGTGGAGGTGGGGGGGAGGGTTGGAGGCATCTAAAGAGAAGCAGGGACAGCTGGGAAGTTGGCAGAAAGGTGGCCCGCGATGCCTCCTTGGGTTCTTCAATGCCTGACACATCTTGGATGAGTTCTTGGTTCTCTTCTCTAAAGAGATTAATGAGAGCAGGGGAGCCTAGTGAATATTTAATAGACACATATAAAAAGTTTCACAGACTCTGTCTACATGAAGTTCTTTTGAAGGTCCACATAAAGCCACAAGGGCCTCTTGGAACTCTCGATCCAGGGAAATGATTAACTTGCCTCGTTTCTGGAGAACGATGCAATCTGTTTATGAAATGCCTCAATTAATGGGGAAGGAGCCAGTGCAGTTGGGGCTTTCCACCTGCATTTGTCTGAGGCTCCTGGTCAGGGAAATTTGAGCCTGGGGCCCACTTGGCTTCCTGACCACTTCCTGCTCCCAAGCTCCTCCAACAGTGTGCCTTTAATAAGTCCGGGTTGTTTCCAGTTCGGCGTTAGTTAACCCTTTGAAGTCTGGGTAGACATATCATACTTAAAACCCACAAACTATTTAATATACATCAAAGATTGGTCAGCAGTGCAATTGGTCCTGTGTAGATGTTTCCACTGTAGGGATCAAATGAGATAATATGTGTGTGAAAGCGCTGTGTAATCCCTGAAGCACAGTAAATGACTTTATTATATTTCTCAATAGAATGGTTTATTTATTTATAAGATGGGTGCTCGATCTTATGAGGACCTTTGAAGCAAGCAAATTGGTACTTGTTGAGTGTGGAACGGCAGTATATTTCCCTTGTACTTCTTTCCATGTTTCCCAAGCTAATGGACTTCGGAGGATTATCTTGCTCACTTCAAGGCACTATAATTTGTTTTATCTTTGTTTTTCCCAAACAAGGAATGAAAAAGACAAACTATGCAAATGTGCTCCTAGAAATTTAGAAACTTGGTTTTGTCCGTGGTTCTTGTGAAACGCTAGAGATAAGTGCTCGCGGGGCAGGGCTGCGCACACAGAGGCTCTCTGGGCCACTCCTGTAGACCAGCTGTACAGACGGGGCAGCCTGGGAAGTGGAGGTGGCTGACATTCTAAGAAAACCTCTTCTCAAAATATCTGAGGTGATTCTCCCATAGTGCTGGGGGGAAAGAACATTGATTCAGCCCTTCGGAGGGGGATTTGACACTAGCTCACAAGATCATCTGTGCATTTATCTTTTGACTCACTGATTCCATTTCTAGGAATCTCTCTCCAATAAGTCTGGAAATGCATGTGTGCAAATGTATTTATTGCAGTGCTGCTTGTGGTGGCAAAATATTAGAAACGGGCTGGAGAGGTAGTTCAGGTGGTATTTGCCTTGAATTCCTAAGGCCCTGGCTTCCATTCCCAACACTATAAAAACGTCTTAATGTCTACAGACAAAACAGTTATTACTGTACAGACCACAGCACGCCCATGGCGGAGTACTGTGCAGCTGTGAAAATAATGCAGATCCTCCCTGTGACTTCTTGACTTGTTCTTTGTTGAGATAGGTTCTTGCTAGGTAGTCCAAGCCTAGAACCCGCAACCCTCCTGTCTCAAGCTTCTCAAGTGCTTGTTTTATGTGTGAACCACCCCATCCAGCTAGGATATATAGCTAATAAAATAAGAAGTATGGGGCCGGGGTATAGCACAGTGGTAGAGTACTTGTTTAGCATGTGCAGGAGGCCCAGGGTTCTAAAGCTAACATCGCAAAAGCAAAGACAAGTGCAGAAAGTGTGTCGATGCAATGTTCCTTCTTGCCTAAGAAGTAAAAATTATATGTATATGTATGTATGGATGTATATAAATATACAGTATATATATATATACACACATATATTTACATCCATTCATTTATGCAGAAAGAAACAAAAGAATAAACCCAGAAACTAATAGACTTGGTTACCTACACAAAGACAGAAAACCAGACATAATAGGCACTGCAGAGGCATTCCTGGTGTTGATTTCTATGGTCTGCTGAAGGGAATAGCTAATTCAGCCGAGGAGTTGGGAAAGTTTTCTATTGCTGTCTTGAAAGATGAGTATGCTATCACCAGGTTGGCTGACCTTAATGGAGAGCTTCTTACTGGCAGGTGGAACAATTATGAGCAAAGGCCCAGAAGTGGAACAGCTTGGCATATAAGATGACCCGGGCATTGCGTGGGAGGGGGCTTTTGTGGAAGAGTCACCGGAGGGGACAGACATGACCGAGGCCTGGACATTCTGTAAGGCAGTGATCCAGGCTGTAAGGTTCACTGGAGATGAGAAGCCATAGGGGAGATCCAAGCCAGGTCATGTGGCAGCACTTCCTCTGACTGGAAGTGTGTGGTGTGGATTGCACCGGGTGAGGGGGACAGCCGAGAAGTTCAGGAGGGGGCTCCTGTGACCACTGTGGTCAGACAGGAGAGCCTGGTGGCTTGCATCTTGAACATAAGTAAAAGTGTTCTGGGTCATTGTAGATTTCAGAATGAGGAAAGTTTAAAGTTGTTTAAAGTTGAGAAAGGGTGCCAAAAAAATGCCTAGACTGGTCTTGAATTTCCTCTGTAGTCCGACAGGTCTTGAGCTGTAGTCCGACAGGTCTTGAGCTGTAGTCCCTTTCATGTGCTATCAGGCCTGGCCCTAGAGAAGATTTTGCACATTTTCATCACAGGGAAATGCTAAGACCAATATCATTTATGCATACACTGACATTTATTGTGATGTTATACTGCCTTCCACTTATGTGTAGAATGATATGTTAATTAAACTATTTTTTAGGAACCCAGAGAATATATTGGCTTATAGCTATAACCACAGCGTTTGGAAAGTGGGAACAGGAGGAGCTGAAAGGTCAGGCTAGTCTTGGTTGTATGCCAAGAGATTCTGCCAAAGAAACAAACAATGATAACAACAACAACAACACCCCCCCACACACACACACAAAGAAAAACCCTGAATCTTGCAGTGAATAACTACAACCTTATGAAGAGTTTACTTAATGTGTGTCCTGTTCTGGCCTTCAGTTGAGAGCAAAAGGGCCAACAACAACAACAGGCCTCCAGGAAAGAAAGGCCTTGGGCTCCTTTCCTGATTCTGCTCTCTGAGGCCACCTCCAGCCCTGAAGGGTTAGAAGAACTTGAGTCATAAATTAGGCCTAGCATTCCCAACAGCTTGGAGTTTGTGGGTTGCTGTGGCTCGCTTGTGGATTTGCTCTGTTTTGTTTCCGAGATAGTTCTGTTTTGTAGCCCAGGCTCACCTAGAACCCTAGATCATCCCGCCTCAACCTTTCAAGTGCTGGGATTACAGATGTGTGCTGCCAAGCCTCCCATTGTTTGTTCTGACTTTTGACTTCATAAGAGCGTGCACTAATCACTGTCTACCAGAAAACAATGGGCTGACTCTCGGTCTTTGGCGGTCTGACGACTATAGAACAGAGAGGCTCCATGGTGTGACTCGAACCCTGCGTCTGCATTGAACTTGCTGTATTTGTTCTGGGCGAGCTCCTTCCACTTACCGAGCCTTGGCTGCTCTCGCTGCCTACTAAGTGTAGTAGGCAGATGGCCTGTAGGTACCTGAAAACTCCAACTTTGTACTTTTCTGAAAAGGTTAACGAACTCCTATTACATTTTATAGCAGTGTTAAGCTCACAGCAAAGGTAACTAAGAGTAGAGAAAGTTGTCTTATATACCATTGTCACGCTTTTGTAGCCTCTCTCCATGACTGCCTGTTGACACTCCCTACCGGAGGGGAACATGCATCAACACTGACGAGCCTGCACTGAGACACTCTCATCACCCAAAGGCCACAGCTTGCCATGGGGCTCAAATTTGGTGTGTGTGTCCTGTGGGTATGAGCCAATGTTGAGCTGTGTGTGTTCCATGGCAATACAACCCTGAAGGCTTTCATTGTCCATCAAATCCTCTGTATTGTGCCTAGTCGCTCTCCTTTCCACCAGCTCCTAGAAATCCTGCATACTATTACCAGCTCTGAAGTTCCAAGGAAACCATAGTGTCCCATAACTAGGATAATTCAGTTTGTGACCTTTTTACTTTGGCTTCTTCCACATAGCGCACTTAAAGCTCCTCTAGGTCAGTGGTTCTCAGCCTTCCTATAAAGCTTCAGCCTTCTTAATGCTGCGTCCCTTTAATACCGTTCCTCATGTTGCAGTGACCCCCCACAACTATAAAATTATTTTTATTGTTATTTCATAAATGTCATTTTGCTACTGTTATGGATTGTAATGTAAATATTTGATATGCAAGATATCAGATATGTGACTCCTGTGAAAAGGTCATTCCATTCTCAAAGAGGTCAAGAGCTGCTTGCTGCTCTGTCTTCTCATGGTCTCAACAGCTTCTTAGACCTGAAAAAGAATCCGCTAACAGAATTCCCCACCACTTATTTGTCCGTTCATCTACCCAAGGCCATCATGGTTGCTTCCGGGTTTGGGCATTGATGAATGAAACTGTTATAAACACGTACAAGGTCTTTTTGTATGGGTCTACGTTTACAAATCATCTAGGTAAATACTAAAGAGTATTATTGTTGGATCCTGTGATAAACTCGATTTCACAACTCTTTCAATGTCTTTTTATCATTTTGCATTCCCAGTCACTGAAGAATCAAACTTCCTTTACCTCCACATCTTTCCCAGCTCCCGATGTTTGTAAAGTTTAGATTATGGCCATAATACTAGGTGTCTCATTCTTTTTTTAATTTGCAATTCCCTAAGAATGCATTGTGTTCTGTACCTTTGGGGGGAGGGTGTTGTTCTGTATCTTTCCTTTTGCTGATATTCTCTCTCTCTCTCCCCCTCAGTATCCCTCTGAAAGACCCCCGCAGTATAGACAAACAGCTAAGCAGCAGCAATGCCAGGCTTAAACTTTGGAGCAACACAAGTAACATTAGAGCGGGGAAGTTCGACTTGAGAACAAGGGCGGAGAAGCCAGGCAAGATATCTGCGGTCAGCCGGTCAGCCATCTGGCCCCAAGCAATAAGGAACCCGCAGCTGGCCTGCTCTAATGAGAACATCCCGTTTGCTTAGGGAAACAGGATGCCTATAGTCAGCACATGTGCCCAACTTAGAATATCAGTAATTCACAGAAGAGACAACTCCCCCTATGAAAGATCCCAGCTTAGCTGCTGTAACGTCATTTCACAAAGCTTTTGACGAACGACTGTAAGTGCAGAGTAAGGTCAGGGTCCCTGGCTGCAAAACAGGATCTTTATATCCATAGATTCGGACAGGACATCAATTAACAGGATATCTGTTCCCATACATCTGTGCTGGGAAAGGAAAAACCACCTGTGCCCCTTGCCCCATTCCAACTGACCACTAACAATGCATTTGCTTCTGTAATCTGCTTCTGCTGCCCTCTTTCCTATAAAAAGACCTTCCCCCAGTCTGCAGGCGCGCTTGTCTTCCGAGAGACTAAGTCGCCCCAGGTACCTGTGTACTGAATAAAGCCTCTTGCTATTTGCATCCGAAGAGTGACTCGCTGTTCCTTGGGAGGGTCTCCTCAGCCTGAAAGACTGCCCACCACTGGGGTCTTTCACCTCCACACCTCTCCCTCCTTCTTTTCCTTCCTGACCTCACCCTACATCTCTGTCCATGTTCAAGACAAGTTTTCACCGTGCAAATGAAATGGGCTGGAACTCACTCTGTATCCTAGGCTGGCCCTGAACTCTCCAGTTCCGAGGAGGTAGACATGCACCATCATGCCTGGAAGGTTTGAATTCGAATGGAGTGTAATGTGTCAACTATTTCGTCCACAGATTCTGTGTCTGCAGTTCCATCTGACAAGTCATCACCGCAGCAATCTGTGCGCACAGCGCTGGCTACAGAGGCAGCCCAACCTTGGTACCACTCTTCTTCAGCTCACATTTGGCAGCCACGTTGAATGAGACTTCATGGATGCGGCTTCTGACTTTAGGAAGAGACACGCTCTCGTAGCAAACTCCCTGATCCTCTGGCTTTTTTTGTTTGTTTGTTTGTTTGTTTTTCGAAACAGGGTTTCTCTGTGGTTTTGGAGCCTGTCCTGGAACTAGCTCTTGTAGACCAGGCTGGTCTCGAACTCACAAAGATCCGCCTGCCTCTGCCTCCCAAGTGCTGGGATTAAAGGCGTGCGCCACCACCGCCCGGCTCGATCCTCTAGCTCTTACAGTCTTTCTGCTCTCTCCTGCAATGTTCCTTGACCTTGGGGGCAGGCGTTGTCCTCGGCTCTTCAACTGTGACTTTTCCTGGTGTCTCTCAATCCCTGTGCCCATCTGGCAGGGCAAAAGGTCTGGAGGAGTCGGGGAGCTGGCTATCTCTCCCACCCCCATTCTTCCCCCCCCCACATCCTTCACACATTCCCCCCATCTATGTGGGAGGCTCCAGAGAGCTGGAGTTGAGTGTGTCTTTCCCCAAGGTTGCTCAGGCTCTGATGTCACGTCAGCAGGTTAAGTTCTAGTAGAATTGTTTTTCCTAAGGCCTTTAAAAGAAGAACGGAATGCTCTGGCGTATTTCAGAATGTTTTCTTTTCTCCCCTCCCTCCCCCCCCCCCCCTTCCAGAAGCCAGGCTAGGGCATTTCTGATGTCAGCTGGGAGCTGATGGAGCTCCTGGAGGTAAAACAAACGCCTGCTGCTGCTCTGGGCAGGGTTGCACGGGAATGTGGGAATGTCGAACTCTCGAGCTTGACCACAGCCTCCGGCAATTTGTCAATTCCAGCCCAGGGTTTTCTGACCTGGCACTGGTCTCTGAAAAGGGTTTTTTTGTTGTTGTTCTGGGAAAGTTGTCATTCTTTAAAGCTTGGAAGGTCGTCTTCCCTGTGAATTTTAAGAGTATTGTTGACTAAGTAGGTTGGTGACAGTTATTTGTAAGACTGCCTATCACAGAGGGATCATGACTTTAAGGTTATCTTCCGCTGCAATCAGAGTCTGGCCTGGGGGTGTGCAGGACCCTGTCTCAAAGCACAAATGAATAGGAGGAGGAGACGGAGAAAGAAGAGGAGGAGGGTGTGTGTGCGTGTGTTAAAGCTGTAGCTTGTATAGCCTTTCATTTGTTAGGACTGTACGGAGGCTTTGTGTGTCCGTATTGGGGGACGGGTGAGCACATGCAGGCATGCACACAGGCATGCGCCTAGAGAAACCAGAAGAGAAACTCTGACGTCTTGCTCTAGCACCCTCTGACTGACTCCCTGGAGACAGGCTTTCTCACCGAACCTTACTGTTTTTTTTTGTTTTCAGGAGACTGGCTGGCCAGCAAGCACCAGCGTGTGATTCTCCTGTCTGGGCACCCCACAGGGCTGGGCTTATAGGATGGCACATGGCCATGGCCTGCTTTTTTATATGAGCTCTGGGGACCCAAACTCAGGTCCTCATGCATGAGCAGCAAGTACACTTACCCACTGAGCCACATAGCTTTTTTACATGCTGGACCAGGACTCCACCTCTCTGTGTGTATGTGTGTCTTTATACAGTTTGCCTCCTTGATTATATTATAGTTTTGCAAGAACAGAAATATTTGTCTTTCTGACAAACAGGGTCTCGTCACGTGGTGGTGGTGCACACCTTTAATCCCAGCAGTTGGGAGGCAGAGACAGGCGGATCTCTGAGTTCCAGGCCAGACTGGTCTACAGAGCGAGTTCCGGGACAGGCTCCAAAGCTACAGAGAAACCCTGTCTCAAAAAAAAAAAAAAAAAAAAAAAAAAAAAAAAAAACTAAAAAGGAAAGAAAGAAAGAAAGAAAGAAAGAAAGAAAGAAAGAAAGAAAATAAATCAGAGTCTAACTATGTAGCCTGGAAACCCCAATGTTCCTGCCTCTGCCTTTTCTGTGCTCTAACTCCAGCTGTGTGCCACCATACCTGGTTCTTTGACTGTTACTCACTGGCTTCAGGGCCTGATGCTAAATGTTCAGTCCATAGAACATGTTCAGTGACCAAAGAAAAAGACATTGGCCATCACAAGACCTAGGCTGTGTGATCTTGGGGAGGCCGCTTCCTCCCTCCCAGCCTTGCTGCTGTGCTTACTGGTTTCTGTTTTTGTCTGCCTGCCTCTCTCCACTAGGGTGAAGCCACACAAGTTCAGGAGTTCTCAGCTGTCTGTGAGCCACCTATGCAAGATTTCTAAGGCTTTGTCCGCTGAACAAATGCTTGGCGGAATGGCTGACTCTAAAGGAGGAGGACTTTGGCCTTGATGCTTTGAGGGCAGATTCTGGGAAGTTCCCCTGCCCATCCCACCATGGGGTGCCTGTCTAGGCGAGTTGTAACTTCTCTGAAGGGCTTAATGCCTTTCTAGAAGAGCCACAAGTCGGTCACATGGGTTAAACTGGCCTGAAGTGTATGGAAAAACAACTCCCCAGACTTTGGAACTCAGCAGCTTCCCTTCATGCTAACCGGGGGAACAGGGGCTCTGCTCCAACATGTGTGTGGGACAACAATTTGAAGCTTGATGTTCAGCCCCATCAAAACCACACAGACTTATGTAACATGACCCAGTTCCTTGATTTTGTAAAGAAGGCGGGGGAGGGGAGTGCAACTGGCAGAAGAGAATGTAGTTATTTACCAGTTTCTTCCTAAGGGCAAAAAAAACAGAATGTTCAGCATTCAAGGGAGGGGCGGGGGTTGGGTTCTTCCTGAGTAATTCTTGCTCACTGGAAAGACAGGATCAGGTGACAAACTTCCATAGCTAGGCCTGACACCAGAAAGGGCCCTGACCAGGGGCAGGGCAAATGCCTTCTTGAAATCTCAGTGTCTCCAGTCCTTTGTAACATTGCCCTAGTCTCCCATTTCCTACGTGCATGGGAAGGTTAGACAGATCGAAGCTGTAGACCCTGCAGGGGAAATTGGAGGTAGGTGAGGTAAAGAAGGAGGAGCCCTTGAGAGGAAGTACTGAAGAGCCTCTGGCCTGCTCACACTACACACACACACACACACACACACACACACACACACAGCTGCCTCTGAGTTAGTATGGCCCAGGTTGGCCTGCTCACACTACACACACACACACACACACACACACACACACACACACACACACACACAGCTGCCTCTGAGTTAGTATGGCCCAGGTTGGCCTGCGATCCACCATCTACCTACTTCACCTTCTACAGTGCTGATAGTCCAGGCTTTCCTCACCATGCTTGACCCTTACCTTTTCCTACTTCTTCCTCCTCTCCCTCCTCCTTCTTCTTTATTGGGCCCAGGTCTCATCAAGTAGGCCAAGCAGGCCTAAAACTCACCAGGTAGCCCCAGCTCAGAGTTACAGTAATTCCCCTGCCTCCACTTTCCAGGGACTGAGATGACAGCTGTGTGCCATCACCCACACCCCTTGCCTTTTTCTGAAGGCCAAAGGGACACATGGCTCTACCTCTCTTTCAGTCTTGAAGCTTCTGAGGCAGGGAGCGACACAAGTGAATTATAGGGGACAATCAGGCCTTCCATAACTGTTCGTTGTCTGTGTCCTCCTCTGTGTGGTAGTGATGGCTCTTCAGGAAGGCTGAAGACTGTTGACATGAATCTCTACTCCTAGGTTTGGGGAACTGGGTGTTATTGCATAATTATTCCATTGCACACAGAGGAAATCCTTAAGACCTGAAAGAATGCTACATTCTTGAGGGCATGTGTCTGGGGTGGTGGCCTTTGCCTCTACTCCCAACACTTGAGACAGTGGGGAAAGAGAAGGTCAAGTTCCAAGACAGCCTGGGCTCCATAGCAAGATCCCATCTCAAAAATCAATGCACGAGCCGGGCTGTGGTGGTGCATGCCTTTAATCCCAGCACTTGGGAGGCAGAGGCAGGCAGATCTCTGTGAGCTCGAGACCAGCCTGGGCTACAAGAGCTAGTTACAGGATAGGCTCCGAAGCTACAGAGAAACCCTGTCTCAAAAAAACCAAAAGAAAAAAAAAGAAAAAGAAAAAAGAAAAAACAAAAAAATCAATGCATGAATATACAGGGGCTACATTCCTAGGGAAAACTTTGCCCAGAAATAAACCCAGGTGTTTCGCAGGAGGTTGCGGTGGGAAGGTGTGAGGGATGGGAAGAGAAGGGTGTGGCAGCTCTCCATGCCTTTCCCAGTCTTAAAAGGAAGAGACTTTTTTTTCCTGGAACACCCACTTTAAATAATAGGCTTTGGGCTGAGAGCTTATTTTTTTTGTTGTTGTTGTTGTTTTGTTTTGAAGACAGGGTTTCTCTACATATCCCTGGCTGTTCTGGAACTCACTCTGTAGAGCAGGCTGCTGGCCTCGAACTCACATAGATCTGCCTGCCTCTGCCTCCCAAGGGCCGGGATAAAAGGCATACACCACCATCGCTGTGCAAGAGCTGATTGTTGTAAAGATGACTCTAGAAAGACATTTACTAGCCTAGCCTGGGCTCCCTAGTTCTAGAGTTCCTCTGATAACCTTCCGAGCCCCCCACCCCCCACCCCAGCCACTCTTGGAAGCCTATTCCCCAGCAGGAGAGACAACACTCCTCCCAGGAGTCTGCGTGGCTGACTCTGTTACTCAGGCATGCAGTCATGCCTCACAGCCAGCCATGGCCCACTAATGTAGGCTTTGTGGGAGTTAGTGGTTCCAGACCTTTCTGTAAAGCTCTTTTCTGTTCTCTTCCTCTTTTATTCTCTGTTCCCTCATTATGTCTGGGTGTATCTAGACACCTGCTTGCTGCCTCTCCAGTGTCTGCCTTCTCTGGTGCAAATGTGAATTTCATCAGTGGTCATAGTGGAATCAGTTAAAGAAAACCTCTCTTACAAATAGGGGTGAGCAGGCCAGTGAAATGTAAGCAAAGGTGTACATTATTTCTAGGAAGAGTTCTCAGAAGCCAGGAGTGGTTCTCCTTGCCCTTTCCGAGGCCTTTGGTGTGGATAGATTTGCCAGCTCATGACCAGCCCGTCTGGACAATGAAACAATTAGCTATCTGTGGTGAGTAGCAACTTGGGAGGACTTTGAGTCACTGGTAACTTTATAGAAATGTTGTATCCACCCACCTAGGCTGCCTATCTTCAGACTTCTTATGAGAGAGATAAGTTAGCTATCATTTAAGAGCAATTTGCTGCTGGTGTTTTTGTCAACAGGCAGAGCCAACCCTAGTAACTATGGCCCTCTCTTGAAAAGAGACATGGCTTGAACAACACCTTCAGACAGTTAGCAGAAGTTGTCTAGGTTAAAACCTGGAGACGGTGGGGGGGGGGGGGCGGGGAAGCAGACCTTTAGAGTATCTTAAAGGGTAACAGTGGGGACCTCTACAGTCTCCCTTTGCAGTAACCCATTTAGAAGCCGGCATCTTATCTCCTAGGTTTACAACATCATATTCCCAGTGCTGAGTCTGCTGCCTGACAGACACACAGAACCAGCTCAATGAAAAGTTGTTGACAGAGAAACAACCTTCCTCAAGACCCAGTAATACCACTTTTGGGTATATATCCAAAGGATGCTCAATCGTGCCACAAGGACATGTGCTCAACTATGTTCATAGCAGCTTTGTTTGTCATAGCCAGAACCTGGAAACAACCTAAATGCCCCTTGATTGAAGAATGAATAAGGAAAATGCGGTACATTTACACCATGGAGTACTACACAGCAGAAAAAAATAATGACATCTTGAATTTTGCAGACAAATGGATGGAGCTAGAAAACATTATTTTGAGTGATGTAACCCAGACCCAGAAAGACAATTATCACATGTACTCACTCATAGGTGGTTTTTAAACTTAAAGCAAAGAAATCCATCCCACAAATCACAATCCCAGAGAACTTAGACAACAATGAGGACACTAAGAGAGACTTACATAGATCTAATCTACATGGGAAGTAGAAAAAGACAAGATCTCCTGAGTAAATTGGGAGCATGGGGACCTTGGGGGAGGGTAAAGGCAGGGAGGGGAGCAGAGAAAAATATAGAGCTCAATAGAAATCAATAAAAAAAGTTGTTGACAGAACAAGCAGGTCATTGTTTTCATAACTGACGTGACCAGCAAACCAGTTTGCTTGTGCCATTTGAAAGGCTTTGGGATGTAATTCCTCCATCAAAAAGCTTCTGGCCCAACCTTCCATCACTGGCTACAGCATCCAAAATGTATTGATTGGCATGTATCAGATACTGTGTTGTGCTCTGAAGATGTTTCTCTGATCTTGGGAAGCATCCAGAATCATGAGGCACAAACAAAACTGTAAATCATGCAATCGGGATAAGTGCCCTTGGGGGATATTTCTTTGGAGAGAGTAGTGTGTTGAAATACGGAGCGGCGGGCTGTGTCCCGCCACCCAGCTAGCTTTACCCGAAATAATTACACGGAAACTGTATTCTTTTAAACACTGCCTGACCCATTAGTTTTAGTTTCTTATTGGCTAGCTTTTACATATTGATCTAACCCATTTCTATTAATCTGTGTAGCCCACGAGCTGGCTTACCAGGAATGATCTTAACCTGCGTCTGTCTGGAGTGGGAGAATCATGGCGACTCCCTGACTCAGCTTCTTTCTCCCAGCATTCTGTTCTGTTTACTCCGCCTACCTAAGGGTTGGCCTATCAAATGGGTCTAGGCAGTTTCTTTATTAATAAGAAATCACTCCCACATCATTTCCCCTTTTTCTGTTTAAACAAAAAAGAAAGGCTTTAACTTTAACATAGTAAAATTACATATAGCAAAACAGTTATCAAGCAAGAATTACAGTTGTAATATTTATATCTATTTTATCTTTTATCATAACTAAGGAAAACTATAACTATCTATTCATTCTTCAACTCCATCAAAGACTCCAGAAGGATATAATACTACCTAAGTAAACAAGAAATAAGAAAACTCTAGAAATGACAGAGACATCTTGCTGCCTGGACAGTCACCCAAAGTTCTTTTGTATGGTTGGGGCATCCATCTTCAGCCTTTAGGCCCATAGTATCCAGCAGACATTTCCATGAAGCAGGAAATTTCAAAGACAGTTTAGTCACTATCTGCTGTGTCCTGCAGAATGTCTCGCAGACTCTTTCATGAGTCATGAACCCCAAAAGACCATCTCACCTTTAGGCAAGTTTAGCAGTCCTCTCTCTGCGGGTTCTCTGTGTCCATTTTATGCAACAGTCCAGGCAAGAGCAGTTTCTTGCCCAAATGGCTATCCAACTCTATAAGGATCCTCTTTGATGCCCATCTTCCTCTCGAAGTAGATTGTTGCTGCCAGGAGCAGATATGTCTGATTGTCATGAAAAGTCCTAAGTTATTAAAATATTTTAAATGCCATATTCTGTAGCCTTTGAGAGATATGAAGAATGCCTATCTGAAATATATCTCTATGACTACAAACTTGACTATTATTTATGACTATCCATCAACAACCTATATTTCCTAATTATACATTACATTTTAAAAATGAACTACACAATCACAATACCTTAATCAAGATCAGAAATACATATACATATCACAAAATTGACCTTAAAGTCCATGCCAATGCAAATTATTCATACCTATATCATTTCCCCCTTTAAATGTAAAAGAACATTTATAAACAATATTTTGGGAACATGGGCGCAGTTTTTTTCTCTCCAAACTGCTTCCTGCTGAATGGGGGCGCTGTTAATCAGATCATTTAGGGTGTAACCTGTGTGCCAGGTTTATCTCAGTTGGCAGTTGAGTGAAGTAATTTCTTGAGGGTGTTCACAGGAACTTTTCAGGAGGTCGTGGTCTATCATACCATATCGGGATAGATGCAATCCACAGGGTCTGGTCCTCTGTGAAAACAAAAGAAGACCCTTTCCAAAGCATCATATCCTTAGACCCAAATTCTGAAGTCATACCCTCATGATATCCGTTTTGGTTCCATTTGGCAGCCCATAGAATGAAATGTCTCTCTGTACTTAGCTCCTTCATAGTCAAAAATTTTAAAGAAAACACAATGTACATAATCCAGACTCTCTGTGAATTTTCCATTTTTACGTGGCTTATTTTTCTTTATTTCTTTTAATCTCTTAACTATCTGTATTCTGTCTCTTTAAAGACTTTACCTTTTTTTTTTAAACCATTAACTTTATTCTCTATTTTTTTTTCTTCTCTCTCTCAAGCCTATGTACATTCATCCAACAGTGTGGTCTTTTATGTCTGAATCTGTTTTATTGTGAATCTGTAACATTTTTTTACTATCCAGGAGCATTTCTTAAAATGTTAAGCAGTTCTTAAAAACTTAAGTTGTGCCATGTACAGGTAATACGGCACCGTCTGTGTCCTGCCCAGTTGAAACCTTAAATGCGCTGTTTTTATAGTAATTACGGTAGTTCCTGCCTGAGACCAGCACAGTTCAGCATGGCAGAGCTGAACCAAGCCGCTCCTGCCTCAGAGCCATTTGGTGCCCCTGAACCACACACAGTCACAGGCACACAGCAGTCCACATTGCCATCAAGCAAGCCGTAGAGCTTTACTCCAAATGTTCCATTCAAAAGCTCTGTCTCCCGCAGGAGCCAGACAGAGATCGCAGTGGCGGCACAGCCCAGAAAGCCGGCATTTTAAAACAGCCAGTTTTTTCCTGCTGCTGAGTCAGGACAATTTCTTTGCGGCACGCAACCCACAAACAGCAAAAAGCTGTCTTAAATTCTCTCTCTCTCCTTTTTAAGCCCTCTCAGGTTTTACGTGGAGTTCATTAGCACGTTGGGTGCCACTCTGTTGAAATACGGAGCGGCGGGCTGTGTCCCGCCACCCAGCTAGCTTTACCCGAAATAATTACACGGAAACTGTATTCTTTTAAACACTGCCTGACCCATTAGTTTTAGTTTCTTATTGGCTAGCTTTTACATATTGATCTAACCCATTTCTATTAATCTGTGTAGCCCACGAGCTGGCTTACCAGGAATGATCTTAACCTGCGTCTGTCTGGAGTGGGAGAATCATGGCGACTCCCTGACTCAGCTTCTTTCTCCCAGCATTCCGTTCTGTTTACTCCGCCTACCTAAGGGTTGGCCTATCAAATGGGTCTAGGCAGTTTCTTTATTAATAAGAAATCACTCCCACATCAGTAGTGAACAAACATCAGAGAGAGAGAGAGAGAGAGAGAGAGAGAGAGAGAGAGAGAGCGCCAAGAGACAGGACCAAGTAAGTTTGTGATTAGCAGAGTGAGCTGCTGGGCAGCTGGGTGGCTCCTGGTTCTTCACAGAGAAGCACATACCCAAAGTGCGGAGTGAGAAGTAGGGGAAGGAGGGAGTTCTGTGCAGATGGAGTTTGGCCAGAGCAGCCAAGTGGCACGTGGAGAGGCTAAAGAGGTCAGTGGAGGCTAGATCATGCAGCGACTGTGTGCCCTGGGAAGGAGTTTGGACTTTAGTCTAAGTATGATGATAAGCCGTTTGATAGGCTTAAGGCAAGGGACTCCATGGTTTGATTTGGCATTAAGGCTGCTCACTAGCCGGGCAGTGGTGGCGCACACCTTTAATCCCAGCACTTGGGAGGCAGAGGCAGGCGGATCTCTGTGAGTTCGAGACCAGCCTGGTCTACAGAGCTAGTTCGAGGACAGGCTCCAAAACCACAGAGAAACCCTGTCTCAAAAAAAAAAAGGGCTGCTCACTGTAGCTGCTCAGTACAGCTGTGGACGTTCGAACATGGAAGTAGGGAGCCCCACTGTGTGAGGCTGTGTGAAGCTGTGTGAGGGTAGCTTAGGCTATGGTGCTAGAGAAAAGGAATGCCTCTCCCGCCTCCCTTCTCCCCCCCCCCCCCCCATATATGCATTTGCATGAGTATTGGAGATAGGATGGAGACTTAGACAGCTGTGTAGTTGGGGATCCACAGCGGTGGAGGTGAGAGTCAAGACTTGATTTTGATCTTAGAGATAACAATGTCTGTATGAAACACAGGAAAGCCACTGAGAAGGAAAACTTTGAGAACCTGTGCCCAACAGCTCAGGGCAAATCTTGAAGCTAGACAGAGAGATTTTTGGAGCCACAAGACAAGGTAATGGTACTTAAGACCCTGAGAATAGCTGGGTGTGGTGGCACACGCCTTTAATCCTAGCACTCAGGAGGCAGAGGCTGAGCCAAAGTAACGGAGTCTTTTTGTTACTGGTTGTTTGGGTTTGAGACAGAGTTGGGTCGTATAACCCAGACTAGTTTAGAGCGTCCTTTGTAACCCTTGCCTGATTTTCATAGACTGTCCTCCCCTCTTAGTCCCCCAAGCCCTAGGATTACCCGTGTGCACCACCCTGTTTGGTAATGTGTAGCTCTTTAAAATATATTTAATCCTGAACTTTCCCCAAAATTGTCTTTATTGATCCTTGTAGTTTAGGACTTAGTCAATTCGAGTACAAAGTTAATCTAACCACTGTGCCGAGGCATCTCTGCGCATTAACAATTGCTCAGAGGGTTGTCGTGTCTGCTGTTAGAAAAATATAGTGAGGAGCTAGGGAAGTAGCCCTAGCACTCATGGAACCTTGGGTTTGATCCCCAGTACAACAAAACCCAGGCATGATGAACCACACCTATAATTCCAGCATTCTCAAAGTAGAGACAGGAGGATCAGGATTTCAGGACTGTTCTCTGTTATATAACCCTAGGTTAAAAAAAAAAACAAAACAAGAGGAGGGGAGACAAAAGAAAGGATGACACGGGGGTTGCATAGAGCTCTAAAGATATTTTAACTGAGTAACTTGATAAGAGCTTTATATGATGAAAATTAGAAAGTAGAGGCTGGAGGGGAAACCGAGTCCCCTTGAGGAAGAGGTAATCTGTACGATTCTTACAGTCAGAGAGCTCCTCTGTCTTTGGGCTTCCTGGGCAATGGTTTAGAAAAGATCCCACGGAGGCACTTGGTTTTCACCTTGTGAAACCGAGGTCTAGAGAAGCCTGTGCCAGGCCACCAGTGATATAGTTGGCTATGGAAAGACAAGGAAGGACAGCAGTTCGGAACTCCTGGGTGCCTCTTCCCAGAACACCTCAGTTGCTTCAGGCTTCCTCAAAGTGACTTTTAGGGTTGTGTTCAATTTTACGAGGTGGCATCTGAAGAAGAAACGTCAGAAAGAATGGACCAAAGAGGAAAAATGAGAGCGGGTCAGCAAACTGTTTTCCCCAGCTCTTGTGTGCCAGGCAGTCTGGCTCCCTCCTGGGCTTTCGGCTTTCTGTTTGTCTCCCTCCGCAGCCATTTCTCCCGGGGTGGTGGCTTGTGTCTATTCACATGACTTCAGCATTTCATTTCTGATGACACGCAGACATGGACAAGTCACGTGCTCCAGCCCTGGCCTTCACAGTTCTCTCTCCACACAGTTAACAGAGAATCTTTCCATATGCAAATATTCATAGCTCATTCGGAAATGTAAATTAAAATGCACCTTCTTTCTGAAAAGCCTTTCAGATCTACCAGACGCCACCCTTTCACCGTGGGGCTGGGAGTAAGGCATAGCGAGTGCTTGCTTGGGACACAGTATCAACTCAGGATATTGTCTACATTCTGGGGATGGGTTGGTCATGGTTGCATGCCAATCTTAATGGCCGGTATCCTCCAAATTGGTTAAAATGAAATAAGGCTTGGTGGTTCAAACCTGTAGTCTCAGCTACTTTAGAATCTGAGGCAGGAGTATACTTGAGCCCAGGAGTATCAGGAAAATCCTCATCTAAAAAGAAAAGTGGTTACTAGGCCGGAGAGATGAGCCAGGAGCAAGAATACTGGCTGCTCTTCCAGAGGACACAGGTTCAATTCACAGCTGTCTGTAACTCCAGTTTCATGGAATCCAACGCCCTCTTTTTGGCTCCCTGGGGACGAGGGATGCATGTGGTACACAGACATACATGCAGGCACAATATCCATACACATAAAATGAATAAATAATTTTTAATTGGTTAACTTTGAATTTGGTGTTGCCTATCTGTGATCTTAGCATTCAGAAAGTGGAGGCAGCACATTTTGATTTCTTGGTTATCTTGAGTTATATAGTAAAAAAAAAAAATGATTGAAGTCCCATGGCGGTGGTGGCACAAGCCTTTAATCCCCATACTGTGGAAGTAGAGGCAGGTGGATCGTTGTGAGTTGGAGGTCAACCAGGTCTACAGAGCAAGTTCTACGATAGCCAAGGCTACACAGAAAAACCCTATATATAAAATCATCCCAATATCCAAGTCATCTTTGACCTAGACTACTTTGTTATTGCCTCTCTACCTAACTCGTTTTGCTAGTAGGTCATAGTGACTTTTCACCTGGTAGAAGATCCTCAAGGTTTCCCATAGTGGAGGCTCCTTAGTAACATGGACTTGGGAAATATGCAGGCTCTACAGCCTGTGTGGAGCTGGAGTCTGCAATTTGCACTTCTGGGTCAAATTGATGGAGTGGATTGCAGACCACACTTGAGAAAAAAGAACGGCCTTGTACTGGCTTTGTCCTTTCCTTTTGGTGACCTCTGTTCTCACCCTTCCCTGGGCTGGCCCTCATCACTGCACAGCTGGATTAGAACAGCAGCTGCCTGCCCCCCCCCCCCCCATTAGCCCCTGCCTGTTCCAGCCTCCCCAGCGGCCACAACCCATCCTGTACAAATAATTCTTGCCTCACATCCTTTCCCTGCTCAGAGGCTTCCCTGAGGGCTCTTAGATGCTATCTAAAGGCATGGGCTCTTGGCCAGCCTAGCCGGCTTCCCACCCTCCCCTTTCCTTCTCCGTTCACTCCCATCCGTCCCCAGCTCACTTGTATCCATCGCTGGATTGGGAAACACGGGAGAAATCAAGAAAACTATTGCGGTTGTTCATCCCATTTGTTCAGGCATCCATCTCACCTTCTCCATATGCATGGTTTGCCTTGCACTAGTTCTATGACTTTGGCCAAAGGGCCTAAGTTCTCTGTATCTTACTTAGCATTCTCATTTTCTCATTGGTAAAATGAGAATGTTTATTATTGGTGGCTTTTGGCTGGAGATTAAGTCCGGGGCCTTACTTGTACTAGGTGTGCTCTCTACCACTGGGCTATACTTTGTCTAAACAGGGATCTTAATAGGACATATTTCATAGGCTTGTGGAGACGACTTAAAAAGTCAATAAAATGGATTATAATGGTATGTGACATAAACTGTCATGTAACTGATGATATGATTGTGATCTTTGCCTCTTCCAGCCTGCTCTTTTCTAGAAACCATTTCTTCTTGGAATATTGAACTGATATGAGTCCCTGGTAAGGCCTTGACTGATCCAGGGGTGGGGAAATTTAAATGCTCAGTGTTTGGATCTGGCTGGCTTTCTCTGCAGCCCTCTCCCAGGGACGGGGTTGTCTCTCAAGCTGTAATTGGCCTGCTAGGAGGAGAAAAGGTAAGATTTAAAAGCAAGGGTTTCCAGAATAAACACGATGATGTTAGTACAACTTCAAAACGTTTCCAGAGCCAGGAGACCCTACACTTTCTTTCCTGGTGCTTTCTCCTATTTTTCTTTCTATACACCAGGAGCAAACAGCCCTGCCTCTTCCCCTACTCAGTCCTCACTGGCTCTCCAGGAGGCCTCCCTCCCAAGTAGTTTCCTCTGTGCTTGTCCTGAACCTGGGAACCTTGCTCTTTGTAGCCAAGGCAGCCTCTTTCTGTTAATCTAGTCCCACTGTGGGTACGGGTGTTCGTGGGTAGTTAAACTTAGCTAGATAGCAATGCATTACTACTGTTCTAGTGTTCAAATGAATGTCTCTGCTTTCATGGATAAATATAAGCAGTTCTTTTAAAAGCCACATTGAGATGCTGGACATGGTGGCACACCTTTAATCTCAGCACTGGGGAGGCAGAGACAGACGGATCTCTGTGAGTTCAAGACCAGCCTGGTCCACAGAGCAAGTTCCAGGACAGACAAAGATACACAGAGAAAAACGTCTCGGAAAAAAAAAAATCAAAAAAGTCACATTGAACTCAATCATTTTGTTCTTTGCTTTCTCCCTCATCATCTCCTTCCCCTCTTTCTCTCAGTAAAGATGCACGGTTCAACCACTATGGATTTGAGGGTGGTCTGAGAGTATTTTTTGACATGTCTAGGGGAAGCTGCTGTCTCCTGAGGCCCATGGGAACTCTGGGAGCCACACAGAGACCTCTGCCTGTCAGTTTTCTGGTCTGTTTAATGGAAGTAAACCATAACTGCCTCGTTAGAAGGGCAGTAAACAGTTTTGCCTTCAGGATCGTGGCAGAGCAGTGCTCTTGTGATGATGTCAGGAGGATCAATGCGACAGTAGATCAGAGGTCACCCACAAGTTGGCATGCCCAGAACCCAAGGTTTACTGCTTCAGCTCTCCTTGCTTTTTTTTCTTTTTCTTTTTTCTTGTTCTGGGTCTGATGCAACCAGTTGAACCTAGAACTTCAAAAGCTGTGAAAGGCCACGAGCACTGTTTTTTTCCCTGCCTTTCTCCAGCCTAGGTGGTTTTCTGTGGAGCAACAATAACAGAGTTGCTGCATTGTGTGAAGAACAAACACCTAAGTTCCTCTTATCTGGTCTGCTAACTGCTGTGGCCTCAGAGGTTGCAGTTGTTTGTCTCTGTTTAGGCAGGGTTGCCTAGGGAACAAAGTTGTTCTCTTTACCACTAAGTGATTATGGGACAAGATTTTTTCCCCTTTCTTGTATAGAAAGTGCCTGTTGACCAGAGAGTTTGATGGGTTACTTTCTGCTCCTCTTCATTCCCCCTCCCCCTTTTGAGACAGTCTCCAGCAGCCCAAAATGTCCTTGAACTTCTTATCTGCCTGCCTCCAAATCTCAGGTGCTGAGATTATAACAGTCACTTCACCCACCTGCCCCCCCCCCCTAAATCTTTATTAACACCATGGGCCAAACTTTCCTTTCATCATCTGTTACTTTTCAGCTAGAAAACAGGGGTGTAGAGTCTGTAGGTGAACTGAATGTCCCCAGAGCCCTTCAGTTTGTTTTACAGGGAAAGGGTGAAAGGATTTGGGAATGAGGATTAAGAAAGTTAGGTCAGAGGAGGGATGGCTGCTTGAGAGCGGATGTGGCTGTGGCCCTCAGTTTGTATCTATGCCATTAGCTGTGCATTCTGCACAGCATGACCAAACTGACAGGTGCACACAATGAATTTGGCATCCTGAATAGCAAGATTGAGATTAGATATGGAAATTGGGGCTCAAGAAGCCAGCAAGCAGAGATGTGTGGTGTTAGGAAAGTTTTGACAATTGGAAAAGAACAGGCGAATATGTATGAATCTGAGAAGGAAGCATGTCATTTTGAGTTAATTTGGGTAGCAATTGGGCCAAGTCATTTTGGTCACCTTGAGGCTTATTATGACTTAAGAAAAGTGAAATTCTGTTTAAATGCATGTGTCCAAAAAATAACTGTGTGTTCTACAGGAAGCACAGATTAAATAACTGACATAAGGGTGACTCTCTTAAGAACCCGGTAGGCTCAGAATTGATCTAGAATTAAGTCCATTTGAGGGTGCAGCAGAAGAGAAACTAAATGTCCTTCGTTAGTCAGACAAACTGCAGAGAAATGTGGACAGAAGGGCCCTAAGTAAGTAGCCCCTAAGAGGTGCAGAGGGAAGCTGAAATAGACTTGGCCCGCTCCACTGGTTGATGCTGCGAGAGAACTCTCAGGACTAGTGGAGAAGCAGGAATTAAACACATCTTTCTTTGGGTGGGGTGGGGAAAGCAGACTAAAAGAATGTAGTTTTGCCCCCTCGCAAGTCTCCTTTTTTTCACCACAATGCTTCTACTTTGTCAAGGTCAAGGAGTCTGAGTGGATTATTAGAAGCAGGAAGAGGCAGGCTCACCTAAGTTAACTAGGCTCCTCTCTGGATCCTTCAGAAGCATACCTTTCTTGTTTCTTTGGGGGGATTCTTAGGGGGTATTTTTCCAAATTTCCCCTCAAACTAAAAGTTGGGTGTTAATAGTCATTTAGACCAAGTAGGAAGGCTAAGATGTGTCCAAATTTTCATAAGGGCTGTGTGATTTTGGATAAGTTACTTAAACTTGCTGAGTCTCAGCTTCCCTATGTGGACAGAGAGGTATAAGAGCAAAAGCATGTAGAGACTATGTAAATGACACACCATCAGGGAGGCAGCAGCCCTTCCCGGGTGTTCAGCAAATATTGGACAGACTAGTAAAACATTTTCCCTCTATCAAATGCCCACCCAGTCTATGTATACAGTCAGACACCAAGTTTATTTTTAGAAAAAAAAAGAGCAAAGTTTATTGAAATTTCAAGCTACATCTGAAAAATCCAAATCCTGAAGACATACAGCAGGATAAGGTGTCAGAAAGTGGAAAGTGTCCACTGTCACAGAACCTCCTTACACAAACTTCCTGGGTACATCTCCCAGGCCCCCAAGGAATCAAAACCATTTACTTCTCTTATCCAACACAGGACTCCATCCTTTAATTCATCCCAAAGTTTCTTACAAGAAAAAAAACAAAAAAAAACAAAAAACCCAACCCCCCAAAACAACAACAACAACACAAAACCAACAACACAAACAAAAACAATTAAAAAAAAAAACCTCAAACAAAAAAGTGAAGTCCAAACTGATCTTCTCTCAACCCCATTCTATGTAGTCAGCACCAATGAATGGTGGGTTTGGCATTCAAATGAGGACTTCAGTGTCTTCAGTGGACAGATGGGGGAGGGATGCAGCAGCAAGGCATCTGTGGCTGCATTGTGAGGCTGGTCCCCCTCTCCCTCCCTTGTATCTTGAGTCTTAATTAATCTAAAGGACAAAGTGGATCAATTTGGTAAATTAGCACAGTCAAAAAATTAGCTTTAAGAGACAAGGGACCAGTCAGTACTCCCAAAGCTGATTAGGCCCTTCAACATGTAGGTGTATGTGTATATGTATACATCACTACACTAAGATATAGATCTAGCCCTATGGGTATATATATATGCATTTATGGCTATATAGAAAAACTATGCCAACACTAACCAAACAGAACTTTGTAAGCGGTCATCCCAAAGCTGTAATCCCACACTGGGCTGTGCACAAAGCCATGCAATATACCATATTAACCAACAGAAGGCTGACTTGGCTCAATCTCTCCCATCTCTGCCCCTGCCTGGGCAAGACAGAGGAGAAGAGAGAGGTTGCCTCTGCTTAAAACACAAGTGGCTTCTTCATAGGAACAGTTATTGTCAGATGAAGTTGTGGAAGATGTCCATGGAAATGAAAAACAGACCCCTTATACTTTCTGGAGCACACTGGCATTACATCTCAAACTACTTTCTCCTTTGCCAGCTGTAACTAAGTTGCCCAGGCCCTGGAAGCCCCTGGGCCCGGTAGCATGAGAGGCTCACTGGCTTGGGGTTACTAGGCCCCATGCAACTCAGTCTCCAGGGACCTGCTCTTTGTCAGGGGTCTGTCACTGGAGTGGACCCAGATGGCCATGTCCTTGAGACATCTCTTGGCACCAGCTATGTTAGTTGCAAAGTTCTCCACATGAGATGACGCTTGGGGAGCCAAAAAACAAACTGGAAAGAACTAGGTAGAACAAGTTGTGGCTCTGCCCACCCTGAGGACAGAGCCACTTACACCGCAGAACCACCAGGGGCTTCTGGGGTTTCTGGGGCTTCGGGTGCTGGCTCTTCAGGGCTCAGCCTGGACTGGAACTTTTCCAGCTGCTCTGGGCTTGCCAGGGTCTTCAGGAGGGTGTTCTCACGCTCCAGCTGGGAGTTCTTCTCCACCAGCTCACGGATCTGCTCCTTTAGGAGCTCCACCTCCTCTCTCACAGCATACATCAGATGACTCTTCACTAGATCCTGTCATGGAACAAAACTATTTGTTAGCCACCATGGCCCCTCCGCAGCACTGTCACTCTGCTATCAATCTGCTGCACTGGTCTTCATGCCACCATCATGCAACTCTCACCCAGCACATCGTTCCTAGAGCTCACTTCTTTGCCCTATTCTTACACACTTAAGACTCTTGCTTAGGACAGTTGCAGAATTTGGGCCATGTCAGGGTTGGGAGCCCAACTTTGTTCCAGACTCTCCAAATTACTCATGATTTTCAAGTCTGACTAGGTTAAGACCTCTCAGTTTATCCTGAGATAATTTTATGGCACAAATCTGGGGGAAGCCTACAGTGCACCCCATATTCTTGGTCTGTTTTATAAACAATTGCCAATAATATGAAATTGTTATCTCCTAAAAACGCACATCGAGTCACCTTTGTCTTGAAAACTCAAATAGGACACATGAACCTTACTCTGGGGAGAGGCAGAGCTTTCCGTACCCTTTGAATTTATTGAGGGATAGGGAACTGTGCCATTAAGCCCCACAGCACAGTTGAGGAGCTTATCACTGGAAGACGTCCCAAGTCTCTGCAGCATTTTGGCTGTTTGGTGGAGTGTGACCTCTACCTATTAAGAAGCAGGCCAGCAAAAGGGTGGGGTGCTTTGCTTTCTGTTTCCTCCCAACTCCTGACCCCAGCCCAGGATCTGCAGAGGCACTGCAGTGCAACTGCATCCAATGAGCTCTGGCCCCTGCCAACTGCAGGAAACAGACAAATCCAAGAGTTGCAATTCTCACCTTGCACCATTCAGGAGGGAGCCATAGGCTGCTGCAAAGCCCTGGGATAGAGGAGGAGTCAAAAAGGAGGTAGTGTACCAAGGGCAGACTAGGAATGTCCTAAAAGACATCCCGCTAATGGTCTCCAGTGAGAATAGGAAGCTGGCAGTTATTTTCTTTAGGGTCCTGGCTAAACGTTTTTGCATCCACCCCCTCAAACTGTCCAGAGTTACATAAGCTACAAATAAGTCAGGGGACGGTAATGACACAGTGATGCACTCACCATGGCCTGCTCAATCTTGTTGTCTAGGGCCACCACGCTGGCTCCAGAGGCACTGCCAAGACAAAAAGCAAAGCCACCCATTACTCACTCTAAGCCTGCCTAGGGTCTTCTTCTCTCCTGCCTCCTTGGCCTTAATTCCAGGCACTTAAGGTCTCTCTCCACCCCTGCAGGAAACTGCACTTCTCTAACCCCGCTAACCTTGCTTGGGCGCCGCCCTGAGTTCCAAAGGATTGGAGCTCTGCGCGGTTCTGAGGCGCCCGGGCCTGAGCGGCCTGCTTTCAGGCTATTTGCAAACAATAGAGCGCGCGCCCAAGTAAAGCCCCCCCGCTGCGGGGCCCCAAAGGTCCCGGGCAAACCTACCAATCTCCGGACCTAGCTAGGAATTCCTTCTCGATTTAGAAGCTTCGGACCTTTCCCCAGACGGTGCACAGCCTGCCCCGGCCCTGCCTAGCTCGCCGCCCCTCTGCCTTAGCAGCGGCAGCTGCTAGTTCTCACCGCGGCGCGGCAGCCGCAGGGACGCTCCGCCGGCAGATCCCAGCGTAGAGGTGACCCCCCCTCCTGCGTCCCCTACCCCCGCCCCTTCCCAGGATGCTACACCGCGGGGAAACAGGGACCAGAGCAAGGCTAGCTAGCTATGTGATCCACCTCGGAGCCCAGCCCCGTGGGCTCCGCGGCTCGATTCAGCGCGCGAGCTAGGGCAAGTGGTTACCTGTTATCCAGCTTAACGGAAACCACATCCCCTCCGAGCAGAGAAGAGAAGAAGGAGATGGAGAAATTGTGCAGCTGATAGACCGCCACCTCCATGGGGGTCTGATACATTTCGGTGTTCATGATTCGAGTTGCCGGGGGGGGGGGGGGGGGGGAGCTGTGGCTGGTTTGGGTGGCTGCTGGCGCGCTGCTACGGGATAGGCTCTGGAGCCGCAATTCGGCCCTGGAGCTTAGAAGGAAGTCTGCCTGGCAGAACCTGAGCAAGTCAGGCACTTCAAGCTCGAGGGAAGTCACCAAGTGTGTCACAACTCCACAGCTGCCAGCCCAACCCAGACTCAGAGATAATTTCGGCTCCTGCTTCTTTATATAGGAGGAGCCCGCTGCGTCACAGGGCGTCAGGGCCATGCAAATGAGTCCTGTACTGGGCTTTGTGGCCCATTTAAACCACATCCCCCTCGGTGAACCTTAGTCAGGGAGTGTAAACAGTTCAGCACTTTCTTGTGCCAATTGGCATCTCCAAAGAGGACTTTGGAGGCTGGTAAAAACCAAACTGGAGCTCTTTTCTAGAGAAATGAACAGCAGGTAGAAAGCATTCAGTAGAGGGCGGTACTGCATTTAAAAGCTTTCCGGGTGCCAATCCATGTGCTCTAACTGACTTTGCAATGCTCTCCTGTCACTCTCTGAATGCCTACCCCCACCATTAGGAGTCTCACTTTCTCCAGCTGACTGCATCTTTCCTTGGACACAGACTTTCCATCTGTATGTTCACTCACTCAGCAATGCAGCTGTCTAGCAAAGCATCAGCCAGATGCCTACCCAGCCTGGTCTAAACTTCAGGACCCACTCAACTCATCTCTTCCTTGAGAAGTACAAGTATGGGAATAATGGGTGGTTTGCATGTAATACACTCACAGGTGTGCACGGATCTGTGAGTGCATGTGTATGGGGGAAAGAGGGTTCAAGAGCTGATGAGATAGACACACACTAGGGAGCAGTAGGTGGGTGACAGAAGATGTGGAAAGAAGACAGAGCAGTGGAGTTGGCAATGGAGTGACCACAGATGCCAGTCCTTTTCTCTTTGGTCTCTACACCCTACTCTGCAAGAAAATACATTCACCACTATTACCTGAGAGCTCATGTCCCTATTTATTTTATTTTATGTGTATGAGTGTTTTGCTGGTATGTATGTCTGTGCACCACATGAGTGTCTGGTGTCTGTCTGTCTGAGGAGGCCAGAAGAGGGCATTGGATCCTCTGGGACTGGAGTTACAGAAGATTGTGAACAATCATGTGGTGCTGGCAATCAACTGGGTCCTCTGGAAGAGTAGCCAGCGCTCTTGCTGCTGAGTCATCTCTCCAGCCCTATTTTTATTTTTTTTTTTTTTACTTACTTACAGGCAGGGTCTATCTATGCAGCTCAAGCTGACCTCCAATCATAATTCTCTTACATGCTGTGATTGTAGACTACACCAACATGACTTGGCTAACTATTTTTTAAAAGATTTTTAAGGGATGGAGGGATGGCTCATCCATTAAAGGCTAGGCTCACAACCAAAAATATTTCTAAATCTTTCTTATAAACAGCAAGCTGAAGAAGAAAACTACAAACCAAAGCTACACATAAATTGCCTCAGGAAAAATAGCTCCAGTGTCAACAGAGCCCGGAGGAAAGGAAGATTTAGAATTTCTCCAGGTGCTCCCAAGCTGAGAACCCTGAAGCACTGACATCAAGGGGAACTTGCCTCCTCCAGAAATCTCAAAGTCCTGATAACAGTTCCATTTACTTGTGCATATTTCCTGCTTTCTTAACTTTTGTTTTATCATTCCTATAAAATATGAAATAATGAATGATACAGGGAATCCAAAGAGAAACTCCACCCCTGGGAAAAATTTGGCCAAACTATAAATAAATTCACTTTTATTTGCCCACTTCTGTTTACTTCAGAATACAGGAAACTAAGCTGGTACATTGTGGACCTAAGTGTCTAGTAGTAATGGATCCAACTATATATATACACCATTGAAGAGTACTTAATGATACCATAAGGAAAGAGGTTTCTGTTGTTTAATAAAATTACACATGTTTGCATCAAAATGTATTTTCATTCTTTTGGGCATTAAAAAGAAAGGAAGGAAGGAAGGAAGGAAGGAAGGAAGGAAGGAAAGAAAGAAAAAGACTGAAAAAGGAGGTGGCATCTAAAGCCTTGAGGTTCTTCCTACTCCTGCCTAAGAGAGGCCACCTGGTGGATAAAATTAGAACTGCAAGGATAAGAAACAGCGTGGGCAGAGACAGGGATAAGTGATGCAATCACCAATACTGTTTACACCAACCTAGGACTAGAGGAACATTAGGTTCCACCAACATATACAATAGTTTGCATGATGTTAAGGCAAGTACACATAAATCAGTGCTCCACAAGCTATGGTCCAATGAAACAACCCAGGGCAATCGTTCTATTGGAAAAGTACCGGGACCTCTTATCAGCAAAGGAGGTAATTATTTGCTTCAGGATATTTCTTAGACAGGTACCTGGTACTGACACCCTGGCTAAGGCCCCAGCCAAGCCCAATCTGAAGACCTTGATTTCCTCCTGGCTTTTAGTGCATTTATGTCACTGAACAGTCACTGTTTTCAACTATGAAATGGGGCTCCACTGGTAGATTTCAATGGTAAAATATTCAATGTCCACTGCAGTTGCAAAGAGCTGACCAAGCGCCCGGCAGTGGTGGTGCCCGCCTTTAATCCCAGCACTCGGGAGGCAGAGGCGGGTGGATCTCTGTGATTTTGAGGCCAGCCTGGTCTGGTCTACAAGAGCTAGTTCCAGGACAGGCTCAAAAGCTACAGAGAGACCCTGTCTTGAAAAACAAAACAAAACAAAAACCAAAACAACAACAAAAAGCAAAGAGATGACCAATAAACTCTCCAAGCAAATCTTTTGCATAGCCCATTCCATACCATTTAGGTGGGAGAAAATGCCAACCTCAAGACATTGTTAACTTCGGACTCCCTGAATGTGGTGTTTGCACTAAGTGGTGTGCAGCAGACAGAACAAAGTATAGGTAGTATTTATAGGTCATTAAGAACATTATCCGCAGCCGGGCGATGGTGGCACATGCCTTTAATCCCAGCACTCGGGAGGCAGAGGCAGGCGGATCTCTTTGAGTTCGAGACCAGCCTGGTCTACAGAGCTAGTTCCAGGACAGGAACCAAAGCCGCAGAGAAACCCTGTCTCGAAAAACCAAAAAAAAAAAAAAAAAATTAACCGAGGAGAAAAAAACCTTTTAAATTAGCAGCTTAGCTGCTCTTGGAGTTTCCTGATTTATTAATCTTCCCTCTGCCACCTAGAGCTTTCTTGGTCTGAAAAAAACTTCTGAGTTGATTTTTTTATTGCTTTGTAAATTTTTCCTAAACTACTGCTACTCACCCACCCCAAGAAGACAGTGGGAGGTAGGGATAAGACAGGTTGGCAGGGGCAAAATACCACCAGGAAAATGATGTACAAGAGAAGTAAAACAACCATTTTGATGAAGGTTTCTTCATTTGGAAACAGTGACAGAGAATTTCAGGTACTTTGAGGAAAGAAAAGAGGAAACAGGGGTTGCTCACAAGGTTGAATTGAATTGCTCACTAATAATACTTCAAATAAAAAACAACCTGAGTTTGAGATTCACTGACTATAATAGCTACCATAGCACTAGCTATGAGCTGACACTGTGCTGGCTATACCATAAACCCTGCATTTTAGGCAATATCACTACCATTTACAAATAAAAAAAACCCTGAGGGTCTGGTACCTTGCCCAACATGGTGAATACATTGCAGAGCTAGGACTCTAGCACAAATCTACTGACCAAGAAACTAAGTTTGTTTGTTTGACTATACCAGCTAATGGATAATTGTTGGTCAGGAAATAGGTTTACTGAAAGAGCAGAGATTACTGAAGTTGGAGGGATGAATTGGAGGAGTCAGAGAAGGGTAAGGAGGAAAGAAAGGGTGGAGAGAAAATGCCTGTAGGATGCTAGCAACTTTGGTGACAGACAAGAGGCTCTAAGGCCAACTTTGAGTTTTAAGCATAGTCAGCTTTTCTGACACTTGGAGATGGGAAAAATAATCAGACTGTCCTTAAGAGCTTTAGAAAAGGGCCATGTTGCTTTTACTGGTTAATGAATAAAGAAACTGCTTTCGGCCAATGGCTTAACAGAGTAAAGCCAGGTTGAAAGAGATCTAAAGAGCGCAGGCAGAGTCAGGGAGAAGCCGTGGAGCCCCTCCAGAGACAGACACCCGCCGGATGGAACTTTACCCAGTAAGCCACAGCCACATGGCGATACACAGATTAATGGAGATGGGTTAGTTTAGGATATAAGCGTTAGGCAAAAATACATTTAAGTTATTGGCCAAAAGTATTGCAAATAAAAAAATAAAATAAAACTGATTAAACTGAAAAAAAAAGAAAAGGGCCATGTTCATTTAGATCAGTTCAAAACACAATTGAGAAGTCTTCAAAGTCATGCCAGTCTAAGAAATAGAAGCTACTGGTGATTCCATAAAGGAATGAATATATAGTTCCAGAGCACACACTATTCCAAATAAAGTGTGTGGTTTTAGAATAACAATCACAATCTATTTAAACCTCAAAATTTTGCCCCCCCCTCCACTTACCGATATCCTTAGTTAAATCTCTCCATTTTTTCTTATTCTTGCTGTATTGTCTTTAGAATGAGGTCAGTAAGTAAACAAGCTTAGTTGGGCATTGTGGCATGCTTTTAATACCAAGAGGCAGAGACAGAGGCAGGCAGATTTCTGTGAGTTCAAGGCCAGTCTGGTGTGTGTAGGTTAGTCAGGGCTATGGAGTGAGTGAACCCTTAGGAAGGAAAGGAAAGGAAAGGAAAGGAGAGGAGAGGAGAGGAGAGGGGAGGGGAGGGGAGGGGAGGGGAGGGGAGGGGCAAATTTATACCATGAACTTAGTGGTTTTGTTTTTCTGACTGACCCACTATCCTGTGGATTCAGCCCACACTTAGACCAATCTCTCTCTTCTGCTATACGTCCATAGTTCTGTATGTGAAAAGTAAGCTTTATCTCAGTTTCCAGAGAATTACTGGATCCCAGGGTTATATAAAGAAAAAAAAAACTTCTGTAAATGTCTCTATACAAAGATTTTCTAATAAGGACAAGGGAGATTGGGGAAGGGGGTTGAACCTAAATGGTTAGTTTTATGGTTAACCCTCAGCATACCAGAAAACTCTTCTGTTTAAAACATTTGCACCAACCCTTGGAGTGGGTGAAAGATTGCACAGTACATTATATCCATTATCTAGTCTAATACTTCTGAGTAAAGTACTGATCTTATCCTTCTTTCCTGCACAAGTGGACTCCACACAGGAACGAGCAACTCAAGGCTTCAACAGCCCAACAACATCAACATTCAGAAATATTTCTAAGCCTCTTCTTCTACCCCACAACTTATAAATATAGCCTAGATCTGAAGCCAGCACGCCAGCAGTACCTGCTGATGAGCTAGGCCCTTCACTGGCTTCACTTTTAGCCCTAACACCACAGTACTTTTTGCAAGGAAGCAGACATAGCTGGCCCTACCTCCCTCAGGGGTGACCTCCTAAAGGTAATGAGGATGGATCAATTTTCCTCATTTCAGGAGGCCATGGGAGGTAGTTTATTGTTTGAGCTGGAAGAATATGTTCACATTCCCATTGGTCTGTTCTACTTTAAATGTCAAAGTCATCCGGACAAGAGCTCCTACTACCAGTAGATAGGTTACTGGGAAAAATCCTAGCAGCATAAACCTCACATGGGATCTCAGCATGGTGCGAAAGGGTGGAGATCAGGCTTGGGTGGGTGTGGTAGGTTGGAGGAGGCAGCAAGGGGGAACATCTTACTTCCCTTTTTGTCACACTTGAAGCATTGTGTACCACACAGCCAGAAGGAAACTATTTATAGGCAAGTCTTCCGTATTTTCTACAGGGAATGTTCCACCCAAGGATTCAGCAATATTGCCAGCAAAACACAGGGTCCTATGTCAGGAGAAGCGGAAAAGGACATGATGCGAGAGGTGTGGGACCAGCCACAAAACAAATATTGGGTTAGGAGCTAGAAAGGGAAATACAAAAAGGATATTGAACGCCTGAGCATTAGTACAGTGCTAATGGGATAGGTCAAAAAAATCCCTCCCCAGTTACTCCTCCAGATATAGCCCCCTTCTATCTAGGGTCTGTCTAGTTCTGGTTACTTACTTGTCCCATTTTCTGAAGAGGCTGGGGGAATACGGAGGCTGAAATGCCATGGTATAATCTGTCCTTGTTTCTTTCTTATCTTCTCTCTTCCCCTCTGGTTCCACTCCAATGTGGGAGACTATAGACACGAAGGCCACTGCCACTTACATAGTTATTTTGACTTCATGGAAAATCCCCAATGTTCAGAAGGAGAGAAGCAAGAAGAAAAGACGGTGACAGTGAAAGTGTCTTGTTCTCTGTAGATCATGTGAATTGCCTTGCATAGCCAGGACCCAGAGCCTTAATTTTGTTGGGCGGGAAAGTGGGGAGGATGTAGATGCAAATGCAGAAGGCAATGGTATTGCGGGTGTGGGGGACAAGTAGAATCCTGGTAGAAAGATGGGTACTCTCTTGGAGAAGCAGCTCTAGCAAATGATTTGGGGCACACCCTGGCACTGGATGATGGCAAGAACAATGAATTGTGCCTTTCAGCTCCCTCCTGGACAGGGTCCCGTGTGAGCTTCACAAACAATATCTGAGTGACACTAGGGATAGGAGGCAGAATTTCAATAGGCATTCTGCCCTCACCTCCCCTACCCCCGCCCTCATTAACATGAGTAAACATTGCTCTCCTCAAACCACCTTCATTACCCCGACTTTGGTGGCTAGCTGTGGGGAGGTCTTATATTGGAGTCTCAACAGGAATGGAACTATTGATGACTTTTCAGGAATGTAGTTTAACCTCAGTGGATCTCGAATTTCATGAACCTTGTGTCAGTATTTATGCCTGTCTCCTTTCCCTTTATACCTTGTGGCTGTCACAATCAATCTCCTTAATTTTTCCAAGCCTTCTTCACATTTTCACCCTTACCAATAACTATAAATTTCATGAAAAAGAGGTTTGTAAAATTAACATAATTAAAAAGCAAACTGGTAATATAAGATATCAATTATGATTCCTTCTAGAATATCTTAAGTTTTTGGCAAGTTTAGAATTTCTCCCTACTGTTAGACCTTGGTGAAAAGTTTATGTAAAGAAAACAAAACAAAACAAAAAACTAGGGTTTGGCACAGGAGTGTAGCTTGGAGTTCATGGGGACCATACCATTTCTACCTCTGGGCATAATTTCAAAGTGAAGAGTAAAGTTTTCTTATTCCCATCCTCTCCTCTCTTTGGCTACTGCCTACCTGAAGCTGATAATATAGCCGCCACAGAATATGGTGTTTTTGTAGGATCTGTTTTCTCTAACACAGTGACTGACAGTGCCAAGAAGGGTTTGTAATGCAAGGCCACCATGGGGGGTTCACTTCTCCCTGTCATGTTCTTGACCTTTCTCCCTTGGCCAACTCAATCTTAATCTCATTCCATATCCTTTATGAAGCAGATACTGGGGTTGTTTGCACATCCATCCCCAAGCCAAGAGACATATTAATAAAGGCAAATAACTTCTCTCTGAAAATCTTGGTGCACTATAGCCTTACAGAGGCTGGGAAAATAAGAGTGTAATATGACCAAGGACACACTGGCAGGGTCTTCTTACCCACTTTGCTCTGTGAAGCCATCTTGAGAGCCAAAATTCCAAATCTTTTTTTTTTTTCTGGCAGTTGCCAAGGTTACTTTGATTGTTACATCAAGGACTTAAGGCTACTAGAAATGCTTAGGAGACAAAAACCAAGAGAACTCTGTTAGGGTGGCAGAGACAACAGACAAGGGGCTTGCTAATAAGGCAGAGGAACTTGTCAGGGAGGCAGAGTTAGCAGTCAAGGGGTTTGTGAAGAAGGCACAGGCTCTAAGGTGGAACACCTGGCTTCACTGGGTGACCCACAATAAAATAGGTGACCTTTGAAGTGATATAAGTTCTCTAAGGAATATAAGAATGGCTAATATTTAATCCCAGCACTTGGGAGGCAGAGGCAGGCGGATTTCTGTGAGTTCGAGACCAGCCTGGTCTACAAGAGCTAGTCCCAGGACAGGCTCCAAAACCACAGAGAAACCCTGTCTCGAAAAACCAAAAAAAAAAAAAAAAAAAAAAAAAAAAAAAAAGGAATGGCTAATACTAATAATGCCAGCTTCTTCAGGGATTTTGTTTCCTGAATCTACAATGGGTCTTACATTGTGCTTAGTAAAGCTCCTTTACATCACAGCAGAGCTATTCACCAAACAGTCACTTGAGGTGGATCCTTGGGTCTCTTTTGTGGAACTCTATAACTTGTAGAGAGAGGCGCTACAGATTTCAAAGGGTCTGGTCTGTCCACACCCTACCCTGGGGTTTCCTGGATGGTGAGAAGGCAGTTTAGATAGAGTGGGAGGCCACAGTGGGGATACAGAAATTGGCTGAGAAATACTTCTCTCAAAACAGAAAGCAGAAAAATAGGTGGAATTATTCCTTGGGCAGGGCCCCCCAACCATGGGAATAGTGCCAGAGAACACTTAAAGGAGTGATGGGAGTGGTTAAGGAAGGCCTTTCAACAGGTTTAAGAAATGCTGACAAGGGATACACACACCTTCTCAGGAAGAAAGAGAAAACACACACACACACACATAATCCCTCCCAATGCAAACACCTTCCTCAACCATTAATACAGTCCAATTCCTGGAGATAGTCAGGGAAAGAAGTTCATTCCTTCTCCCTCCATCCCTCTGCTCTTCCTTTGCTTTTTCCAGCTTCCTTACGTCCTCAAAGGGATAGTAAGATAATAAGATATGACAAGACAATGTAAACTCTAGAGTTTATGTTAGTGTCAAAAGGCAGGGCCTCTATTCTGTCATTCTGAGCTGGCTATGTGTTGTATAGAAGTCACAGGTGACAGGATCTTAGAAGAAACTTGGAGTGACATTCAAATGGTCACTAGAGAAACCAGCTTTAAACATTTAACTGCACGCTGGGAAGAGGAAATCCTTGGCACTGCCAGGACTATATTTTCAAAGTTGTCAATCATATATTCATTATAATGGAGTCTTTTAAATAAAGGACAAATAAATACAGGTGACATTTGTACACAATCAATCATATGAGATGCCTAAGAAATGACTCCTACAGGTTCTTCCAGAGGACAGTTCTAATTAGGGCCAATCCTGGCATAGCCTTTTGTGACTGGCTACCTCTGAATGTGATTTGAAGGACAGAGGAGAAGAACTTCATCCTAATTGTTTCCAGACCTTCAGCTGTGGTGCCTATAAAGACCACCATCACCATCATGATTCTGGGTTCCAGTGACATCTTCTGGAGTTATACTTTGAGGAACTAGAAAAGTTTTATTGTCAATGGAAAGCAACCCTAAAGAGGTGCCAGTGGCAGCCATTAATAGTTAAAGTGCTTCAGTATGAAGTAAATTATCGAAGCACTTTCTGTAGTCAGCGGCCAATCTAAGTTAGAACACAATTTAGACTCACAGAAAATAAATCTTGATAGTGGTCATGGAGGGATAGTGATGGGACACTCCAGTGAGCTTCTCAGGCTTTAGCTCTAGCTAGTGAGACTTGTCAGGAGAAGGGAAGGTTAGTTTTTAGGTCATTTGGATGCATCTCTTCTACACTAGTCCAAGGAACTGCTTTTAAGGGCTGCTGACAAAGAATTCACACATCTTATCAGAAAGAAAGAGATGCACAAAGCATGCACGCGCGCACACACACACACACATTATGCAAACACCTCCTTCTCTAGCCTTTCACAAAGTCTGATTCCTAGAGATAGGCAGGCAAAAAGAGGTCTCATCTCCCTTTCTCCTTGGTTGCCAGCTTCCCTATCACTCTCAGTAAGGTAATAGGGCCATAGTATATGGCAATATAGAAAGACAGGGCACTTTAAATCAAGTCAGAGCTTGAATCATGGCTTAAAGGTGTGAACCAAGAAAAGGCCTATCTAAATAGCTCCTGTGGTACCATAGATAGATACTGAGTTCTACTTTGTATGATGTAGTTCAACATATTCTAGGCCAATTACTTAATTTTCCATGTTTCTCACTCTTAGAAACTTGATAAGACCACAAGAGAGCTATTATTAGGGGGATAATGTCAAACCTACTCTGTTTTTGTTTTATGTCTTTTTTGGGGGGAGGGGAGGAGAGGTGTGGAGACAGCTTCTTGCTATACAGTCTTGACTGGCCTGGATCCTGTTTTGTAGTCCATGTTAACCTTGAACTTGCAGAAATAGTCCTGCTTCAGCCTCCTCAGTGTTGGGATTACAGGCGTGTGCCTCCATGGTCAGCCTTTCTGAAATACTTTGATTTATATATAAACATTGGAAAACTTTGCCCCTGCTATGAGAAATAGATTATTTCTAAGGCACTTCACAGCTGTTTTGAGAATTCTGTCTGTGAAGCTCAGGAGGTTTGGAAATGGGATATCACAACAGGGAAGAGAGAACTCAGGCCAGAGAATAGGAAGGGTCTGACTTTTCTGAACATCGTAGTCAATGAACAGACTTTACCTCCATTTACAGAAGTTAGCTTTACTGAAGGTCCACACTTGTCATCTAACTAGTCAAATGTGGGTTGGGTTGTTTCCTAGGTTTGCCAGAGGGATGTAACTCATTCCCCATCAGTAACTTGCTAGGGCTGACTACAAATGCCTAATTGGGGACTATTTGCTGCACACATGCCTACCCTGATCCACGGCTGAAACTTAACTACTTCTACCATCTCTATCACTCTATGCTATGATTATGTCCTTGGTCAAGAGGCTGCCTCTACTGCTTACCAATTCCCCTCTCTCAAGGGATAACAGGAGGGGAATTCACTGCTCTCTGTGATAAGCATCTGATCTGTGAACTGTAGTTGGGCATTGTATTTCATTTTCATCTTTATTTTATACTGCTATATTCTGGGGCTTAGAAATAAGCAAAGGCTATGCTTTTCCCCAAGACCTGGACTTCCTGATTTCCGTCAGGAACAGAATGATCTTTTTAATCTTTTTCGTTTCTGTTGTTCCTTGATACAGTGTTATAGGTGAGACTTTAAAAGAGAGATACTTTGGGTCAAAAACCTGGAAAATTTTAGTGCCAGCCTAAAACACCAGTTATTATGGTTTGAATATGAAATTACCCCCAACAGAGTCATGTGTTGAATGTTTGGTCCCAAACTGGTGGCACTATTTCAGGAGTTGGGGTCTACCTGGAAAGAAGTTTAATGTTAGACTATTCTTGGAAGATTATACCCATTCCCCATCCCTTTCTTTCACTGTTCTCTGTCCACCATTAGGGGAGTAGCCTTTGCCACATGCTCCTGCCACCATGCTGTTCTGACTAACCATAGGTACAGAATCAATTAAACCAAAGACAATGAACTTGTAGCTGTTCTCTGAGGTACACAGCTCTCAGTCCTTCCTGAAAGCAGGCATGTGAAATAGTGAAGTCACCTTAACAAGTACAGACTTCTTTTAAAGGCCACAAGAATACTGTAAAGATAAAGCACAGAAATGAAAAGTTCAAAGTGCCAGTATAGATTTAAAAAAAAAAAACAACAACTTATAGCTACCTTTGTGTCAATAATCAAAGACAGAAGTGCCTGGATCATGATAGGTGAAGGTTTTATGAGCATAAGAAGCCTTTAAGACCTAGAGACAAGAGAGTTTGTGGGCCTGACCAGGAAAAGCTTCCTGCCAAAGTTCATACACCTTGAAAATAAGATGAACACTAGCTCCACTATCCTGGGATAGAGCTCTAACAGCAACCTAATGAATCCTGGTCAATAGCTCTGTAATCCTGATATTTGTTGAAACTAATAATACTGTGAGGTTTGTTGACAGAGTTGCAAGAGAACTAAAGTAAATATGGGAAAAAAACCTGAGGAATAGCTAAGTATAGGCAGTTATTACCTCTATGGCTAAGAAGGGATTTTTATTTTTTATTTTTATTTTTTTAAATTTTTATTTATTATTTTTTAATGATTTATTTAACTTTATGTTCATTGGTGTGAAGGTGTCAGATCTTGTGGAACTGCATTTTCAGATAGTTGTGAGCTGCCATGTGGGTGCTGGGAATCGAACCCAGGTCCTCTGGAAGAGCAGTCACTGCTCTTAACCGCTGAGCCATCTCTCCAGCCCCCAAGAAGGGATTTTTTTTTTGTTTTTTGTTTTTTCGAGACAGGGTTTCTCTGTAGCTTTGGAGCCTGTCCTGCCAAGAAGGGATTTTTAAAGATACTCCTTTGACTTCTGTTATGTGACCAGTGAGTCCTCTCTAGGCAGTTATAATAAGGATTTGGCCCACATGCAGATACAGGTCCCTCAGACAGATGGTAATGACAGAAGAGTGAAGAGGTATTTCCTAATGTACTTTTCTTGAGAGATACTCTAACATCCATCCTAAATAAACCTTGTCAAGCAAGAAGAAAATTATGTCAGGAGACCAGAGTATTTTTCCCACGTTGCCTACTGGTCAGCTGGAAGACGCCATAGATGACTTTTAAACACCCTATGTTGTTAGATCCTTATCCATAAAAATGGAACTATGTTCTTCCTCTCATATAATGCCTCACAAAGTGTATATATTATGGATACCTTAAGGTCTGGAAATGAATAATTTCACTTTATTTTTAGCAGAACAAAAATGCTAAACATATATAATATGTGTGTATGTATTGTATTTCTAGAGTTTATTGACAAGCTTTAGGCGCTCACATTCCTTAATTTGTTGGAGAATGAAAAGGGAACATGTGAATGTGATATACTACATGATCCTAAAGAATGGTTAGAAAAAATGGCTTTCTAATTATGAAAACCTTCCAGTACTGTTTCAAAATTTCTGTCCAGTTTATAATTTTGTTCTAATGGCTTCAGAAGTTATTTACACCAATTATGTGGAGGAGGGTAGTTGAGGAATTGATATGAAAATGGCATCAATATATAAATTAGAATGCACAATATTAATCAAGTCATACAATCTCAGAAAGAAAAAAATCACGTTCTCTCTCACATGCAGAACCTAGACAATAATATATGTATATATGTAAACAAATGTATAAGTGAGAACAATGTAACATGAAGAAAAGAGAACAAGAAAAACTAAAAAGAAGGAGGTGAGGAATGACTGAATGTAGGCAATGTTTATTATGAAAGATATCTGTTAGGAAAATTTCCTAATGTGAGCTCCCTGACGACGCAAAAATTCCCAATCAATTCCATACTTTCTTCATCCATTCTTCCGTTGAAGGGCATCTAGGTTGTTTCCAGGTTCTGGCTATTACAAACAATGCTGCCATGAACATAGTTGAGCATATACTTTTGTTGTATGATAGGGCCTCTCTTGGGTATATTCCCAAGAGTGGTATTGCTGGATCCAGGGGTAGGTTGATCCCGAATTTCCTGAGAAACAGAAACACTGCTTTCCAGAGTGGTTGCACAAGTTTGCATTCCCACCAGCAATGGGTGAGTGTACCCCTTTCTCCACAACCTCTCCAGCAAAGGCTATCATTGGTGTTTTTTATTTTAGCCATTCTGACAGGTGTAAGGTGGTATCTTAAAGTTGTCTTGATTTGCATTTCCCTGATCGCTAAGGAAGTTGAGCATGACCTTAAGTGTCTTGTATTACTCAGCAGTAAAAAACAAGGACTTCTTGAATTTTGCATACAAATGGATGGAAATAGAAAACACTATCCTGAGTGAGGTAAGCCAGATCCAAAAAGAGGAACATGGGATGTACTCACTCATATTTGGTTTCTAGCCATAAATAAAGGACATTGAGCCTATAATTCATGTTCCTAGAGAAGCTAAATAAGGCGAATCCAAAGACAAACACATAGGCATCCTCAGGAATATTAACCTTCATCAGGCGATGAAAGGAGACAGAGACAGAGACCCACACGGGAGCACCGGACAGAAATCTCAAGGTCCAAATCAGGAGCAGAAGGAGACGGAGCACGAGCAAGGAACTCAGGACCACGAGGGGTGCACCCACACACTAAGACAATGGGGATGTTCTATTGGGATCTCACCAAGGCCAGCTGGCCTAGGTCTGAAAAAGCATGGGATAAATCCGGACTAGCTGAACATAGCGGACAATGAGGAATACTGAGAATTCAAGAACAATTGCAGTGGGTTTTTGATCCTACTGCACGTACTGGCTTTGTGGGAGCCTAGGCAGTTTGAATGCTCACCTTACGAGACCTGGATAGAGGTGGGCAGTCCTTGGGCTTCCCACAGGTCAGGGAACCCTGATTGCTCTTCAAGCAGATGAGGGGGGGGGACTTGATCGGGGGAGGGGGAGGGAAATGGGAAGCGGTTGTGGGGACGAGGCAGAAATCCTTAATAAATAAATAAATAAAAAAAAAAAGAAGTTCAAAAAAAAAAAATTCCCAATCAAGCCAAATCAAAACAAGCCAAATTAAGAAATATCCAGGTTTAATGGGAGATCTGTGTTCTCGGGTAGCCCCGAGGGGGAAACCGGGAAGCCGCAGGAACGCGACCCCAGGAGGAAGAAAGGGAGACCATGTGTTTCTCTTTTGGGGAGTCACTTAAGTCCCCTGGGGAGTGGTCCTGAGCCCACCCCCAGGGAGGGGTCAGAACCTGGCCTGCTGGAATTTGAAGTCCAGACCAGGCCTGGGGGCTGGGATAGATTCGAGGAACTAGGAGCTACGCTCCCAACCTAACAATATCCAAGTCATGAAAGAGGATATAAAGCTGTTTTCCAAGTTCTAATTCTGTCATGGATTTGTTTGTTTCTGTTGATGTATAAGTGCATAAAATATATTTAGTAATGAAAGTATAAAATGTAATGCAAAGCCCACAGCTTCAGTTCCAAATGCCTATTCTAATTGCATAGAAATTCAAAATTAGAATTTTGCTAATAGTTTCAGCAAGAAAGAACTATAGGCAAATTAATGTATTGGCCTTTTGTTAACACTTAAGCTTTGGAATACTCATTGTCTGAGAGTAACTTTACAGTTAATACATGAAAGGCCCTTGAAGATCAAACATTCCTTACAAACCGAAATACAGTTTAACTGAGCAAGTGGCCACTGATAACTTGTAAGCAAAGTCCAACCACTTAAATAAAAAGGGACAGTTTGCCTGAGTATGTACTCTTGGTTCTCTGGTCAGTTTCCATCTTTAGCTAAAGGGGCTGAGTCGTTTGGGAACAGGTCATCCACAGGGAGCAGTAGAGGGTGATAAAAGTCCAGGAGCAGGGCAGCCAAATCTCAACTGGCACTAATATCAAAGAGGGATTTAGGGCTAGCAGGCCTGAGTGACAGTGGTATAACTTGAATGATGACATGGGAGGAAGAGACAAAACCCATCTAGATAAAAATATCCTAACATCCACTAAGATAAAGGCAATTCTCTGTCAATGTCACCCTTGCTTTTGAAATCTCCATGCATTCTCTTAAAAATGAAAAGCCTTTCAGAGAATACCCTTTAGGTTTTTTATTTTTTCAAGGAACGTGATGATCTTAGCTTGGTCTGAATTGGAAAGAATACTGCTTACTTGGTAGCCTAGGACATGCAAAGTGAGCCAAGATATTCAAGACTAGCTGTCAAGAAATCAAATATGTGTGATGGGCACCTGTGAAGGCAATAAACTTTATGGTCTTTGAGGCCAACTTGGAGATAACTCAGAAGACACCAGACTCAGATGGCACTCATGAAGGAGGCAAGGAGGTAGTTTGGGTGTCCTCCCGCCCCTAGGGCCCTGCTGTGAGGTGCTGACAGCTGGGAGAGGACCTGAAACCAGTTAGCCTGGGGCTCCCAGCCAGCAGTGTATTTTCATCTTGTTTTGACTAGGACTGTCCTTCCCTGTATAAACACATCTACCTCAGTGGTAGAAAATGTAGAACAGCTTAAAATAGGTGAGTGGAATATTTCTCCTCCTGAATCACCAGCAAAGGGATGCTCTGTAGGTGGGCCTTGTTTAAAGCAAAATGGATATAAGGAAACTGTGGGAGAAAGATCTGTGAGGCCTTGACCTAATGAGAGACCTCCAAAGCATCATCTGGTCTAAACTATAAAAGTAACAGCTTTCAAGTCCTGATTACCTATCCTAAGAGCAGTATCTACTTTTGGTTTTGGTTTATCCCCTCAGCATTTTGAATCTTGTCAATAATCTTAGTAGCTCGATTACTATATGATATGAGGCCTATTGTATGGATGAGAATCATTGCCGGAACTGCAGCACACTAGTGGCATAGGCCAGATAAGAATCTTTGGTATTCTATTCCAAAGTACTGGCTTGTCTCTAACTGTGCATTGCTTGTTTGCAGTAAAGCACTATATCACTGAGTTATTATGTCTCCAGACCTTTGTATCTTCTTTATTTTTTCCTTTGAGGAGTGTTCCAGGTACAGTTGTATACTTGACAGTGACTGTAACTTACATCCAATGTCTCTTCTTGGGTAATTCCTCTCATCACAGCAGCCTGGGAATTGGGAAGGGGTCCTTATCAAGATCAGGAGGGAATCCCAGGACAAGTGGGCCCTCTAGGATGCTAGGATGGAATAATTGCATTTCAGTGACAAACAGGTGCAAACCACCCAGGAGGCCAGGTAGAAGGAACAAAAGACTGAGTATAAGGCAGTATAAGGAAAGAGCAAAGGTAAACATGTACTTTGAAACAAACTGTCACCCATCACAGTGTCTTTGCAGGACTGGTGTCCCCCGCCCCGGGCTAAACTCAAGTAGGAGCCTGTGTTTTAGAACCTTCCTGTTTCCTTTTTGGGTACCTTCCTCTTCCTTTTATCCTCAGACGACCTGTGTCCTTGTCCTCCTACTGCCTGGGAGTTTCAGAGGTGGCTGGGCACGGCCTCTCCACAGCACAGCTGCTTTCAGGAAAACTCCAGATCTACCTTCCATAAACCAAGTATACCTAGCATTTAGCCCTAAAGAACAAATTAAAGAAATTTGTTTGTGTTTTCCCTGGTCAGATCACAGGCGCTTTAATCAAGAGAGGTAAGTCCATAGTATAATTTTAGGTGAGGGTGGCAATGGTGAAGGAGATCGCAAATCAACTATTTTTCAGTATTGCCAAGAGGGCCATGCTATACTATCACAGCAGGTAAATATGAGTATATGTACAGGGATAAATACAACTATTCCCCTACAGTTGCATTATATTCTTTCCAGAACATAGTACAAGTAGTGCTAGAATAGTAGTGAGGAAAAGCTGAATTTGGGCCTGGTTGTCTCTTGCTACCAAAACAACTCTGAAAAAAGTCCTATAACAATTTCAGGTCCAAATTTCCTTAAACTATATGATGAGCGGGCCAGGGCTGCAGTTTTATAAAGTTTTGGTGCTTCTTTCATAAATGACACGCCTATGTAGACTGAGATTCATATATCTCAGTACCCATAACAGCACCTGGCACACAGTATATGCTCAACAAACAGAGTGATTGAATAAACAATAAAAGTGACTTTTACATTTGACACCAGCTCAACACTTTCTGCCATGTTCTTAGATGCAGTGATTTTTCTGCATAAACTTTTGAATCAAGAGGCCCCAAACCAGGTGAGATGGTCAGGCCCTTGCTTACAGAACTAGGTTATGTCTGTACCGTTTGGTTCACGAATAGTCTGTACTGTGCCGGGAAAGTTTCTGGAAATCAAAGGAGCAAGAATGCACTTCTAGAAGACCAAGAAGTTCACAGGATGCTGGACTAGGTGGAAGGGGTGGTGTGAGGGTTATAGGAAGGTTGGGGTCAGTCAGGAGGAGAAGCCAGGGAAGTAACTTCTTTATAGTTTTCTGTAAAACGGGAAGCCAAAATAACAGAGACCTGTTGGGTGTCTGGGCAGAGGTAGGAAAAGTGCAGAGTAGCATGGTGACTCAAGGTCAGGAGTTGGACTGGGTCCCAGAGCTCTCAAGCCTCTGCTCACCCCCTTGGGACTGGCCCGTGGCTCCAGGCCAGCTCCCTGAATAGCTCCCCGACTGGCCCCTCCATAATTCCAGCTTCTTAGGCCAATCTGCTTCCTTCTCTAGCGACTGCCAAGGTTTTTTTTTTTTTACCTTCCCCACACAAAGGCTACATGAACATCTTCCCCAAACCTCTTTCCAAGGACATAGCTGGTTGGTGCAGTCCCCCTTTAGAGCTATTTGAGACCAGCCTTACTTTTGGACAGGTTTGCTCCCTCCCTTATTGCCTGCATTTACTCAGACACAATCCCTCCTCTACTGCTTATGCAAATGAGTGGAGGCTTGCCAGCCACCACTGGGTTTCTTCCCTCCCAATACACCCCCTGCCCTACTCCACAGGAACCATGGCTCAAGCCCATTCTTAGGAACTTTCCCAGATCCTGAGGTGCTGAGACATTCTCCTGGGCTTCCCTACTCTAGCCTTCAGTAGCCTCTTTCATTTCTAATGGGCTACAGTTTAAATCCAAGAAGAAGTAGCATCTAGAGGATTGAAAGTAAAGTATCTTCAAGCAAGAGAGAGACAGAGACAGAGACACACAAAGAGAATACCAGCCAATCAGCCAACAAACAAGTGACACAGAGACTTTCTGTAAAGGGCAAGGCTTTGGATGAGTATCAGATATTCTGCTGCTGCTTCCTCTTGCTCATGAGCCATGATAGATAGTATCTTAAACAGGATACAAGGGTCATACATAAATATAATAAAAGCTATTTACAGCAAGCCAACAGCTAACATTAAATTAAACGGAGAAAAACTCAAAGCCATCCCACTAAAATCAGGAACACGACAAGGATGTCCACTCTCTCCATACCTCTTCAATATAGTGCTTGAAGTTCTAGCAACAGCAATAAGACACCATAAGGGGATCAAGGGATTCGTATTGGAAAGGAAGAAGTTAAGCTTTCGTTATTTGCAGATGATATGATAGTATACATAAGCGACCCCAAAAACTCTACCAAAGAACTCCTACAGCTGATAAACACCTTTAGTAATGTGGCAGGATACAAGATCAACTCCAAAAAATCAATTGTCTTCCTATAAGGAAGCAGAGAGGGAAATCAGAGAAGCATCATCTTTCACGATAGCCACAAATAGCATAAAATATCTTGGGGTAACTCTGACCAAGGAAGTGAAAGATCTATTTGACAAAAACTTTAAGTCTTTGAAGAAAGAAATTGAAGAGGACACCAGAAAATGGAAGGATCTCCCTTGCTCTTGGATTGGGAGGATCAACATAGTAAAAATGACAATTCTACCAAAAGCAATCTATAGATTCAATGCAATCCCCATCAAAATCCCATCAAAATTCTTTACAGATCTGGAGAAGACAATAATTAACTTTATATGGAAAAACAAAAAACCCAGGATAACCAAAACAATCTTATACAATAAAGGAACTTCGGAAGGCATTACCATCCCTGACTTCAAACTCTATTACAGAGCTACAGTATTGAAAACAGCTTGGTATTGGCATAAAAACAGAGAAGTCGACCTATGGAATTGAATAGAAGACCCTGACTTTAACCCACAAACCTATGAACACCTGATTTTCGATAAAGGAGCTAAAAGTATACAATGGAAAAAAGAGAGCATCTTCAACAAATTGTGCTGGCAAAACTGGATGTCAATCTGTAGAAGAATGAAAATAGACCCATATCTATCACCATGCACAAAACTAAAGTCCAAATGGATTAAAGACCTCAATATCAGTCCAAACACACTGAACCTGATAGAAGAGAAAGTGGGAAGCACTCTACAACACATGGGCACAGGAGACCACTTCCTACGTATAACCCCAGCAGCACAAACATTAAGGGCCTCATTGAATAAATGGGACCTCCTGAGACTGAGAAGCTTCTGTAAAGCAAAGGACACTGTCTCACTAAGACAAAAAGGCAACCCACTGACTGGGAGAAGATCTTCACCAACCCCGCAACTGACAAAGGTCTGATCTCCAAAATATATAAAGAACTCAAGAAACTGGACCGTAAAAGGCTAATCAACCCAATTATAAAATGGGGCACTGAGCTGAACAGAGAATTCTCAACAGAAGAAGTTCAAATGGCCAAAAGACACTTAAGATCATGCTCAACTTCCTTAGCGATCAGGGAAATGCAAATCAAGACAACTTTAAGATACCATCTTACACCTGTCAGAATGGCTAAAATAAAAAACACCAATGACAGCCTTTGCTAGAGAGGATGTGGAGAAAGGGGTACACTCATCCATTGCTGGTGGGAATGCAAACTTGTGCAACCACTTTGGAAAGCAGTGTGGCGGTTTCTCAGGAAATTCGGGATCAATCTACCCCTGGACGCAGCAATACTACTCTTGGGAATATACCCAAGAGATGCCCTATCATACAACAAAAGTATATGCTCAACTATGTTCATAGCAGCACTGTTTGTAATAGCCAGAACCTGGAAACAACCGAGATGCCCTTCAATGGAAGAATGGATGAAGAAAGTGTGGAATATATACATATTAGAGTGCTACTCAGCAGTAAAAAACAATGACTTCTTGAATTTTGCATACAAATGGACAGAAATAGAAAACACTATCCTGAGTGAGGTAAGCCAGACCCAAAAAGAGGAACATGGGATGTACTCACTCATATTTGGTTTCTAGCCATAAATAAAGGACATTGAGCCTATAATTCGTGATCCTAGAGAAGCTAAATAAGAAGGTGAAGTCAAAGAAAAACATATAGGTATCCTCCTGAATATTAACCTTCATCAGGCGGTGAAAGGAGACAGAGACAGAGACAGAGACCCACATTGGAACACCGGACTGAAATCTCAAGGTCCAAATCAGGAGCAGATGGAGAGAGAGCACGAACAAGGAACTCAGGACCGCGAGGGGTGCACCCACACACTGAGACAATGGGGATGTTCTATCAGGAACTCACCAAGGCCAGCTGGCCTGGGTCTGAAAAAGCATGGGATAAAACCGGACTCGCTGAACATAGCGGACAATGAGGACTACTGAGATCTCAAGAACATGGCAATGGGTTTTTGATCCTACTGCACGTACTGGCTTTGTGGGAGCCTAGGCAGTTTGGATGCTCACCTTACTAGACCTGGATGGAGGTGAGTGGTCCTTGGACTTCCCACAGGTCAGGGAACCCTGACTGCTCTTCGAGCTGATGAGGGAGGGGGACTTGATCGGGGGAGAGGGAGGGAAATGGGAGGCGGTGGCGGGGAGGAGGCAGAAATCTTTAATAAATAAATAAATTAAAAAAAGATAGTATCTCAAACAAACAACCAAATAAACAAAACACCAAAAACATACCCACACATCCTAGGCCTGTTTCCTTCCCTCTCTCCTAACTTTTCTCTCTCTTCCAGGGCCTGGACCCTATTTAAGATCATCTGCCCAACCCTCATCCACTTTACCACCTATATTTCTTCAAGCCTTTCTCCACCAAGCAAGAGCTTCTTCCCATGCTCTCTACCTCTCCACTTTGTCTGTGGCCCTGCTTTTCTAGCACTGATCTAAGGCTCTCTCCTTCAAAGCATTAAAGAGGAAGGGACTCTAGGGGGTAATGACTAGACTAGTCTGGAAAATTAGCTACAAAGGCTTAGCACAATGGGGAACACCCAGCATGTGCTCAAGAAACACATCATTGTTTGGTTACATAGGCTGGGGGAGACATTTTGGGAGTGTGCTTTGGTTCCCCTGAAATCTTGCCAGCCATGGACCTTCTTCACCATTACATTCCTGCCTGTCTGTTCTTCCCATCTATCTCCCCCTTCACTTCTCAGCCCAGAGAATGCAACAGTTTACTTAATTTCCAGGACCTGCATGATACAATGTGATTTCAGTTCTCTAGTCTAGTGTAGCTGAGTTTCTCTGGTGACCTTACCTTTCCTCCAGGGATCTGAGAGGCTGATAAAGTATGAGCACACTCCAGTTTCCTCAGCACAAGCAATCAGCTACCTCTGTATGATCATACTCACAAATCTTTCTCATCTGAAGCAACCTGGACCTCTCACCTAGCATTAAGAGATCCTGGATTTTGGCCTAGGGGTTGGTAGGGGAATGAGTCTCATCACAGCAGAACAGAGATATGACAGTTCTGCACCTATTCAAGGTGATGGGTTTGCAATGGAAAATAATTGGATTGGAAAATAATGGAGAGGGTTGCCCCCACTCTTTTCCTCCCTTGTGAGGACAAAGCCCTTGCTTTTATCTGTGCTCTCTTTGGGCTGCATTTCAACTTTCCTCTCCCCAAAAGGAGGAAATTTGAAGCAAAAGGTCACCTTGCTAGGCCTTGCCAGAAAACTGATGACAGAATGGCAATGCATGGCCTCATTTGATTGTCCCCTAACACCTGTCTCCCAACTTCAAACTTCTTCTGGTGCTTACATGACAGGCAGGTTGGGAGGAGGTAGAACACTCTGGAGAAGCTGCCTGGGAATGCTGGTGTCATAAGGTAATTAAGAAGGTGGTCCTGAGAAAACAGGGCTTGACTGTTGGACCTGTATGACAGAACAGAACTCTAAAGAAAGCAAGGGATGAGGTAAGTGGGATATTGGTGAGGTAGGTACTACACTGTCATATTTACTGCCAGTAATGGTAGTAGTGGTAGTCATAAAAGGATGATGATGATGATGATTATAGCTACTACTATTGAAAGCTTATAATGTACCATTATGCTAAGTGATTTTCATGCATTATTTCATTTATTTATAATAACCCAATGAAAAAACATTATAGATGATAGATAAGGAAGCAGAAGATTACACAGACAGCTTAGGTTTGAAGATCCAGTTAACTGTAGACTCATATTCTTCCCCCTCATCTAGCCCTTATTTCCTGTGCTAGGCTCAGGTTTTGCAAACTAACAAACAAAAAACTCCATCAAGTTCCAGCCTTTGTAGGTTGGCCTTTTAAGGCCTTAAGAGAACAGTTACCTGGAATTGGTTTTTCTTTACTGTTTTTTTTCCTCTAATAGGCTAACATTTCAGCTTGGGGTTTGTTTAAGAAAACCCAGGTAATGGAATAGGAATAACAAGAATACTTAACAACTTTTACTCCTGGTTCTGCCATGAAATTGTTACAGGGTTCTTGGTAGGTTGAATCAATATCCACATAGACTTTGTCTCTATTGGGATAAAATCTAAGAGTGGACTGATGATATAGCTCACTTGTGGAGTGCTTGCCTACCAAGCATGAAGCCCTGGCTTCAACCACTAGCACTACATAAATGAGATGAGGAAGTAGAAGAATCAGAAAGAAATTTAGGATCATCTTTAGCTACATAGTTAATTTCAAGGCCAACATGGGCTACATGAGATCCTGTCTCAAAAAACCAAAACCAAAACCAAACAACCAACCAAATAAATAAATAAATGAATAAGGAGAATAAAGTCCAAGAGTGTAAAATACTTGATGAAGAGTCCTTAATTAAGTTCTGCACTCCCTCACCCTGCCATGGAAGAAAGCCTGACAATTTGAAAGTGTTCCACCTCTCTTGCTTTCCATTTGAGGTTCATTTTTTTTGGTGAGTCTGCTGTAGCACTCACCACCCTCTTCAACATTTTATTCTGGAACTCATTTCAGATCTCTATGCCAGGTGGTGGCTCCTTACCAGAATGTCTTTCAACCAGGTCTTCTCTCACTAAACATGTAGTAATAATATCTTTTCCAACAATTCTTTTGACATAACCTTGCCTTGTCGTCCCCCTCCTCCAACTTTAGCATTGAAAATGCCATTAAAAAAAAAAACAAAACTCCTGACATAAATGATGATCCACAGTGGCTGGCTGCTTTCTTAAATGCACAATGCTTGCCTTTGACTTACTTGGCATATTCTGGCTTCTCTTTATTATGCTTTTTTTTTACATATTCAGAGAGATTAAAGGAGCCTTCAAGATCAACTAGATCAATTTTCTCCATTAATGGTAAAGTAATTTAAATTAGGTAGAGAAAATGACTTGCTCAGGGTCTTACAGCTAGATACAAAAAAAAGCCTCTATCCAGGCCTGCCTGATTCTAGAGCCACAGTTCTTTTCTGTTTCCCTTGCCCTATGTGTCAGATGTTAGCCTGCCATCCATCATCAACAGTGCCTCCCATCTCTAAATGCACACCACTGAGCACTGATTTTATTTCTTAAATGTTTGTATGAATATATCTATTTTTTTGCCTTAATAACAAAATGGCTTGGTAGTAGAGGACCACAGGCATGAGATACAAAATACAAAACTGTGACATGACTTGCCTATTGTCATATAGCTCATTAGTGATATAATTGAGAACAGAATCCATGGAATTTCCATTCAGGACCACTCCCACTCCATCACAACACCTCTCTTTCTTCCCCAGTTTCCCCTTTTTGTATTGTCCTAGAATTGTTCAATCTGAATCCCTTTCTTTCTTTTTCATTCTTTTTTCCTTTCCTGATGCTGTATTTTCTTTTCACAAGCCTACAGGATTTTAGAGATAAGAATAATCTCTTTACCTATTCATTAACAGATTAAAAAACAAAAAAGCAAAACCAACCAAACAAAACAAACAAATGAACAAAAAACAGACAAAAAGAGGAGAAGCTATCTGCCTAAATTCAGATGGTTAATTGTGTGGCACAGTCGGGACACAAATCCCAGTCACCAATTCAACAAGCCCTGTGCTCTTTCAGACATCCTTCTGCTGCCTCAACATCATTTTTCCTGTTCCTTCACCCTAGAAAAGCCTCCTTTCACTGATAAGAGCTTAGAGCATGTGGGTCTAGGTTCATATGACATCTCTGGGGAAACAGGAAGGAGTAGGGAATGCCCAGAATCACACACATACTATATCCCACCAAGGGAGGCCCAGCTTGGCCTTGCAGAGAGTGGTGACTATCAACTGTGTTGAAATAAAGGCACAGCCTCTGTGATTCTCAGTTTATGGCCTAGACAGTGGTGTCAAGGCCTAACCTGGCTGCAAAATGAGATCAGTTCACTGTCCTCCCAATGGAAAAATCTTGCAAAATCAATAGCACTTAACGTCAAAGGACCTGGAGACCTTTCTTCTGTTTTGTTTTTTCTTTTTTTCTTCCTTTTGGGTCAATCTTTCTCACTGATCATGTGTGGATGTATGGACAGCACAGAAATCTGGCATAAGAAGCTGAAAATTCCAAAATACAGCTCTCAGAGTTCTTTCAGCATGAAGACCAGGGCTACAATGAGTTATTAGGAACTGTTAAGATCTTAATCTAAATGTTCCTTATTCCCCCCCCCCCCCCCCAAGAAGTGGTTCCTAACTCTAAGGCACTTCCTGGCCACTGCATCTGGTTGGAAATAGTAATAATGAGTTTCCCAAAAGCACTAGAAGAGATGCTAAAATCTCAGCTTTGATGTAGCTTTGTCACACTGGGACTTCGAATCACTAACAGAGTCCCAAACCCAGTTAGACACCACCATTTGCATCACCTTCCTGTGATGCAAATTGTTACAGCCTCTCAAACTGCAGTGAGTCCTTTGCCCAGACATTCTCCCCACCATACCATAGGCATATTCTCCTTTTTTTCTCTATATATACAGAGGGTGGGTACCTACATATTATTTTCTGGCAGGATTCTTCTTCCTGACTTTCCCCCTGAACTGCTCCTGCCATGGAAAGAAGCCTGTCTGCCTGGTATGTGTAGCAATAGATGAAACCTTTCTTTTTTTCTTTTCTTTTCTTTCTTTCTTTCTTTCTTTCTTTCTTTCTTTCTTTCTTTCTTTCTTTCTTTCTTTCTTTCTTTCCTTTTCTTTTTTTTTTTTTTGGATTTTTCGAGACAGGGTTTCTCTGTAGCTTTTGGTTCCTGTCCTGGAACTAGCTCTTGTAGACCAGGCTGGCCTCGAACTCACAGAGATCCGCCTGCCTCTGCCTCCCAAGTGCTGGGATTAAAGGCATGTGCCACCACCGCCTGACTAGATGAAACCTTTCTATATGAGAGTATTATGCATTTATTTTAGACTGTATTCACTTGACAAATATGTGTTGAGCACTGTCTGAGTGTCAGACACTGGTAGCTTCTGTCAACTATGTTTTGTGCAATTGAATACTAGAGCACCCAATGAGTTCATCACTGCCGAACACCCACAGGACTTGACAAATAGCGTATGTTACATAAGAGGAAACTCGAGATGAGATGCAAAATGGTCCCTGAGACTAAGTATGTGCCTTGCTATGGATGGATCCCTGAGTTTTGGGACAGAGGCAGCTGAAGTGGTGAGGCCGGAGATACTCCTTTTATATAAACTCTTGTCCCAGAGAAGCTGTTGTGTGTGGTTGTGAGGTACAGAAGTTAGGACAATATCAAAGATTTGCAAAGCTAAAGAACAACTGTCCCCTCTGCCCTAAGTTCTGACAGCATGGATCTCTGCTGACTTCCAAAGAAAACCTAAGAACAAGCAATTGGAAAGAAATTACTCTATCTTTTCTGATATAGCCTCTGGCACTTGAGCCTGGCTGTGTTAGTGGTCAAAATTCATCCAAGATACTTAAAGGTAATTAGGTAGCTGGATAAAACTTCCTGATTAAATACCCAATCTCTACCTCTCAGATGTATGAACAAGATTTTGTAGCTCATTTTCTCTTAGGCAAGGCCTTGGCCCTGTGCCTATTCCCCTAACCCTGCCCTGGGTGATCTTGCTCAAGGACACCAAGGGAGTTGATGGCAAAGGCTGGGAGCACAGCCCAGGCTTTCTGGATCCTGGCCTAGCACTGTTGCCACCAGACCCCACTGTTGCTCTCTTTTCTCTCTTGCCCTTTATGCCCAGTCTGCACCCCCTGGAGGCACATATCCCACATCCCATAAGCTTTCACTGGGTGAGATATTTCTGCCCCAACACCAGTCAGCAGTCCAGCCCTATGGGGCATAGGGAGTTTGTCTGGCTGCTACCATGCCATGGAGTCATGCCTGGGATAGGATGGAGAAGGACCAGCCACATTGCTAGTCTAAGACAGGCAGATCTGGATATTTAAGGAAGTTATTTGTATCTGGGGCCCTAAGTGTGGTCCTTGAGCTTAGCTTCCCAGAGCCAGGGCCAGGTCCCTGTGGGTACCCTACTCCCAGCCTTGTTGCTATGACACATGGCTCTACAAGTGCTGAGTGGCATTGTTGGGGCCGGATGCAAACAGCACGCAGCAGGGTCTAGCTGTGAGCCAGTTGGCCAGCTGACATTTCAGGGTCCAAAGAGCTTGTGTGTACTGGACAAGCTGCTTATTGTGGTGTTGGCACTGTCCAGCCCTTCAGACAGCAACAAATGCTCTCAAACTAGGAAAGAAAAGGAAACAAGAAATCAGTGGTAGCCAAGGCAGACCTAAACTCTCTCGCCTCTTGCCACTTGCTCCCCACAGCTGAGACACTTCTGGTGCCAACCATTGGAAGTACTCTTAGAGGTAATTGAAGGAGTCAAGCCCCTCAAACATCCATTTGTGAAGAACTGGATGACAAATCATGTCCGTGCTGTCGGCCTCCTTCTGACTGTCCAGCACTATAGAAACCACTGCTAATAGCATGTTGAACAATTTATAGTTGGGTTTGGACAAGAAATCTTGCTGTCATAAAGTTTACCATGCAGAGGAATTGGCACTCCAAGGTTGTGTACACACATTCACTACACACCCTCAAGTAGATAGTAATAACCAGGCTGTGATAGCGGTAGTAGTCCTTTAGAGTCCTAGTCTGGTACTTTTAGATGTATTTAAGCTTGAGAATATGCTGGGAAATATGTGGCAAGGGGCGTGTATTATTAGCACACAGGGCAGGATGGAAAGATGAAACAGATGTGACCCCAAATGAGGGAAGAAAGGAAGTCAGATTAGAGATGTTGCATGGAAGGCATAACTTCCCAGAAGATATCTTGCCCCTAACTCAGGAACTAGTCTATGTGACCCAAGGGGAAATTACTTGGGATATATATAATCAGGCAGGTGTTGAACTGTGCTTTAGACCCTTGTTTACTCCTTGCTCCATTCAAGATTGTAAGGCCGAACAAACAGAATTGCTGAAAGTTCTTCAGAGTGTCTCTTGCCAGGGTCTCTGGATTTTCATAAAGTCAGTTCTATCAGCCCATCTGTGTGGGACAAACACCCTTTACCATCACAGAAATATTGAGGAGCAGTATTAAAAAATCATCAGCTAATGATCATTGAGTGCTTACTTTCTGCTGAATAATGTGCAAAGCACTTCACACACAATATACATGTAAGCACAATCAGACTTCCCCAAAGTCATGGGGTTAGTATTATCAGTACCATTTTCACACAGAGAAAAGCTGAGGCTCAGAGAAGCGAGCTAGTGAAGAACTAACTCAAAGAAGAGACTAAGGATTCAGGTCTAGCCCTAAAGTGCATGCTCATGCTTTAGAGCCATTTGTGATTGAGCATAAGAGTGCTCTCATTTGTAGAAGAAGCTTCATGGAAGGAGGAAGGGAAGACTGAGAAGCAAGAGTCAAGATCTTGGCCCAGGTAGAAGAACCACAATGTTAAGTGAAAGACAGGGATGATGGGCAGCAGAACACCTATGAGATGCCAGAGGTAAGATCATCTACATTTTTTGTTCATTAGTACTCAGTAAAATTCATCTAAAGAACAAAGAAGCCCAACATGGTAACTTCAGGCAATACACATAGAACAAGTTATCGATTCCCACTGAATTAGATCCAAGTTTAAAGTGAATTTCTTCAGCATTTAGGTCATCAGTTGCTTAAGTAGGCAACCACTGGGGACACTAGAGATACATAACAGGGATCTTGCTCTTGAGGTGTTTCCAAGTTTCTAGGGTGGGTATCAGGTTTTTCTTGAGCCATTTCCAGGGTCAATTGAGGCAAGAGGTGCCTGTTGTGTGATCAGAGAATCGAATGAATACTCAAGGCCTCCCTGAAGATGTGGCTGTTGCCTTGAGTGCAGAGATCAGTACTAACTTTGAACTTAGCAGCCCCAGTAGATTTCATTTTCATGAAGTTGTTTCCACATATGCATGTAATGTATAACTTTTGGTGCTAACCACTTCAGCTGAAAAATCAGAAATCTGAAGAGGATGCAGGTTGGGAAAAGAAGCAAAGCCACAGGTGTTCTGCCACTTCCAGAAAAAGAACACCTTTCTTCTGAGCTCTCCCTCTGCCCAACATTGTTGTTTCTTTTCTCAATTGGAAGCCTAAAGTTCAGAGAAGTGAATCCCAGTAATTAACTAATTAATTAATATAGACGATAAAGTTGCTGAGGTTGCTGGAAAACACCCTGTTGCTGCCAGCACACCATCTGGCTAGGCACCTACCTCCCACTGTGAGTTGACAGGGAGGCACTGGATTGTATCTCCCCAAGACTCTAGGTGTAGTAAAGAGCTCCTATGGTGCACACCTATTGCTCAATTACTGGAGACCAGCTTTTGAGTAACGCGTTCCCTCTCAAGACAGCCTCTTCCAGACAGCTGTGGTTGTGATCTGCTTAGTTACTTAGCATGAAGATTTCTCTATGGTCCAAGGATGTTTGTATATGGCCTTTCCCAATGCAAAGTGCAAGGCTGTAAAAGATGGATAGATGGAGATAGGAAAAGACTGGAAAGAAGGAGACCAAGAGGCATACACAGCTGGCAGAAGCCCATCTCCAGCTGTTGGGCAGGCTGTTTCCTTTGATAAAGCACTTGGCAGTACTCCTAGTTCTGTAGTTTCTGGCCTGCGAAAGCACACCCGGAGCACGAGCCTGCCTGTGGGAGGACTTCAGCCTTTCTTTGTTTTCTTTTCTTTCTTCCTTACTTTGCCCCCAAGTATTAGAAAATGTTCCTTCCCTCCCAAGGAACTTGTCCTTCCCTCACACCTGTCCAAAGTGAAACTCTACCTGCAGTTGATGTTGCCTGGGTCATTGGCATCTTCACAGAAAAATGGTGTGATGGTTCAGGGTCTGGGATGAGTATGCAGTGAGGCCTCTGTATATATTTATTGGCATATGTATTTAAGTGTGTGCATGTGTACATATAGTAGGAAAGTGTTTGTAAATAAGACTGTATTTGTCTGGGAGGTTGTGCTTATTTGTTGTAGAGGACACTGCTTTCTGTGTGGCACATTATCACGGTTCTCCCTGCCTAGTTTCTTCCCAGTTTACTAATGCTTCCCTCAAAAGGACTATGAAATAGGGGGCAATCCTAGTATCACTACATGATCTTCCCTTCCTTCAACTCCCAGTCCAGCTTTATGAAGGCCTTTCTTTTTCTTCTCCTCAGCTCCCCAAAATGAAAACCCAGGCTGGAAGGCCTGAATTCAAGGTCCCTTGGAGAAAACAAAGTGTATAATGTTGCACAGCCCCTGCCCACTCTCATTTATAGCCTACTGGCAGCACTCTTCCCCAGGCCCATAGTTTGGTTCCCTCAGGGCCTCCATGCAACTTTCCCAGATTCTTGTCATGAATCTGATCCCATCCTGGGATCATTCTGGGATCTTCATATCTTCTAGAGAAATCCTCACTTCTCAGGAACCCTGAAAACTGCTCCTGTTCGCAAATGTAGCTGACTCCACAATGCTGTCTGCCTGGCCATCAGGGATTTCAGGTCACCTCACAGGTCAGTGGCAATGATTCTGAGATAAGAGGCTCTGCTCTGGCAGCTGCTCATAGCACAGGTAATAGTATTTTTTTTTTACCAGCCCATGCTCCCAGAGTAGCCCTGAACCACTGACCTGGTGGACCTGCTGCCCTACCTCACCCACTTGCATCCAGAGTGGCCCTTGGTCCTTAGAAATGGGGAAAACCAGTTAGGAAGAAGCAAACATGACATAAAATAAACCCAGCCTGGGAACTTAGTTCCAGCTTCCAAACTGGAAGTTCTCAAATATCCCTTGCTCCTCCCCGAAATGTTTACCTCATGAAAACCAAAAGGACATGTAAACAAACAGGACAGACGTCAGAGCCAGAAGGCCACCTTAGGGATAATGTGATTCAGCATTTGCATCTTCCATATGGGGAGACTGAGGCCCACAGTGGCAACGAGATTTCTGCTAGTTATCAGAAAAGCTGGAAGAAGATATACCAACTCAAGAATATGTAGGAATCTAGGACCCAGAAGCACTAGACCCATCTATAAATTTTAAGTGGACAGTGCAACTTAGTGTGAACTGAAGCTAGCCAGAATGGTATTGTGAGGCTGGAGTATTCTAGACCCCTTTGTTTGTCAATTCCATGCTTGGTAACACTGTTGGGTCAGATGAGAAGCATATTTGGGACTCAAAAATCAAACCTGAATGGTAACAAACTTCCTTTTTTTTCATCCTTTTTAGACTATTCGTTCTATCCAGGGCTCATGCTCTGGAAGGAGGTAGGTGGCCAGACCTGTTTTTTTTTTTTTTTTTTTTTTTTTTTTTTCATTGGTTGGGTAGGGGCAATGTGGAACAAATAAAGTTATGTAACATTTAAGTGTTTTTTTTGGGTATTCAGACCCAATTTGTGCATTCCTACCTTCCATATACTCTAGTTGAAGCCTGTGTGTCTATCTGAAATGGAGCCTAGAAGAGGAAAAAGGTAGGTGGAACTACCTCCTAGCTCCAGGGTGATGAGCTGTTGGGAATTTTCTAAACTTTGAGCAAGTTCTGTGGTCAGATTATAGGCAGACAGAAAGGTTCATAATGTTGACTCCAGTGTGCCTAGACCAACATTATAATCAAATAGGTCTGTGCACAAGCTATGAGCAGGGACTGAAGCAGAGCTCATTCCCTGCCCTGTCCTCTATGTTATGACCAACTTTCTACTCTTTTAAGTAGCCATTCCTTCATTGTGACCAGTGGAAAATAGTACACATTGCATTCTGAGGTAAGGTAATCTAGATATCTCCTAGAAGTTCTGTAAAAATAAAGAACTCAGCATGGAAGATAATCATGCCTACAACTCTGAACACTTAAACACATACATAGAACATACCCTATAGGAGGTTCAGTGGTACACATGCACCAGACAGTCTTACACACATGATGATCTTCATCAAGACTGTAGACAGTAACTGTCACCTAATTTCACCTGGCGCCAGAGACATCATTTTGGTTTGCACTATTTTGTATCCACGGACAAATATATTCTTGTTATTGTTCCTGAGAGGTTTCTCTGTGGATCTTATCTTCCCAACCTAATCTAAAGCTCCTGAAAGGTGGGAGGCAAACCTTCTGTAGTTTTCTCCCCTCCCCCACCTCTTGTGGCACCCAGTACAGTGACGTGGATTCGAGGATGGTCTCAATAGTGATTGTTCAGCTCGTCAACAACTGGGGAGGCCAGTATAATTTCTGAATTCATCTGTAAGTGTGTCCAGTGATGACAGAAATCTGCAGCTGGATGTATCCCTTGTAGCAAAGAATGAGCTATTCTTGACACGGCAAGCCAGCATTTCAGTTGACTTAACCAGCCCCTCCCCATGTCATCTTCATGAAATAACAAGCAATTGGGACAAGGGTAAAGCACCTCACACCAGGCAGCCTTTAAGCGCAGGAGCTGGTGGATCCATTCCACTCCCTACCATATTCTACTCTATTGCATCTATCTCTTGGACAACAGAGTTTTAGGTTTACTTTCTAGAAGTTGTAGTTCCTTTGAATCTACCCATGTAACTGTATTGGCTGTAGAGTGAGTTACAGATATACTCTTTTTTGAATTAACATATGAGATTGGTTTTGATGACCCTACATATAAAAGCTGAGTATTTAGGAATGCTTTTCCTAAAACAGTCTTCAAAGGAGAGCTGAGTTTTACTTATAGCCTGCTTCAAAAGCAGGAGAGTAAAACAGATTAAATGGATAGACATTTTTAGTTTCAAACAGGAAAAATCTAAGAGTAGTCTAAAGACCCATGTTATAACTAAAGACAGGTTTATTTTACTATCTCTAAAGACAGAACTACTCTCTATTAACCAAACCGTTAATTAGGGTCATGTTTGCACTTCAATTGCCACGTCCAAACATTTATTTATCTAAACCCAGGTCACTCTAGTTTATTACAGTTATAGCCACTGGTGAGATAATGTGCTTAGATTTCACAAGTATGTGTGAATTGCCTACCTCAGCTTTTATTTTCATGGAATGGAGAGTTCTCTTGAAAGTACGGGTCAGACTAAAGATAATAAATGATTTTCCTTCTCAATAGAACTAAAAACAAGGTTTTAACTAATTCACCAAAACTCAAGGATTGAATATCTATATTACATTTCTTGACAATGTTAGTCGGTCCAAGGGTGACCCACAGGATTTCAATTGATCCAAGAACAATCTTTAGGCAGACATTTCATTGGCTTGGAGCTTGTTTCTCAATCATTGAATGCTGTCTTTCTTACTGGTTGACTCACCCCCACTTAGTTAGAAGACTAGGGGTAAAAACAGAAATGTGGGAGGGTGAAACTTCATGACAGGAAACATTTCCATAAGAAAAAAGAAGTAGAGAAAGGAGGCCTAGGGCTGTGTTATAGAAAAAGGAAGAGGAGCCAAGGTAGTTCTCCTCAAAGTAGAAGACTTGATGATTGTTCAGCAGACATACACAACCTCACTGAGTGCGCGCGCGCGCACACACACACACACACACACACACACACACACACACACACGGCTTATGCATATACCCACATAGGAAGACACACATACCTTCTTCACATATGCCCTTGTCACCATGACTCTTGAGTTCCATATTAAAAAAAGAGACTCAGGTAGAGTTACAGAAGTCACACACATAGGAACATCAATCTTACTAGGTGCTAACCTTCCAGCTGTCTTTTATCAAACATAAGTACTCTGAACACTTAAATAAACTTACCACCTGTTATTCTGCACCTTTTATGCATATAGTATAAACAGACTCTTTATATACATCTAAATTACTACCAAAGCCACTCCCACAAACTCAAATTCTCACAATCACATATACACACACAAGCACACACACGCATGCACACACACAAAATCCTCTTCCGACGAAGCCTAAAAGAGTCTGTGTTAAATTCTTAGTGCTTTCATCTTTGATGAATAATATTTAAAACAACGACTCGATGCTAGGTGAAATGAAGAAGTATTTTTCCTGATAGTTTGTTAGCATGGTGGAAAAGTCCATCAAGGACATTTGAAATCCCTCATAGAGTTCACTCCCTTGGCCTATAGACAAGACATCAGTGGTAACCTTTAGAGACTGCCAAAAGCTTCTAAGATTCTCTTGGTCCTGCTATGCTAGCTGACCTTTGCAAGGAATCCTGGGTATTTTGAACTAGGAACATTTAGTATAAAACAAAACAAAACAAAAACAGAAATCTTTCCCTGACATTTAAGAACAATATCAAACTGCCTGACAAAACTAGCCTGGCAGGCCTGGCCTATGGCAAGCCAGTGATGAAGGAAGAACTGATTTTAAATCTCTCTGGCCCTATATGTCATTTGGAGATTGCTCACTTCTCTCTCCTCATACATGCACTCAGGCCTTATTTTGTTCTCTGCCAAGCATAGTCTGATCTGGCCAAAGAAGCCTAGAACTAGGAAAAATGCGTTTGGATTCAAATACAAGAAAATTATAAGCTAGTCTAGAGGGATCAGTGAGTTTATGCAACCCAGATAATGTAGTACAACATCTAAGTGGTAGGCACTGTGATCCATAAAGTGTAGTCAGCATAGGAAATCAAGACTCCAGTGAGTCCCCCCTCCCCAAGTTCCATCAGTCTGTCTGTTAAAAAGTTCAACTGTGCTTCTGCTGAAAAGCAATCAGATCTGTTATTGACACTGTTTCATTCTGAATAGCACAGAAGACTAAAGGCTTTCCTTACTTAGTTCATTAGTTAGCTAACAAGCAGTTTTCAAGCACCTACTGTGCATGGATCACTGTCCCAGACACTCGGCTGTTGCTGTTGCCGCTCCTGCTATTGAATTTCTGAATACAGACTGTTGCCAGACATCCAATTTTCTGAGTGCTTGCTCTGACAGGGAACAATGACTAATGAACCAAACATCAGGGAGGGCCCTCTGATCTCCAGCACAGAACATGTCCATAAAGGCAGAGCCTAATTTGTTCAGCAAGCAGCTGCCAATTCTTCTGGGATCTTAATTACCTGGAGCAGTTTATATGGGTGAATCCCCTTGGGAGAGAAACCCTGAACCCTGTCTTTCTCACACCCTGCCATACCCCAGGCCCTATAAATGGCTTTAACCCCAGTTAGTGCATATGTGTACAAGGTCCAGGCTACAACAATTCACCAGACAAGTATTCCCAACACAGTTCACAGTCTTTCTTCATACTCCTACACACACACACACACACACACTTCAACATATTTTGCTCACCTTCTTTGTGTGACTTTGAGTAAATTTGTTTGTCTCTGGGATTTCTGTTACCTCTCTTGGAAAAATGAGTGGATGGACCTTTCCAGTACTTGACTACGGCTCCAGGAGTTTCAAGAAAGTCATGTGACAAAAATCAGCTTTTTTTTGGAGCAGAATTGAGACAAGGTGAGACAATGGCTCACTAGCTCCCATCACGAAGAAGGGATGTCTCTGCCTCTTAACGTGGGCCAATCCCAAAGTTCTACACTGCTTTTGATTCCCAAGCAGGGATGGTGGATCTGGAGTACTGTTGATTTTTCATCCCTTCTGCCTCATCTCTCTTCTTTGCCATTCCTTTCATAACCCTTGTTCCAACTCTTGTTCCCTTTATCTAGCCCTTCATCTCATCCTGACTAGTTCTTCAGCAAGCTCTTCAATAAGGTCAGTCGATTAAATATCTCAAGCCTCCCAGTATGTAAAATATAAATAATAGCTCCTACCCTGGCAGCACTCACAGGCCTTCTAGAGGAGCAAATAAGATAAAGCCTGTGAAAGTACTTTGGAAATTGTCAAGTACTATGCAAATATGAGAGATTATTATTAATCATGGGTGGGGAGGCAGTTACATGAAGTGGGAAGCACTTTAACTGGGTGAAGGAACTGGCATTTCTAGCAAGCCTGAGCCACTGATCACATCTTAGGGACCATTATTTGATTAGTACTATATCCCTTTCACCGTCTGCTAGCAGAGTTCAGACTCAGAGGGAAGGCAAGGCATAGGTTAAGTTTGACATGAAGAAAGGCCTAGAGCAGCAATTTAAAAAAGTAAACCTCTTTTTTCAAACATAGACTCATATGCAAAGCCCTATTTATAAAATAGACAAAAGCAGGACTACTTGGATTGGAGCTAGGGGGAGGGGTAAGTGGCCTCAATGGTTAGACCAACTTGTCCCTGAAATCCCTCCAGTGGATCCCTATGCCTCAGGTTCCAAGAGTATTCCTGCCAATTGACAGTGTAGAGCAGGAACCGTTGATTAACACGTGGTTCTTCCAGGCCTTCAGGCTGAGTATTGTAGGAGTTGGAGGACAGGACATGGGGAAGATGGGTGAGAGAATCCTACAGAAAGGTAGAGCTGAGTTTAGTCAGCAGCTTTTTCTACATCCCAATCATAAATTTTCAATCATTCTAGAGAACAGAACTACTGCTTTGGAAATCCATGCAAAAAGTCTATTAACAATGTAGACCTCCAAATGGATTTTTTTTTTTTTAAAAAAGCGAGAGCCCAGGTGAATAAGAGTTGCATATCTGTTTTCTAGGATAAATTTATTGAAGAAGCAGCTTCCAACTTGTGGAACCACAAATGAACAAGCCTGCCTTGGTGAGGACGAAAAGACCAAGAGAATATCTTTAGGTGGGCTCAGTGATCAGGCAGGCAGATATGTGCAACCAGCCCTAGGAACTGAGCCAAAGAAGAGTGGTAGAAGCACCAAAGTAATATATTGAACAAAACTACAAACCCAGTGTTATAGGCAAGGAAATTGGGTCAAAACAGGATGGGGGCCCAGAAACAGGAGACACAGAACAAATTTAGAGACCTGGAAAGTGGGGGTGGGGAAACCGAGAACAGCTTCCTCCTAGAATGCTTGCTCCATTTTCCCACCCTCCCCACCCAAACAGGCTCAGCAACAGGGCATATCTGACTGACTAGGCAGAAACTGATCAGATACTGCAGGAACAAGTTAGAGGCTCTAAGAAGGATAGGGGTATGTGTGTGTGCCCAAGATGTTCACACAGTTAGAAGACTGGTAGTGGCTGATTCCCCAAGGCAGATAGATGGAAGAGTGTCAGAGATTTTGGTGAAATCACTAAACCTAGGGAAGGATATAATAATCATTTAAAAATCACCTTAGAGTAAATTATGCTAGCATTCTAGAAACATCCGGTGCTGGCATTTCTACATTATTAAAGCTGTTTGCAAAGGCCCAACATCTTTCTCTAGGAGATTCTTATTCCACATGTGACTTCCCCTGATTCCTTTTCCACATGTGGTGGCCTAGAGCTGCTTCTCAAATTACCCTGAGGTAGCTGCTACAGAGACACATTTGCTGTGCCAGGGTTGAGCAGGAAATGGGTAACCCAGAGCAAAGGATCAGCAGCAAAAACCATTTGAGCTTGAAGGAAATAAGAACATTTGGAATTCCGGTGTGCTTGGGCGGAGGGGAAGAGGTCATTATGTTGACCCAGACAGTCTTTGTCCCTGATCTTCTAGAAGAACCAGTGGGACTATCTCAGAAAATGAGTTGGATGAGAGACTCACTTGGCTAGGGGTTACTTCCCCTGCGTAAGCTCTGTGAGCACAGACATTGAGAAGGAGGTGGAGAGAGAGAGGCTCTCCTGAGGGGCCTAAAAGGGAATAGAACTCAAAGAGGAAAGAAGAGCAAATGAGCCAAAAATAGCTTTGTAGCAGACCCTTCTGAAGGACTATAACCCTTATTATAAGTAAGTGGTAAGAGCTCCTCCCTCAAACAAAGATGGGTTTGTCATTTTAAGTAACTGCCTCACACTTGAATTCTCAGATATTTAAAAAGTCAACTAAGACAGGTACGCTGGGAAGAAGAGTTGCAGTTTCTTGTCTGCATCTCTTATAAGTGCCTGCCTGACTGGTGGGAAGATGGACTAGAGACTGAAGCAGAATTTTGCAGGCTTAAGTGAGTTTATCTAGTCAAGATTTTCCAGCTTCTTCTGCTATAGCAAACCACTATGGCTATGTAAGACCATGGCCAGGGATGACCTCACACACAAATGGGGAGGGTGACTTCCTACATAGTTTGAGAGGATATAGATTGGACAATGTCACCAAAAGCTCAGTTTACCTGCCCCCCACTGAGCCTGCATTGCTTACTTGACTTATTCCCTTTGAAGAGCTAGGCTTAATAGAACTGGGACCTGCATAGGACAGCATGTTTGCTCTTTACAGTTTACCTGGCATCAATATATCACATGAATTTTGGCAGACAGCAAGAGGTTGAAAGCCATGGATGGTTAAGAGGCCAGGAGATCAGAGAAGTTCTATAACATAAGACATAATCCTATTGTTGACAACTCTGAGCAGCTGCTGATTGTGTGATGAATAATTTGCTAGAAGGAAAAATGGGGGGGGGGTGATCCCACATCATTTGTTGATTTTTGAGAGTGAAAATGTTTTCTGCCAGGCAGTGGTGGCTCACACTTTTAATCCCAGCACTCAGGAGGCAGAGGCAGGCAGATCTCTGTAAGTTCTAGGCCAGTCTGGTCTACAAGAGAGTGAAAATGTTTTCTATATAGCATCAAAGAGGCGAAATCTCCTTTAACGCTGAGGAATTTTCTCTCATATCATGTTCCTTCATCTCTTCCCACATAGTATAGGGAACATGTGCTGCAGAGAAGGAAGTAGGTCCGGAGTCTGAGTGGTACCTATTTTCCTTACTGAGATTCAAGGCTTGTCAAGGCTCACCTCATGCTTCTTGAGAGCAGGAAATGCCAACAGTCATTAGGAAAGAAAGAATAAGGCAGAGTTAAACAAATAGCTGCACCTAGAGGTCTGGGATTTCTCTAGTCTGTCTTAGCAAGTGCTGGGCTGAGCTGTGGGCAGAGTAGATGTTTCCCAAGATAGCTGAATACAACTTTTCAGCTGAGACTCCTTTGCATTGGGGATGTTACAAGCCATCAGGGAGGATAAGAGCACTAAAGATGAGTTCTGCTGCCCAGCTTAGATTCCCATGGACACCACTAATGCCTAATGAGGTTGCCAAGGGAGCCAGTCTGGCAGGCTCACAGCAGGGGAAGATATGTAAAGCAAAGACTTAGTCCCAGGCTCAGCAGAGACCCCAAAGCAATGATATGCATGGCTGGTGAAAATGCAGAAACCAATTCACAAAGACAGCAAGAATTAAGACTAGATAGAGTCCAACTGAGCGACTGGCTTGTTTCTGTAGGCTGTGGGGATTGTCAGGACCCCATTAGTTGCCATTAGTGCCAGCCATGGTGACATGGCACCAGCTGCAAGCCTGCTGTGACTGACCCAAGCATCTTATGTCTGTCCTCACATCCTCTAATTGCCTCACAAAAAGCAGTCCAAGACCTTACTATCCTTTCTTCACCCACTGCCTGGCCACTGGCAGGGTTCACTCAGCCAGTTCAGTTGCTTTCTTCAGTGTGTGCTGAGCAAGAGGGGAAGAAAGCAGGAAGTAAAGGGGAGAGCAGGGAGAATGGACTCCAGGAAGGAAGAGAGAAAGAGAGAAAGAGTCAATAATGCTGGCTATCTGAAATACCACTAATTCCCAATGAATGCACCACTGACTGCTAAAGGTAGCAGTACTTCCCTCGCCAATTTTTGCACTTCTGGGAGTCATTTCTCAGCTTACACTTCCCTCCCATGACAGATACATAAATCCCTGGCCAAAGAGGCTGCCATGCCCCTTCCTGTCTCTGAAGTGATTTTCCTCAGATGGATTACACTACCTTTTGCAAACTCACACAGGTCAAATGAACAGGTCAGGCACTGAGATATAGCCACTGGGCTATGAAGAGGATGGTAAAGAGGGCTATCAATTTCCTGAGAACTGCTTGGTCCTATCTCCCCAAGGCAAATTAAGTCCCAATGGGTAGCTCCCTTAGATCTTTCTGGAAAAATCTATGGGGTAAACGGACATATAACACATTCCAAAGACAAACAGATATTATTTCTGTGTGCCAGAAAATCAACTCTCAAGTGTTTCTGGGTGGTCTATCTACTTTGTGGCAAATAGTGGTCTCAGCTTAGTTTTTCCTTACATCCAGGTTCTTCTGGTTTTTATGCACTCCAAGGATGCAAACTCATTTTCACATCAGTTCAAATAAGTAGAATGGCACAGCTACTAAAATATATGTGACTTATAGTGCACCTTTAAAGTTTGCTATACATGCTTTTCTTCCATATTAATCCTTTGCCACACATCCTACCTTAGTGATCCTGCCATGGGAAATTCAACCATGCTTCAGTATGGAATCCAAATGTGAGTAGGTAATATGTTTTTCCAAAATTCTCCTTAATTTATACTCTGTATGGACTGGTGTCAAAGCACTCCTAAGTTCCCAGAAACTAGCTAGACAGTATGCAAGTGGGCCACCTGAGATTTTGGAATTGCTATGAATAATTCACAAAATGAAAAAACAGGAATATTACAGATGTGGCTCTACCCATATACAAAATGGGACCATACCAGTGAGTAGCTAAAGGCAGTTTGCTATTACATAATTTAGCATTATTAAAGGAAATAACATGATTGTGGATGATCTGAACGTGAAAGCAATATGTAGACTTTTTGAGGTCATTTTCCTTCTCTATTCTGTGACTATTAAGCAACCAATAAAATCCGACACAACCCCAGTTTCCAGAAGGACAGCGAGCTAAAGGGCTTAGGGAAGGTAACTTGGCCTTCCACAGTCCAGTTACTTTTGATTCTTTCCAAATCTGCATCCTATAAATGTAAGTCATTGATCAAAGTTGGATTGGGGTGACTAGCTAAAAGTAAAGTTATTCATGCTATAACCTTAAGCCCTTTTAAAAGATAGAATGAAATCTCTATTGGATAATTTGGAAACTATATGAAAGGTGGAGAAAAATGAGCTCGTTCAAATCTCTCTCTCTCTCTCTCTCTCTCTCTCTCTCTCTCTCTCTCTCTCTTAGGATTTTCAAGACAGGGTTTATCTATACAACAACCCTGGCTGTCCTGGAATCCACTTTGTAGACTAGGCAGGCCTTGAACTCTATACCTGTCTCTGCCTCCAGAGTGCCAAGATTAAAGGCATGTGCCACCATCACCCAGATAAATTTTTTTATTAAAAATAGATTTCATACCATAAATCTGGCCAAGAACTCATGTTTGGGAGCTCATAGGCTCCAGGGGAGAACCCATTACTATTATATGGCTAAGTGGACATATCAAATTGCCATCTAAATTAATCTTTCTCTACCTGTAGATTAGTGCAGCTCTCAGACTTCATCAGTGTTTCTTTGTTCAATGGATGGTGGCAAACACAGAAACTCATAACTGGTCAAAGTGCAGAAAATAAGATTCAGTGGAGTGTTCAGCCACAAATAGGACATGCATATGACACTCCCTCTCTAAGGTTTAGGGATCATAGTTGGAAGAGGGGAGCAAGAGCCAGAGGTCAGAGATGACTAGACTCAAACTGTGTCATCTGAACATGACAAGACTACTGCATTGAAGAATTCACAGCTGTGGTGATATTTTGTTTGTGCTTTAAGAAAGAAAGCTTGCCTGAAGATCAGAGTGTAGAGAAAGCCAGTAGTTAGCTATAGAGGCCAGGCAGTGATGGCACACACCTTTAATCCCAGCACTCAGGAGGCAGAGGCAGACTCTGAGTTTAAGGCCAGCCTGGGCTACACTAGATTGATCTAGTCTCAAAGAAAAACAGAGCCAGGCAGTGGTGGCTCACACTTTTAATTCCAGCCCTAGGGATCCGAACACCTCTAATCCCAACACTAGGGAGGTAGAGACAGGAAGATATATATGGTTGGATGGAGGAAGGAATATAAGGTGGGAGGAGACAAGAGCTCAAAAAGCATTCAGTCTGAGGACTTATAGAGACAGGATACCCCATTCGGTCTGAGGATTTTGCAGAGGTAAGAACTAGTGGTTGGCTGCTCTGCTTCTCTGATCCTCAGGGAAGCTTTATTTGTTATGGCACAAACAAAATATCACCACACACAGCAGCTGTGGTTGCCTGCACAAGATCAAGTCAGTCAACATTTTAGCATAGAGTGGGAGGGGTTCATTACTTCCTACTCCTAATTGAGTATCCACCAACAGTTGATGTTTTCTGGGATTAGAAGGGTTAGTCTTTTTTAAGTTAGTGGCTCCTGGTAGGTGGACCACACTCCATTAGGTGACCCCAACCCGGGAGTATATATGGGTAGCAGCACAAACTAGAGTGGATAAGTTTGGATTATTATTATTATTAATTATTATTTTATTACTTAAAAAATACCAATCCAAATTCCCACTTCCTCCCCTCCTCCTACTTCCCTCCCACTCCCTCCACACACCCTTCCCCCATCCCCTTCCAATCATAAGAGAGGGCAAGGCACCATGCCCTGTGAGAAGTCAAAGGCCCTCCCCACTACATTCAGGCTGAGCAAGATATACATTCAAAGAGAATAGGATCCCAAAAAGCTAGTACATGCAGTAGAGACAAATCCCAGTGCCATTGTCATTGGCTCCCCAGTCTGCCCAAACTGTCAACCACATTCAGAGGGACTAGTTTGATCCCATGCTTGTTCACTCCCTGTCCAGTTGGAGTTGGTGAGCTCCCATTAGCTCAGGCACATTGTCTCAGTGGGTGAACCCTCATGGTCTTGACTTCCTTGCTCATATTCTCCCTCCTTCCACTCTTCAACTGGATCTTGGGAACTCAGTCCAGTGCTCTGATGTGGGTCTCTGTCTCTGTTTCCATCTGTTGTTAGATGAAGGTTGTATGGTGATATTTAAGATAATCATCAGCCGGGTGGTGGTGGCGGCGCACGCCTTTAATCCCAGCACTCGGGAGGCAGAGGCAGGCGGATCTCTGTGAGTTCGAGGCCAGCCTGGTCTACAAGAGCTAGTTCCAGGGCAGGAACCAAAAAAAAGCTACGGAGAAACCCTGTCTCGAAAAAAAAAAAAAGATAATCATCAGTCTGACTAGAGATGCCCATCAATGGAAGAATGGATAAAGAAAGTGTGGCACATCTACACATCAGCGGTAAAAAACAATGATATCTTGAATTTTGCATGCAAATGGATGGAGTTATAAAACACTATCCTGAGTGAGATAACCCAGACTCAAAAAGATGAATATAGTATGTACTCACTCATTAGTGGATACTAGCCATAAACAAAGGACATTGAGCCTATAGTTCATGATCCTAGAGAAGCTAAGTAGTAAAGTGAACTCAAAGGAAATATATATATATATATAGATCTACCTGGAAATTGGAAGCAGACAAGATCGCCTGACAAAATTTGGGAGCATGGGGGCGGGGGTAATAATTTCAGAGCAGGGCTAGTTAACCACTAGAATGTATGACCAAAGAAAATTCTTTGAGTTGAAGATCAGTCAACTATTCTTGAGCTAGTTCAAGAGATCAGACACATGGGAAAGACATACAATTCTCCTGAATACAACCTAGCCATAAGGAAATATATACCAAGCTCACAACTTTCATTGCTTCTGCTCAGGGCTCACCCTCATAATCTGCCAGGCAGGACTCTGGGAGAAAGTAGGATTAAACATCAGGTTCTGTAAGCATCATGCTATCTGTCTCAGGTTAATGGAAGGAGGAAGAGAACTAAACTTATGTACACAGTCCATTATAGCATCCCAGCAGAAGTGAGAAGTCTCTTGTTCAGTTTGATTTTATACACATTTCTCACAAAATCTTTTTCTAATCTGTCTAAAGATCAGTACAAATCCATGCAAAATTATCTCAGTGACAGTTCCTGCCCTCCTCTCGTTTTGAACATTCAAAGAAAGACTAATCTCTCGCCTTGTTTCCTGGGAGATACCTACCTTAGATTTGAATGAAGCAATGAAGCAATGGACAGTGCTGAGAGGAAACCAGTGGAGGCAGATGGGGACAGCCCCACAAGTTCTCTAACACTTATTAGTCGATGTTTACCAAAGTGTGGTCAAGACAGTGCTCACTAGGAGTGAAAGACCTACTGCTAATCAGGAGTGCTGAGTGTCATGGGGCAGAGAAGGACACCAAAGATATAAAAATAGCAGGTTGATCTTGTGTTTGGAATAAGGTTTTCAGAGGATGATTTCCAGCCAGGTTCACATGAAAAAGAAAACCTCAGGCCTTACTGTATGAATCCTGTTTTCCCCTGGATTTTCTTGCCATGTGTCTGTTAAAGACATAGTGTGGTAGTTCCATGTCCTTGACTTAATTGTCTACTGTCAAGAAATTTTCTCAAAATTAACTTTAAGCAGATTAGCCTTTTAAAAATGTCTCACCCTTAGAAATAGTTCTGAAATCAGAGTGTATGTGCTAGCCGATTTACCCCTAATACATGTTAAATCAATAAATAGCTATAAAAATATAAAAAAAACAAAGTTAGTCCTTATACCACCTAAAATCATCTTGCACACCACCAGTGTATGTTTGCCACACGTGGAGAAACAGTGCTTTCTGTATCATGCTCACAGATGGTTCCCATAGCCAACAAGCACTGCTTTATTTCTTTCTCCAAATGTAAAGCTGGTGGGGCTTTCGACTGCCCCAAATGGCCAGGATACCATCCTGAGCCTGGCTCCCTCCCTCCTTCCTCTCAGAGCCAGTTATTATTTTTCTCCTTTCAGGTGACAGCCTCGGCCAAAGCTGGAGTTTGCTACAGAACACAGGGCCCTTATTCCTGGTCAAGTGTTCCTTCCCTCGAGCTATTTCCCCTGCACAGAATGCCACACTAGACTTCACTTAACTAAACCAGTACACTCTGTGGAGTGGACTTCCTCCACCTTGGCCCCAGGGGCTGTGTGGGCTGGAGCGCCCCAAGCCCACATCAGTGGCTAGCCTGCCCACCCATGAGCCATATCTTGGGCTTATAGAGATCCCATGAAGCACAAGATGCCCCTAGTTGAACACTGCAGCCAAAAACACCTCTGGCCACTAGCCTGCTACCCGGGTGGTAAAGAAACAAAGGAGGCCTGCAGCAGGAATGCTACTGGAAGGTCAAACTGTTCTGTTTCTGCTGATTTGATTTGTATTAAACAGATAGGCAGTCTAACAAGCAGGTTTGATCAGCAAGAGAAATGGCTTGTGCTTGTGCTAGTTGCCTAAGTCCAGGCAGTGTCTCCACCTCTTATGGATAATTTATTTGTAAGAAATTCTTGTTTGGTTGCAGAGTTAAGGTCCTTCAGTGGTTTACAAACCTCTTTGTGGTTGCTAAACAATAATCACCCTCCATCCCTTGCCTACTCCCTACTCTAAGCTCAAATCTTTCAAGGTCTCTAGATGCAAGGTCCTTAGAGAAGAAGAGCTGCTCCATGGGAGGCTGGGAGCTCTGGCCACCTGGTTCCCTACCTCCCAGAGCTGCCTAAATGTACCACCCTTGTGGTTTCTCCAACCATGGAAGGCGTGTGAAATTCTTTTGGCAAAGAAAAACAGTCAAATTGACGACCAAAATCCTACAAACATTAAAGACACATGTAGATTCTTATTTGTGACTTTATAAGTATAATCTTTCCTTAGGGAAAGTGATAATATAATTTACCTCCTCTATTTGGTTCCAATTTTCTTTACCCTCTTTCTCTCCCTTACAGTCATTTCTCCTCTCCTCAGTAAAATCTCTTCCCTTGGCCAGGCGATGGTGGCGCACGCCTTTAATCCCAGTACTCGGGAGGCAGAGGCAGGCAGATCTCTGTGAGTTCGAGACCAGCCTGGTCTATAAGAGCTAGTTCCAGGACAGGCTCCAAAGCCACAGAGAAACCCTGTCTCGAAAAACAACAAACAAACAAACAAAAAAAATCTCTTCCCTTTCTTTTCCACTCCTTCTTACAGTCCCTAAATTGTCAGAAAGGATTTTACATTTTTCAATTATTTTTTTAAAAAAACTTTGTTCTGTGAAAATAAGAAGATCTTTTCAATCTTAGAAATCTATTAAGATTAATTCAAGTTGCCAGAAATCAGCCAAGAAATAATTGAAGAAATGAATTCAGTTGAGACAGACAGAATTATGGGCAAGTGTAAAGGTGAAGGTGAGGGCAAAGAATGCGTGATTAATGGTTCTAGGGATGTGGGCAAGTATCTGTGCAAGTTGAGGGAGGCTCCCTTTCTACTCATTGTCTCCACTGCAGTTTCCCCCGGCAGTACAGACGGTGATAGGCATAGGACAGCAGATGACAATGTAAATAATTTGCCACATGAGAAACTTCAAGGTATCATGCCTGTCATGATGAGGAGCTCTTTGGTTGCTAGATGAATGTCTCCTACTATGGTCTGTAGACACTTACCATATAACCCATGAAAGGATGGTCAGTATTGAATGAATCTGAACATAGTACCATGTCCCAAACACTAGCACACATAAAGTAGATAAGGGTTTGGCAGCTCATCTACATATTATGAATGGGGGAACTATCTATCTATCTATCTATCTATCTATCTATCTATCTATCTATTTATCTATCTATGTATCTATATCTTCAGATTTGCTAAAGGGTCTGCTTTAAGTCATGCAGCAGTAAGTCTAGTGGGAGTTATGGTTTGCTAGGAATTCTGAATGTGAACAGATAACTGATGTTACCTCCCTTCTGTTCAATTGAGAATTCCTCCAAAGCTACATATGAAAAACATAATAAACACAATTTGGGTTCAATATCTGCATTATAGGATGGATGATGCCATGGGGAGACATTTGGTTGAGGGATGTATTAGCAACTATACATCAACAAGACCCCAAATGCCCTTTTTCCCATTACTTATACGTTTGCTCCAAGCCTAATCTCTTTATTGTTGTTTTTTTTTTAAATCAAAGCTGACATTATGGTAAGCCTTATTTTGGGGGTCATAACTCCCTCATTCACCACCTTTTTTATTCATCTTACTCATGTGAATCTCTTGTGCCCCTTAAACATCATTCTGACATTAAGGTATGCAACAACTGATTCAACTTTTTTTGCAATCCAACCTACACATAGACAAATTTACAGACATATTCTTCCCAAATGTCTGGACTGGAAGAGACCCTAGAGACCATCTTATCTCTCCCTCCCCCATTGTATAATGAGGGAAAGCAGCCCATATAAGGGCAGGGAGTTACTTACTCAAGCTCAAGCATCAGATTGGTGGCAAAGTCTGGACTCGAACCCAGATCTTCTGGATCCAAATCTGACCCACTCTCTACCACATCGAGCTGTAACTCATCCAGGAACTGTGCCTCCTCCCCAGGCTCTGGGTCCTCCCCGAGCTGGGGCTCCTCCATGAGCTGGGGTTCCTCCAGCCTTTCCACCTTCATTTCCCAGTTGCACAGGGAAACTTTGGTTGCCTGGTTAGAGTTGTTTTTTCTGTGTCTCCTCTTGTTCTTTCTCCCCTCTCTCTCTTTCCCTGTAGTTTCCTGGCTAGGGCGGGAGCAATTGGAAACTCTTTCACAGACTCCAAAGTAAAAGTGCCCAAGGAGCCTCAGGGCCAGCCTAGGCTGGTTCTGCAGCGGAGGCCAGCTGAAAGATGCTCCCTGCCCTGAGTCCTGAATGCCTCTGGGGGCTCTTGGGCTCTGAGGGAAGATTGGAGCTCCTGAGGCAAGTGCTGCCCTCAGGATCTTCTGCGGAGGACGGGCCAGCTTCCTAAACTAACTCCCAGACTAAAGGGGAGGGCCGGATCCTCCCGGGAAACCCAGACAGAGGTTCTGCCAGCCAGCCCCTGTGGTTGGAACTTTCAAAAAGACCAATGTTTCAGCAACTGATTTCTTTTCCAACCCGAACAGCAAGCTTTTCTGTCTCCTTTGCATGACTGTGGCTGTGGCATGCAGCCCCAGTCTGAAGAGAAGTAGGATTCTAGGGCTGGGGCTCCCTAACACCCAAACCACTGGTCAATTCCATTAAATAAAATCAAATTTTAAAAACACGTTTTTGGCATTTGGTGGTCCTAAAGCTGGTCTCCTGGCATGGAGATGTTGTGTACCTACTGGGATGGTGTGTGTACAGCCATCTAGAGATGAAAAGTTGGAAGATCATTGGATCAGAGAATCAGGAGACATGATTTCTTTATCCAGCTGTTCACTAATTGGCTGTTCAGTTTGGGGCGGGTACCCAGGGCGGGTACCCACCCCACCCCACTTGGGGCCTCAGTTTTCTCCTTGGTGTTGGGAAGGTTCAGACCAGATTATTGAGAAAGTATTTACAATTCTAAGCCTCTATGTTCTGTTCAAGGTACAGCAGATAATAGTCAATCTTGGGAAGGAAATATGGGTCTCAAAGATGCCATCCCAAGCCCCACAGTGCTCTGAACTTGACGAATTGGCTAAGTAATGGTAGGAAGGCAGCCCTGTGCTTATGTATGTTTAAATTTCTGCTTTAAATGTCAAAGCCATGGCTCACCCACCCCCAACCCCACACTACCACCAGCAGGAGGGAAACCAGAAGTATTCTTAGTTCTTTATACCTAAAGGTGAATGAAGGCACAGAGAGCTAGCCTTGTTACAGGGAAAGCTTACTGGATTGGATTTCAGTTGTGGTTTTGGGCAGGAGAAGGTTTGTGACTGACAGCAGATGGGGAGGATTCGGGCAGAGAGGGGTTTAGGGAGAACAGGAGGCAAGGATAGACAGATGTTTTGTTTTTGTACCACATAAAATGTCTCTAATACTAATAAAGAATACTGGAATACAGATGCCTTCTAGGAGTGCCCTCTCAATTTTTCTAATCGTATTGTCACTAATCTAAATGATGACACCAAGGTTTGCTGGAAAAACTGACAAACTCACAGTATGTTAGATGATTGTCCATTGAATGGGAAGCCCCTGTCTTATGAATACACAATGCCTGATGACCTCTGAGCCACTTGGTAGTCCACTTTTGAAGGTTGAGTAGTCTACCAATTTCTCAGAAGGGCCAGAACCAATTAGTTTCCCAAGAAAGGAGATAAAGGAACAGTGAAATGGGGTACTATCTCTCTGTAACCTTAGATTCCCAGAACCAAGCTACTTGTTCTTCAGCACTGAACCTAACCTGTAGCCCAAACAAGGTAATCTTAGCAAAACTTTTCACATTTAAAGAGTAAAATGAGGGCATTTTTGGAGATGTGACTATTTCTAGTGTGTGTACTGGAGGGTAGTTTCAAATAAATTTCCTTTCCTTTTTTTTTTTTTTGAGACAGTCACATAATCCAAGCAGGCCTTGAATTTGCTACACAGGTAGAGGAGCATGACCTTGAACTCCTGATCTTCAGGTCTCCACCTCCCAAGTGTTGGGATTATAGGCATGTGCCACCATGAGCAGCTCTTTGGTAAAACTTTCTCATATTAGTCCTTTATTCACTTCATTGACCTCCATCCTGTTCATCTGGCAGGCAATGAACTCTTCAAAGTCTTCAAGACACAGATTTTTTTAATTGATAGGCCACTGTGACACATAGAGAATCACTCTCTCTTAATCAAGGCTATGTGATCTCGGGAGTGAGAAAATTTACTTGGGGTGGTTTGCTTTTGTTTGACAAGACTTCAGTGAGTTGCAAGAGATTCAACATCCACTTTTGAGGGCATTAATGGTGATTAGGTTCATTTTTTAAATTTTCTTGGTACTGATTGTGGGCAAGATATATTCACTGTGGGTCACTGGCAATTCCTAAGGTCTTAAGAAGGGATTTTCTTTTGCAGACTCTCTAATCCCAAGTGAAGCCCCTCTTATGCTATGCTCACCAGCTTTCCTGGTCCTTTTCTGTGATAAATGAATCAATATTTTCATTTGTGTAATTATTATTACATATCTGTCAATACTACTAAATTGTAAGCTTCCTGGGGCAGGAAATCTGTCATGGTTTGCTCTGTCTTCTGCATCTAATCTTTGTCATGTGCATGAGGACAAAGTCGTTCTTTCCATAAGCACCTGGGATAGGCAATCTTATTCCACTGTCTCCAGAATAGAGTGAACTCCCAAACCATTAAGTGTAAGGGATGAGAGCACCCCACTGATACTAATTTAGCTAAGAGACAAGAAAGTTGGAGGATTCTGGAAGGAGTCTTAACAGTTCCTCATACAGTTCATTTCCACACACCACTCTGTCATACAAGAACATATGCTAGCTGTAATGATTCGCCTCTAATGGAAATTTAATTGATACTCTTTCAAAGATTTATTTTTACTACTTTTAATTATGTGTGTGAGTGCTGAGGTGTCATATCCCCCTGAAACTGGAGATACAGGACATTGTAAGCTGTCCAACATGGGACATGGTTCTGGGAACTGAATTGAGTGAGAACAAAAGCAGGACAAACGTTTTGTTGTTGTTGTTTTGAGACAGGGTTTCTCTGTAGCTTTGGAGTCTGTCCTGGAACTAGCTCTTGTAGACCAGGCTGGCCTCGAACTCACAGAGATCACCTGCCTCTGCCTGCTGAGTGAGTGCGGCACCACCCCAGGCAGTAGTACAAGTGTTTAATGGCCAAACCATCACTCCAGCCCCACAATAGCATTCTTATTATAAAATTGTCACACATTTTTATCTTGCATCACGTGCTTTCATTTTTTTATATGTTCTTGTTCCTTACCTATTTGCTTTCCCCAACTGTCTATCCCCTTCTGCCATGGCCTTTATTAAATCAACATTCTCGCTCTTTTATCCAGCTATTGATAGTATTACACCTGTCCCATACCTTAAAGTTATAAATAATATTTTTTGGTAATTCTGTCTAGCTTCTTTGGATGCCTATAGTCAGGAAGTTATCTTTGCTATCTAATCTCAGTTATTCATGCTATAATGTAGGCATGTTTTCTCTTATTCTGTCCCTAATGTGGTTGGGAAACAGCTAGTCAATATAGCTAAGCTGTCACTTTTCTTTTATTTGAAAACCTTCTGTCTCTTGATTACCACTTTCTCACACTTAAATTCCTCTTTAAACGAGCAATCTTAGTTCCTTAGTTTTGATAATCAGGTACCTCCAGTCCTAGGTTTACCTCTTGTTGGCTCTGAAAGTCTTATAGCCCAATCCTGACCCTTCACAATTCAATTTTACTTTGATCCCATTTAGCTTTCAACTGTCACCTGCTTTTTCCTTGTGATGAAGTCATGTCTCTCAAAGGAAAGCTACGAGGGGACCTTTGACCAATTTCCGTGCCCACCTCAGTGGTGTAGTACTCTTCTCTTCTATATCCAGGTTATCTTTTTCAGACTAGACAAATATCTGACATTACCATGGGCCCTAGAAAGGAGTTTAGACCTGCAGTGCTGTGCCCAGTTGTGTCTTAAAATAAGAATCATTCATACATAGTTCAGAAGAAGGATCTCAAAGGAGAAAAACAAAAAGCATCCCCTCAATTGTGTTTTTGTCTTTTTTTTTGGTTTGTTTCTGTTGCTGCCGTTCAGTAAATAATTTACAAAACCAAATTTTCCTCCCAACAGGCTATACCCACTTTATCATGGTCCCCAGGACTAGCCTTTACACATTTCCATACTGTCAGGGACTATTTCTAGCAAAGGATGACATTAAATGCTAGTTGCCTCACAGGCTTCAAACTTATCTCTTCCACTTGTCAGAATGTTGTTATTCCTTCTGCTTTGGACCTGCTCTCTACTCATGGCCTAGACATATGTCTAGGGGTGTGAAAACTATCTTCATGGTATTACTTGAAGGGTTCCCAGAAATCCTTTTTTTTTTTTTCTGGACATGTCTTCCTTTGACCTGTGTCTGATAATTAGAATTTTTTTTGTTTTTTGTTTTTTGTTTTTTGTTTTTGCTTTTTTGAGACAGGGTTTCTCTGTGTAGTTTTGAAGCCTGTCCTGGGAACTTGCTCTGTAGACCAGGCTGGCCTTGAACTCACAGAGATCTGCCTGCCTCTGCCTCCAGACTGTTGGGATTAAAGGTGTGTCTCACCACCGCCCAGCTGATAATTAGAATTTCAATACTGAATATTCATTTCTTTAGCACACTTGCCATTCCTTAGGAAGTCTCTTTGCTATATTCTCTCTTGGTAGTTCAGAATTCATATATTCATTACCATCACCATCTGGTTTCTGCCTGACTCTCTGAGATAAGATTATGCATGCCTTTTGTGCATTTCTCATTGTACCCTCAGTGACATTGAACCTAGAATATGAAAAATGTGTACTGAACGTTTCTTGTTGAGTGAATCAGTTCATGAACTTAAGTGTGAATTCTTCAGACCACTTGTAAGAAAGGATGGTGGGCACAGGTGTCCAGGACATTGACTGGGGTAGAGAGCACTAGAAAATAAAGATGGAATACTGACCTTGAGCAAAACCTTCCTTGATCAGTTGACCTGAGGCTGGTTCTTTTGCTACTCTAGCTTCCTTTCCCTTCCTGCCAACTTGAGGCTTCCCACCTTTCTCAATCCTACCTAAAGGCCTTCATTTAGAGAGCATCTAAGAAAGAGGTTTTGTTTTTTTTTTTCTTTTGGTTTTTCGAGACAGGGTTTCTCTGTAGCTTTGGAGCCTGTCCTGGAACTAGCTCTTGTAGACCAGGCTGGCCTCGAACTCACAGAGATCCACCTGCCTCTGCCTCCTGAGTACTGGTATTAAAGGTGTGCGCCACCACCACCACCCGGCTAAGAAAGAGTTTTCTGTGGTGTAAACAAGCCTAAAATGACACCCTAGAGGGCATCATTTCCAAGAAAGATATGAGCAAATTTTACACACACACACACACACACACACACACACACACACACACACACACACACACACTGTAGCACCCTGATACTACTCTGCTTCTGCTTTTATTTCTTCTAAAGGGTCCTTGTAGAGATAGAAGCTAAGATCTAGATATGAAGCTACACCTCAGGTTCTTCAGGGGCTTACCCTGTACTGTATACCTACGTTCAACCTTCTTGGTTCCAGTAGTCAGTCATAAGACAGAGCTATCTTCCTGCTCCCATTTTCTAGATGCCTCCCTCTATGGAGGGATAGTCCAAAGTCCCGAGTAAAGGATATCAGAGTCCAGCTTGTTCTGAGTCAAAAAGGAACAGTGAGGGACAGTGCTAAAGTAAGCCTTTCTCTCCTGCTCCTAAAGCTTGGTAACTCTGGGTTCCAGCCCAGGAAGAATAAAAAGTGTTCTCACTCCAGGCCATCCCCTTCCTACCAGGATCCCTGTGGGGCTGGCAAGCTTCTCCTCTCCTCTCCCAACCAGAAAGTCTTGCAGCCAGCCAGCCAGCTACTAAACACATGCCAAAGCCAACCCATTCGTTAAGGCTCTGCTGGAAGCTGCCGCCATAAAGAGACTCCCTTCCTAGTTTGCTTTGGCACAAGCCAAGCTCCACTAAGCGTAAGACCTTTCTCTCAAGGAGCATAACCTCAACTCAGTTTTTAAAAAGCTCGCAGCCTGCAACACTTCTTTGTCCCCAGTCCTTGGTGGCAACTGCTCTACTCCCCAGGGCCACACCTTCAACTTTTCAGACACTGGCCTTGGTGTCTGATAGCCCTGTGTCCTTTACAGGGCCTTGCAGGAAAGGTAGGCATTCAATAAATCCACAGTCAGAGCTCAGTAAGTATCAGACCTTTGGTCAATAAATGATGGATTGATTAATTGAAGTGTTTGGTGGCTCATTATAAGGTTGAATGAGATGCTGCCATTATTCATTTCTCTGTGCACCAGAGTAGGCAGATTAAGTACTCTTAAAACTGAGTAGTTCTTATGCTACCCTTTTTCTTTTTCATCCCTTTCCTTTTTCCTCTACTACTACGAAGCAGGGGAAAGGGAGGAGTGACAAGTGCAAATATCGTGGTAAGGGTTTACAGTTTTCCTTGATTCTAGCTGTAATGTGTCTTCATAACTTGGAATGCCCAGATCTCTTGAGTCCTGAGATAATGGCCATGGACTTGTTCAAGAATTCATGAGTACGATCTCTGGATGCAGATTATGCCTGTTAGTAATTTTCAAGTCACTTTTTAAAAACTTGTTTCCCTGCTTTTCTCTCTTTTTCTTGGACTAGAGAGCAGTCAGTCTCCTCAGTTAACCTCAGCCTGCAAGCCACTTACCTGGTGGCAACATAGTGGAACAGGCTGGGGCAAACACAAGGGAGGAGAAGAGCTACTGACTTAGTCACAAACTTGGAGTCAACAGAATATTAGATTGATAGGGATATGTGTATTGTATATTGAGTTGTTTATTAGAGAAGAATGTCAGAATCTAGCAACCCTAATTTTACTAGAGCTCAGTTGTACTAAGCTGGTAATGTAATTTTCTAAATAGGCAAAAAAGAAAACCCCCCCAAACAAAACAAGATGAACCAAGTTAAAAATCATGGTGAATTTAGGGAGACCTGAGAACTATGAGACTTCATGGGAAATGGACTGGGAACTGACACGTGAAGTGCATTTCTTTACATGGTTCTTCTAGCTTCAGGTACACATTTCTGCCAAATGTCTATCAAATTAGGGATCCAGAAATGTTCCTGACCTGATAATCAGATAAAAAGGAAAGGGAATTTCTGAGACCTGTTCTGAAGCCCCTTCACACATCATTCCTTTAGTAGTGCACTATTGGGAAAAAGTAGCGGTACCCCTGCAAATGACTTCAGTCACACTAAATCCTTCCAGCTTGCCTGTCTGCTTACATCTACTTCTAAGTGTAGGACTAAAGCGACTCACACCTTGAAGTCTGGCATTTACTTCTGAGACAACTGTTTGCCTCACATAGGGAATAGCAAGCTTTTCCTTGGAAAGTATGAGCTTCATTTAAACCTGAAGCAGGCTTCTGAGTGCCTGGCCTTGAGGGAAGCCCACCACTGAGCAAGCAGAAGCTTGATGGCTCAGTAACCTGGCACTATTACATAAGGCACTGCATGAGATATGAGTCAGGGCCCTGAGGCTGGCACAGGCCCAGCCTAGTTTGGAAAGTGAGGCTAAACAGTAGTGTAGGAGAGGTGTAAAGGGGCTAGCTAGAATGCAGCCACTGGATCCACTTCTCTCCTCTCACTTCTCACTGTTTTCCTTGGGGATAGTTGGAGCCAATTTTTGGTGGACACAACTCAGAGAAGTACACAGCTCAGAGAAGTAGGAATCCTTATCAGACCCCTGCATTGTAAGCAGCTGCTTACAAGAAAGTAGGTTGAATACTCAAGGCTATTTTGTGAGTAAATTCTTCCTTTGAGAAGGTCACTGTGATACGTCCATAGGCAGGGGACTGATTTCAGGCTTGGTCTATCTAAGAAATGTTACTCTCAAGAAAGGAAGGCAATAACATGCTTTGGTCATCACTGACTGAACCAGCCTGCAGTCTTTGTTTTCTCTTGGACTAGTGTCTGCACATTGGGAACCTTCTCATTCCGTCTCTTGCATTGGTTGGGACCTTACACCTCTTACAATGTTTCTAAAAGTTCAGTAGCTACTTTGGGGAAGATTCCTAGCCAGAAGGTACAAATAAACTTACCTTGCTTGCTGATAAAATCATCTTCTTCCTAGCACAGCATTTGAAAAAGCTTGCTTTCTGCTCCTAGTTTATCTCTATCCCAACTCCTCGATTAAGCTGGATTTCAGCATGGAAGACAGTAACTTCCAGAAGCCATTTTTTCCCTGGCTGACCCCTCATTGGGTGAAGTTTGCTAAAAGTGGGGTTTCTCCTTTAGTCCTACAGAGGGCCCCCACTAACCTAGGCAATTCCATGGATGGCCTTGTCTGCCAAAGTTCTGGCATAAAATGAATCCCTTACCCTTGCCCCATTATTGCAGGCATTGGGACAGCACAGTATGTCCTGAGTCATCATTACTCTCTTCATCTGAAAAGGAAATTTCATCTTTCTGACCCTTGTGGTCATGGAATGCTCTCCCTTGAGTACACTGAGCACACAAAGTACCCCTACAAATGAGCCCAAGCTTTGGCCTCTTTCAGCACACTGGTTTCTCAAGGGCTCAAAAGACTATTGCATGACACCAACCAATTTGTTATGTAAACTCAGTCAGCCATGGCAGATTACAGCTTTGCAGTTATCTTGAGGGATGCCTTATATAAGAGGAGAAAGTTCAGGTAGGAGCAGGCTAATGATGAGCAAACACAGTGCAGTGGCTACCATCATGTACAGACACAGCCAACATCATTCCTCTCAAGAAATGGTTGGGGGCTAGTATTCTGTGGTGCTTCATCATTAAGGGGGCCCAGAGACCCCAGAAACCTTGGCCAGACAAATCTCTCTCCATTTATCTAGATGTCTTGGCCTTCAGGAGTGAGTCTGGAAAGAATCCAACACTACCTGGAATTGAGAGCCTGTCAGTTTATCTGGAAGTACAAATATAAGCAAGGGTGTTAACATCACTTAGAGAGGGAAAATAAGGTCACCCTGGAAAGAGTTATTTCCTAAGGTATGGACTCACATAGGTGCTCTCTGGGCTAAACTGACAAGAAGATAAAATTAATGCCTCATTCTGACCCTCTTTAAGAGCTGAACCTTGTAGGCAGACTTCTTGTGCTCTCTTGTTTCTCAGTGCCCCACACTAACAGCCCACCCAGCCTGGCCTTCCATGAATCCTGTACCCCCTATCCACTTCTATTTTCTAAACTTGACTTTTCTACATCTCATTCACATTAAAATCTACTTCTTATGAGCTGTCACCCTTTTCTCAGAGATGATGCAAAGAAGTAAATGACAGGTAATGACTATGAATACATGGTCAAAATTTTTGATGAAAATCAGTGAACAATGACATTCTCAGGTATATATCCCAAACAACTGCAAATACCCCAAATACCAGCTACTGTAGCATGTACTTGTATAGTATTAATAGCAGAATTCCTCATAATGGTCACACAAAGTAGAAACAATCCATGTCTGTTGACAGATGAATGCATAAACAAAATGTGTTATAGCAATAAAATGGAATATTATTCAGTCATGAAAAGAAGTGAAGTACTGTTACATGTTACAATGTGGATAAATCTTGAAAACATCATGAGAGTGAAAGAAGCCATACACAAAGGATCATAAACTGCACACTTCCACTTATATGGAATAACAAAAACAAGCAAATCTATAGAAACAGAAAGTGGCAGGTTATTAGGGATGGGGGAGAGGAGAGACTGAGTATGTTACTACTTAGTGAGTAAAGTGGTGAAAATGGCAAAATTTACATTGCAAATATTGGAGCACTAAACACATAAAATATATGTGTATGAACACAATATATATGGCACAGAGATACTCATGTAATGGTGGTAGTAGGGCACTGAGCTTTCTCATTAGCATATGGACTGGCTTCCATGTACCAGCCTGCCAGTACATGCAATTCACATCTGTGCCTTGGCAAAATGACAATTTCTTATATGGTAGGGTTCTCATAAGGTATCCAAACCCTTAATGTTAAGTTTGCAAATGCATTTGTGTTTTTAATGGAGGATGTCCCTTAATCCTAGAGTGCCTATTTTGTGTCAGACTACTAGACACTTGGGAAATAGTTATGTTAAATTACTTTAGGCCAAGGAAGGACTTTTGAAGCCTGATACCAAAAGCAAAAATCACAAAAGCAAAGAATGACAGGCTTAACCACATAGAAACTCAAAACCTCTCTGTGACAAAGAATCCCGTCCTTGAAATCAAATGGTAAATTAATTGACAAAGGGTTGCAATCTCTAGTTCAGGGTTTCTCACGGTGTGGTCTAAATACCACTGATGCTATAGGAGAGGAGTTACAGATGGTTCAGATTCAAAGACAGACTTGAATCTTAAATAGTATGAAATATTTCTTTTTTTTTTTTTTTTTTTTGGTTTTTTCGAGACAAGGTTTCTCTGTGGTTTTGGAGCCTGTCCTGGAACTAGCTCTGTAGACCAGGCTGGTCTCGAACTCACAGAGATCCGCCTGCCTCTGCCTCCCGAGTGCTGGGATTACAGGAGTGCGCCACCACCGCCCGGCAAAATATTTCTTGAAAAAAAAAACTGATGTCTATATCTAACTCTTCCTCCATGCTAGTACCTAACAAACAGCTCAACAAAGAATATTAAATGAATTAGCATACATCAAGCAATCAGAAATATTTAATATTATTTCCTGAGATTTGTGTATTAGAACCCGTTGGTAGCAGGTCAGCTTATAGAATATAAGATATTCTATATAATATATATATTATTTAGATAGAATTCTAAAAATTTTGGAGCTGAAGGGAATTAAGATTTAGGTATTTGGGATGACACTGAGCAGGTATGCTCTGGGACCAAGGGCAATATATGGTTGATTTTGGACGGGTGTGGTGGCTCATACCTATAATCCCAGCACTTGAGAGGCATAGTCAGAAGGACTGTATTGAGTTCAAGACAAACCTGGGCTATGCTGAGTTCCAGGACAGCCAAGATCATTATGAGTTCCAAGCCATCTTGGGCTGTAGTGTGAGACTCTATGTCAAAAAAAAAAAAATCTTAGCCGGGTGGTAGTGGCACACACCTTTAATCCCAGCACTCGGGAGGCAGAGGCAGGCAGATCTCTGTGAGTTCAAGGCCAGCCTGGTCTATGAGAGCTAGTTCCGGGACAGGCACCAAAGCTACAGAGAAACCCTGTCTCAAAAAACCAAAAAAAAAATTTTAGAAATAAATCTGTGGTTATAAAAACAGCAACCATAGAGCAGAATATTCCCAGTTACCATGTGATTAGCTACACCTTGCAAGCTTGGTAATTAAATTCATTCAAAATTTTCATTTAAGAAGGTTTATGTCTGTCTGTCTGTTTGTTTTAAATACTGCATATAAACTGGAAAATTCAGCTAGTTGTCCAGTGTACACTGTTTTTCTCCTAAACTTTCTAGTATTCAGAAGCATAGACAAACGATAAAATGAAGTCTAATAATAGTGACCAACCATCACACTTTCCCTGAGGCTGTCCAAGTTTGATCATCAGAGTCCTGTGTCCCATGTAGGGGTAGAATAGTTGGACATTTTGATCACTTAGAAAATTTCTGGAATAACATTTTTTCTTTGCTTCATAGAAACAATTTAAGTGTTGTAAGCACCTCTTTAGTGTTAGTTAGCTAGTTAGTTAGGTTTTTTAGACATTCAGTAGACTCCAGAATCCATGATATCAGTTGGAGTTTTGGTATTGCTCTTCACTGTGAGACAGGGCAACTTAAAATTTCCAAGCATCAGTTTCCTTCTTATAAAAGTGAAAATCGGTGCTAATAATATCAGTTTTGTTGGGTTGGTATAAATACTAAATGAGATTATGCAGATGTTATTCTTGGTATGTATTATAAATGAACAATAATTGTTAGCTATTAATCCTTTCTAGTTATTAATTATATTACAAAAGATTTAAGGGGTGGTGTTTAAAATACATTTCTTTTCCCTAATAGTCTAGAGGTACCATTTATATACTAAAAGGCTGCATACACATCCTAACTGATTTCTGTAAGTACAAATACTCCATCAGAACTTCTACCAAACTATTAGCTACCACATGTGATTAAAACTAAAAAAGAAAAATCCACATTTAAACACTAATAAGGATTTTCTAGCACAAGATTAGTTTTGGGGCTGGAGAGATGGTTCAGAGTGCTTGGTGCTCTTGCAGAGGAAATGAGTTTGGTTCCTAACACACACATCAGATAGTTCACAACCACCTGTAACTCCAGCTTCAGGGGTTCTGATACTCTCTTTTGGCTTCCATGGGTACCTGCACACACACACAAACACATCATCAATAAAAATTTTAAAAACCTTCTTTTAAAAAGGTTAAAGTTGTGAAATCTTTACCTCAGAGTACACCAACAATTAAGTAGTTATTCATAATCACCAGAACAGAACAAAACAAAAACACCTTTAATGAATACTGGCTGCATAAGGAGAAACCAAGCAAGTAAAACGCAGCCCTACCCTCAAATTGCTTACACTCTTTGTTCCAAGAAAATCCAGTCCTAAACTGGGAACTAGGACAGACCAATACCAATGAACCAGATATAAATCAAGAATGTGCCAAGTCTTCTTCCGAAGAATGTTGGAGGCCTTGAAATAGCAGAAGAGGCTACAAGGTAAGAGGCAGAATCTCCGGTAGGAGTTGTTGCCTTGAAAAATGATAGTAGAAAACACACTCAAACAGAGATCTGAAATGTCTTATTGTGAACTGGAACAGGAGTAAAAATTGTGGCTGGATTATACAGGTAGAAACCCAGGGAATCAAATAAATCAAGAAAGGAAATATTCATATAGAAGACTGTTCAGCCTAGACATTGGAGAAGACCCATAACCAGCAACAATGTTCTTCTAGTTTGCAAAGAACATGCCATTCTGTGCAAAGCCTCGACTGAATCTAGGATCTGGATCTCCAATACCAGTCATTAAGGAAAGAGAGTGATTTATCCTGTCATAATTATTAGGTTCTTACCAAAGGATTCTGTCACTCACTACTGAGCTTCAAAAAAGCCTGGTAGCCTTCTGGCTTTTTCTGAGATAGCAGCATAGAACACTGACTGAGTTGCTCTGGTGCCAGAAGGCATTGTGGTCAGGTGCATATCCCCCTACTTTGTTCTTTTCTCTTATACAGTGCCTTTAATATTCCTCTTCAGTAGCATTTTCAGGTTTTGCCAAGAACTAAGTACCAAAAACTGTTGTTAGTGGGTGACAAAGGAGGTCTTTCAAGAAACCCAGGGAATCGGGACACTACAGAGGTGTGACACAAAAACTCTGCAAATCTCAGCAAATCTCTGCAAATGTCAGCCTCACACTTCACTCACCCAGGTCAGACCCTCCTAAGGCCTCTTTTTTTTTCTAAACAGAAATCACCCTCTCACTTCACCAAAGACCTAGAAGAGCCCTTGCTTTGCCAGTCAAAGCAAATGCAAGTGCTGTCTCCAGGTTTCTCCCCAACTCTCTAACTGAGCTATACCAGCAAGCAGATCATTACCACCATGACGAGCCAGTTAAGCATTGTGCTCTACAGGATTTCAGTGTCTGTGGGCTAAATACACTTGTAGTAGTATTTCATGAGAAATGAAGATTTTCTTGAAATCTATTCTGTCTATAGCTTGGCTTTATTTTAGACCATGAAAGAATGTGATGCCTAATGTGAAATAAGTAAGAAAATTACTGAAAATGCCTCAGAGAAACAACTTGATATAACAACAACATTAAGACAAGCAGCCTTGCTTATCCCCACTAGGAACCACTATGGCTAGAGTGGATGTGTATTGGGACAAAGGAGGTAAACACATTCTTAGCGGTCGACAGGAGTGCCTCCTGCATTTCTTGGTAGCTTTTAATTTGGTAGCATTTGAGTTTTACTGCCATGCAAGTAATGCATGAGTATTCAGCATTTCTTTGGGCATTTCATCACTTTGGGCACACCATTTGCCCAAAGATAGAAAGTGCCATACAGAGAGCAGGAAGGTAAGAGAACTTGCTCAGGGTCATACAAAAAGATAGAAGCATAACTTGTACTACCACCTAGGTCTCCCCCAGCAGGGAATGTCACTCTTACATAACCTGTGTCATTGAGCAACAATAAAATCCACCCCAGTGTGCACAGACACACATGCACACATAAACACACAATATCTCTAAGAACACTACACCTATAGAAGGGTTTCCTGAAGTTCCCACCTCTAAATTATCTGAATCTTAAGTTATTAATATCAAAGTATCTTGTTGTTGGGGATAGCAGATGCCCTGGGCATTCCCATTGTGTTTATCTCTTCCCTTCTCCCATTCTTTCCTTCAGCCTTTCTAGAAAATCTGATACACACTCAGACAACACGTCTACATGGATGTGGATTCATCCATCCTCCTGCCATACAGGTGTCTTGAAGTTCTTAAAGTAATAATCCTAAACCACTTTTTCTGGGATTGCTTTTCACTTGCATTCAAAATGGAAGGCTATAACCTACGGAGTGGGCCAGTACTCCCCATCCCGAATCTCAAAAGTTCTCACGGGTTTCTATTTTTCCCATCCCTCATCCTGGTCTTCCCCCATCAGAAGCCTAATTTGTTCATGATGTTCCGCTTGTCGTCACTGTCAATGCCGCCCAGTTTCAGTTCCATTGAGTAGGGTGGAACTCAAATTCCAAGAGAACCTCAAGGCAGAATTGTCTGAAGGACTACAGAAATTCCAAGAGGGGGCATCTACAACTACTTCCAACCCATATGGTGTCACCCCATCTTCCGGGCCCTAGAATCTGCGAGCCTTTCCAGGCACCGTTCAAAATGCACTTGCGCCTGCTAAAATTCCCTGAGCTCCGCGGGGCTCTAAGCTAGCCAAAAGGATCAGCTATGGTCGCCTACTCCCCCAACCCACCCAGTGCCCCTCAGGAACTTCCTGGTCAGAGGCCAAGATCCAGCAGAGGCCGGTGTCAGCAGGATCGTGTTCCCAGGCGTTCGGGCCGGCTACCCACCTGTGGAAGAAGAGCAGAATGGAGAGCATGGTCTGGTCGATGTTGCGGTTGCAGATGCCCTCGTTGATCAGGTAGCAGGGGTCCCGCAGCACCGGCTCCAGGGAATCCTGCCGCATTATGCTGTCGAGCTTGTCGGCGTTGAGGTTCTCGAAGATCAGCTTCTCCTGCAGCTGCCGAAAGTTGCTCACGGTGGGGCTGCCCGGGTTCTTGTCCCCGGGGCTGCCGCTCTGGGCATCGCTCCGGTTGGCCAGGTCCAGGCAGCAGTTGCAGCAGTCGAGACCGACAGGTGAGCGGCAGTCGAGCTTGGACTGGGCCATCTTCTTCTCAGGCTTGGGGGTTGCCTGCTCGGCGGCGGCGAGGTCAGGGGCGGCTGGCAGGTGCGCGCCCGCCGAGCTGGCCTTTTCGGACTCCAGGGTGCCTGGGAATGACAAGCTGCGAGGAGAGTTGGAAATTAGCGCCTAAAAAAAGCCAGGCCACCTTCAGCGCGGGCCCCCTTCTGGCTGGAGCGCTCAGGGTGCGAAGAGAAACAGCTGGACAAACAGCTCCCCAGCGGATCCCTTGGGCTCACTTCCTCCTCCTCCTCCTCCTCCTCCCCTGGAAGCCAGGGCCGCTCCCCCCCCCCCCTTACCCCCCTACCCCGCCCCCCCCCCCCGCCGCCACCTCTACCCTCCTGCCCCGGAGGTGCCACAGGCGGGCCCCCCGGCGCAGTCCTAAGTTTCCCAAGTGCGAGCATGGCTCCAGGCGGACCTGCCGCGGGCAGGAAGGGCGGGCAGAACGGGTGAGCCGCGGCGCGCCCTCCCAGCCTCCGGCCTCAGGCTCGCGGGCTTCGCTGACCGAGCGGCGGCGGCGTCAGGAGCCCAGAGCGAGTGGGCGAGCGAGATGCCAGAGCCTGGGCGTCCGCACCGGGCCGTGACAGCACGTAAATGAGCCCCGAGGGGCAAGCGGAGAAGGGTTGGCCGCCGCCGTCGCCTGAGGGGACCGACCCCCTCCCCCACGACGCGCTGAGTCGCCCCCCATCCCCCGTCCCCTTAACGCCCACGCGGTCGCTCGCACCGTCGCCCGCCCGCGCTCCTGTGGAGGAGCCCGCTTCAACGTTGCCTCAGCCGCTTGGCGCTGGGTGGTTCGGAGCTCAGCGCCTTAAACGTCCAGACCTCCAGGAGCGCGCGCGCGCCGCTCTCCCCCGCGAGAGAGGGAGAGAAGGGGGGTGGGGGGGGAGCGAGCCGCCCCGGCCGCACAGGTCTCCCGCTCGCCGGGAGGGCCAATGGTGCCCGTCCCGCCGCTGCCCGGGGCTCCCCCGACAGGACGGCCAGAGGCGCTCAAGGCCTGAGGTGACACGGCCTTTAAATGGCCGCTGCCGCGCCGCGCCGCTCGGCTGAGGAGAAGTGCTGAGGGAGAGCTAAGAGCCCCGGCCTCCTCGGCGAGCAACTCCGGAAAGTTCCAGAAAAACAGCACGAGTACCTAAGCAAATGCCCCGACTCCAAACTCTTTAAAAACACGCCCGGGCTCTCGGTGCCCGTCTCACCTCACTCGGCACCCCCTCCGGTGCTCCGTCCCGTCGCCCGCGCCCCACTCGACGCCATCTCCCCTAGGTCCCGCTGTCGCGGCGGCCGCGGGCTTCCCCGGGGCCTCCCCTGCTCCCTCACCGCCGCCGCCGCCGCCGCTCAACTCGCCCGTTTCTTCTCCCGCTCTTTCCGCTATGTCTGTCATTTAACGTCTCCCCAAGTTTCTTTACCCGTTTCTTCCATTTCTCTCCCCGTTTCCCCTTCCCCTTTCTCGTATTTCTTTTCGCCCATCTTATTTCTGGCTGCCCCTCTCTTTTTCTCTGATCCTGCTTCGACCCCCTCCCCTCTTATTTCCTTCATATTTCCCCGTCTCCCCCCCTCTTCGCCCCCCATGTCAGCACTCCCTCTTTCTCCTCACTCATCTTTCCTGGTTTTTTTTACCCCCCAAACTTGTTCTCCCGCTTTTCCGAGTCCCCCTACCTGCTGCTTCAGGTGATCTGTCGCCTTCGCTCTTGCAGAGACTTCTGCACAGCCGCCCGCACGCACAGTCAGAGAGGAGTGATGCGTCCCGTAATGGCGGCGGAGGGATCTGGGAGAATAAACCTCGAGCGGAGGTATAGCAAGAGGGCACATATAGGGGTCACTCTGGTGCCCTGGGTTCAAGCCCCTGCTGTGGACGGGAGCTTCAGGGACGCGCGAGCTGATCAAGCAGGACGCCTTTTAGGGTGTCTGGGAACTTAGAATATGTTGATCGTGAAAGACTGAGCAATTATTGATTCTTGGGAATTTTTTTTTAAAAAATCCACATTATTCAGTTTTTGTATAAAACTCAAATTTCTATTCAGTCCAACTCCCTTACAACGCACCCCCACCCCCGCCCCCTTCATTCTCTTCATTCATTAACCCTAGGCATTTGAAATCGAGCAGTATATACTGCCATCTTCTGCCCAAAACCTGAACTATGTTCTCTCGGTGCCTAAGGTTCAGCGCTGTGAGGAGACACTACAGGTGCCTCCTGGTGGAAGAGTCCATTGGGATGGCAAGTCGAGGCTCTCTGTTTCAGTAAAAGTGAAGTTCCAGTTGCCTGAACCCTGCTAGACTTGACTTAAATACATTTCTAGCCTACCGTGGTGGCATGCATCTAAGGTCCCGACTACTCGCGAAGCAGAAGCAGGAGGCGCGTTTGTTCCAGGCCTACCTGAACTAAACAGTGAGACTGTCAAAAACAAACGAACAAACAAAAAACCAAACCAAGCCAAACCAAACAACAACAACAAAAACCAAACCAAACCAAATCAAACAACAACAAAAGACCCCCAACCCACCCCATATAAAACCAAGCCTCAAGCTAGACCTGTTATCAGTAGGAGTAACGTGCGGCCAACCGATTCCTGTTCCCCGTCCTCCTGGTGCTGTAGTGACAAGAAAACCCAAACCTTCTTGTATTTCTGGTTCCGGAGAGAATCGTGAGGCCCGGGATGAAAGAGGCCGTGGTGGCTATCCCAGAGAGCAGTTTAACTGAGAGTATAGCCCTGCATCCTCATAGACTAAGAAACGGCTATTTTGTTTTCATTTAAAAGCCCGTCACGTCATTTTCCTGCATTTCCTTCTTTCTTCTCTCTCTTTTTTTTGAACGTTCTTGGATAAAAGCCAGAGGAGGTAGTAGAATATAAAATTTCATCTGCATTGTGTAGACTTATAGTCTACTGAATTGTTTTTTAATTACAGTGTTTATTATTTTCCTTCTTGTTTATAATTATTTTATGTTAAATGTTATAATAAAATATATTAGTTCCACAAATGTTTATCTGCGTTCTGGGAACAGCTAGGCCTTTTGCTTCTGTGTTTGCCTGAACCCTCTTATCTCTGTGTATAACCTTGGAATGAGGCCCTGTTGGAACTATTTCCTTCTCAGCATTTGGCACCGTTAAATTCAAGATTTTTGTTCCCTTGACATTTCCCTGTTGTAGTCCTTGTTCTCAAGGAGTATTGTTAATAATTCAGTACAGCTTTGCAAACCATATCAAAGCTGATCAAGAGTAAATAGAGTTGAGATACAGACCAATCTAGATAGTACAGAGATAGAGTTCAGAGCGCCGACATTTGTGTGCAGGCAACTTCAGCGAGCAAGTCCAGCTTGTGTTGACAGACTGCATACCTCTGTGAGGGAAGGCTGATGGGACAGGGCCCTCTTGACTCTCTTGTCTGAAGTCTTACTTTACTGACACACAGTCGGGTTGAGAGATTCCAAACAAATGCTCTTGCATATATTCAGAGAGCAGGCGTCTAGGGTACTAGCAGACAAAGGTGGTGGTCCTTTTGGGTGAAGCAAAAAAGGGAGTAGAAGAAACACCTACTTCTTGGATGGAGTCACTCAACAGCCATTTACTGTATGATTGTCCTGCGCCAGGTACAACATTCATAAAAATTCAGAGGTAAATAAGATCACGTCAAAGCTCTCCACACAAATTCCTGGTTCAGCTGAAAAACCAGATTTACAGACAGACAAAATACTACAAGTCTAGCTGAGTCTGGTGGCACTGGCCTGAAACACCGGTTTTTGTGGAGGCTAAGGCAGGATTACAAGTTCAAGGCCAGCTTGGACAACTTGGTCTCTCTCTCTCTCATATGTAGGCACAAACATGTGTTAAGGGTTGAGGATATAGCTCAGTGGGGGAGTATTTGTGTAACGTGTACAAGGCTTTAGGTCCAATCATCAGCACCTTAAAAAAAGAAAGAAAAGAAAACCAAAGCCTACCACTACAAGAGGTAAATGATAGGCGCTTGGTGCTTTGGGGAAAGGCAACTGTATGTCCTGGAGAAGGTGGAGGAGCGCTTACTTTGGGGTGAATGGGCAATGTACACATGTTCCTTGGTTGAATTATAGTAAACATATACTCCAGTGAATCCATCCTGAATCGAAAATATCCTAAATAAAAAAAAGTGGAGCCGGGCGGTGGTGGCGCACGCCTTTAATCCCAGCACTCAGGAGGCAGAGACAGGCGGATCTCTGTGAGTTCTAGGCCAGCCTGGTCTACAGGAGCTAGTGCCAGGACAGGCTCCAAAGCTACAGAGAAACCCTGCCTCGAAAAACTAAAAAAAAAAAAAAAAAAAGTGGAGTTGCTACACTCAGTCCACTGAGCAACATAGCTTAGCAAGCAGTAGTCCATATGACCTTCCTAGTCTTGTGGCTTACTGGGAGCTGCCCATCATTCAAATCCTAAGTTTGAAGTAGAGAATATACATTGATTTTTTTCACCATCATAAAACAGAGAATTTGTGAGTAGAATCATTGAAAATCAGGGCCTAGTGGAGAGAGACCTGTGAGTGAGAATTGTGGGTGTGTTTGGATCCCATGTGAATTGCAAACGAGCTTTGTGTTACTAGAGAATGAGACGAGAAAGAGAAACTGAGAGTTGGAAAGGTACTCAGAGCTCATGTCTTAGGGACTCGGTGTAAGGCATTACAAAAATTTCTGCTCTGAGCTTAGTGTGGTGACTTATACCTGTAATCCCAACACTCGGGGATTTGGGCTACATAAAAGACCCTGGCTAAAAACCAGCCAGCAGCAAACCCGTCCACTTCATAGATTTGCCTCGCTTTATATAATTATTAAGAAAAGAGATAACTATGTTTCATTGTGTCCTTACTATGTGCCCCAAATATGCATATCACATGCACGCACGCACACACACACACACACACACACACACACACACACTTATTTGTTACAACAATCTTGTGAAGTAGGTGGGTTTGATTTTGATTGTGATGTGACCTTGGATATGTTAAAGAAACTCTCAGGCTATATAAGGAGTATATGATATAGTCAAGGTTTGAACTTATAATTTCTTAACTTCAGAGCGTGTGTTCTTATCCATTGACTTTTAAAATGAAGGCTTATCAAATATTTACAAAGTGTTTTAAGACGATTGACCATTCACAGAAGAAGCACATATGCATCCAATAATTTCCTGACTAATACATTGAAAGATTTTTATTTATACTGTGGAGTACCACGAAGAAAATTGGTGACCCTAGTATAATATTATAATAGCTGAAATCATGAGCCAGGCATTAGGTCCTTTATATGCTACCATACAAATTAATTTTCCCAACAACCTTCTGAGTTAGATGCTACCATCAGTCTCATTTAATAGATCAGGAAACTGAGCCACAGGGGACAAGATAAAGCACACCTGGATTATAAGTACACACCCTTTAAGCACGTATAGTCTAGTTAGGTTCAAATCAATATACCCAAGGGAGCTGTAGGCAAGTTCATTTCATATCATCAATACTCAGGTTTGTTAACTTCTCCTCACAGAGGGAATCAGATTCATTAAAACTCTCACACACTTTCGTATCACACATTTGTAAAAGCTGGGAATGGTAAATCTAGATCAGGTTCACAGCCTTTTTTTTTTCTGTTTTCTGCCACACATCCTTATGACAGTATAGGGAAGCTTATAAACCTCTTCTCAAAACAGTGTTCTTAGATAACACAGAATAAAACACACAGGGTTACAAAGAAAATCGATTGTACTGAAGTGAAGACTTCAAAATATACAACATAGAACATTATGTAAGTGCTTCTTAATATAGTAAAAGCGAGATTCTTTTTTTTTTTTTTTTTTTTTTTTTTTTTTTTTTTTGGTTTTTCGAGACAGGGTTTCTGGTTTTGGAGCCTGTCCTGGAACTAGCTCTTGTAGACCAGGCTGGTCTCGAACTCACAGAGATCCGCCTGCCTCTGCCTCCCGAGTGCTGGGATTAAAGGCGTGCGCCACCACCGCCCGGCAAAAGCGAGATTCTTGATACAGCTTTGATAACCATGATAACATCAGTATAATGACTGCTAATATATTTAAAGATACCCACAATAGCTGTAATGTGACATAAAACTGTTAATTATTTCTGGAGCAGGAGAGATGTCCCAGTCAGTAATGTGCCTGCTACAAGAGAATCTAAGATCAAATCTCCAACACCCATATAAAATTAAAATACATTTTATGGGTGGACTGAGGGCAGGTGGGGTTGGGAACAGGAGGGATCAAGTTGCGGGAGGGAAGGGAGGAAATACTGGAAGAAACGACTGGAATTGGGAAGCATTTCAGGGGACATGAAAACCTAGTACAAGGGAAACTCCATGGCATCTACTCCTAGTAAGAGGTGGGTGGATATCGAGCCTGAACGGGTCATTTTCTGAAACCAAGTAAGGCTTCCAGTGGAGGGATTGGGACACTAAGCCTTCACAAAACCTTTGACCTACAGCTTGTTCTGGGACTGGACCTTAGCAGAATCGCCATCAAAGAGACCAGAGAGACTTCATCCAGAAACCAATGGAAGCAGATGCAGAGTTCCACAGCCAAACATTAGGCGGAGCTAGGGGAGACCTGTGGAGGAGTGGGAGGAAGGACTGGAGGAACCAGAGGGGTCAGAAACACCAGGAGAACATGGCCCACAGAATCAATTGCCCAGAACTCATGGGAGCTTGCAGAAATCAGTGAGCTATAGGGGTCTGACTTAGGTCCTCTGCATATGTGTTATGGCTGAATAACTCAGTGTTTTTGTAGGATTCCTACCAGTGGGAGCCACGTGGTTGCCGAGTCTTTTGCCTGCTTGTAGGACCATTTTCCTCCTACCGGGTTCTCTCATCCAGCCTTGATGTGATGCTATGTGCCTGATCTTATTGTAGCATATGCCGTGTTTGGTTGATGTCCCTGGAGGCCTGCTCTTTTCTGAGGGGAGGCAGAGGGAGGGCGGCTCTAGGGGAGAGGGGAGGTAAGGGGAGAGACTGGGAGAAGTGTTGGAGGATATTCAATCACACTATGGACCCCGAGTTAGCATTTGCATTAATTAAATAAAATTAACCTTGGGTCAGGAGGCTGAGTTAGCAACTAGTTGACAGAAAGTAATCATAAAGCATCAGAGGGCATCTGGAAGAGATAAAATGACACACCGGAAGCAGTAGGGAGGGGTTTTGAGTGTTTTTTTCTGATTTGATGGAGTGGAAGAAGAGGCTTTTGGGAGATGGCAGCAAGAAGAGAAGGTTAGCTTGGTGCTCCCCAACCTCTCTGAGCTAGCAGGGGTTCGCCCCAGCCTTTGAAAGCAGGCCTGTAACTGCAGGGTCCCAGTTGCTAGCTGAAATAGTAGATTAAGGTGCAGCCACTGTGACAGAGATAGAACAGGGGGTGGGAACTGCAGTTGGGATGCAATATATGAAAGAGCAACAACAACAACTGCAATAATAATAATAGTCAGTAGTGCCCATGGTTTAAAAAACAGGCATGATAGCACAAGACTGGAAGCCTAGGCCGAAGGTGAGTGGAGTCTGGAGGCGAGGATCCAGGTGTCTGTGTGTGGGGGCGCCAATGGTGGGTCTTCAGAGCCTCTGGTCAGCCATTCTCAGCATGTGTTCTATGAGGAAACCCTGTTTCCAGGGATAAGGTAGTAAGTGATCTCGAAAGCAACTTCTGATCTCTACACAAACACACACATGTGCGCACGCACACACACAATCATACACACATACACTACACATACATGAATGTACACACACAAATTACAATTACAAACTGATTTCTATTGATTCCTACCTACACACTGGTGGTACTATAACTTTTTCTTTGCCTTTGTAGTTGAAAAAAATATAAATTTAAGTTGGAGACTGATGAAAATGAAGATTTAATATTTTTTCATCTAAGTACATTTTCTCTGGAGATTTCTAAAAATCCCTGTTCTACACATTTTCTATGTAAAAAAAAATTTACTAGGTACAACATACGTGTGTGTGCTGAGAGGAAAGGACCCGCACAGAGCAATGGAGAGTAACGGGGATGCTGGAGACATGGCTCAGTGGGTAAGAGCACTGGCTGCTCTTCCAGAGGACAAGGGTTTGATTCCCAACACCAGCAAGACTGTAATTCCAGTCCCAGGGGATCTGATGCCCTCTTCTGGGCTCCGAGGACGCTGCACACATGTGGTCCACAGGCATAAATGCAGGCCAAACAATACCTTGTATTGTACATGCAGGAAATCGCCAAAATCAATTTTTTTTAAAAAAAAGTGAAAATAAGGAACTGCTTTTTTCTGACTTTTATTGATTCTTTGTGGATTTTAAATCATGAGTTCAGATCCTACTTATTTCCCCAGCCCCTTGCATCCTCCCTCCGCCTTTACAACTCCCCGCTAGAACAAAACCAAATTTAAAAGAAAAAATACAGAAACAAAAACAAAACAAAACAGAACCCGTCATGAAAGCTGTCGTGTGGCCCTGTGAGTCACACAGCTTACCCTTTAGTCCATTCATCTTTACTTGCAAGTGTTCATTGCTCTGAGTCATTGGTCTGGCTCGAAGCCTCTGGTTTCTGCTACACCTTCGATACTGGGCTCTCACTGGGGTGCCTCTTGGATGTTCTGTGTTGTGGAGATTCTGCAGCTTTGGATCGGGAGGTTCGGCTCCTTTATATGCTCCAGCAATTCACAGATGAGGTGGATGTTGGGGTCTGGAGTGGGGAGGGGCGGGAAGCTGAGTTGGCCAGCCCTCCGGCTCTTTCCCTCATTGTCACTACCTGGGCAAGCTCTCCAGCACGGTCTTGGCTAGCTCAGGGGTGCAATGCAACCTACAGCAAAGAGCGAGCAGGACAGTTCTCTTGCTCTCGGGCCCTCAGATTCAGGTCCCTCACACGCACACCACTAGGGCCAGCTCAACTGTGTTTGCCCAGGTGGAAGGCTCTGTCTCCTGATTGTTGTAGGGGGAATGTGGGGGGTGGAGAGTGGGGTCAGCTCTCCTGCTCTCATGCCTTCAGGGCTGGTTCACACTAGAGGGTCAGCTCTAGTGTGCTGTCTAGCCAGGGTGCAGGGCCTGCTCTTCTGTGTGCTTCAGCTGGTGTAGGGCAAGTTAGTTCTCTCAGTCCCTTGATCCCTGGGGCCAGCTTTCTCACCTGCCACAGGTGGGCAAGGGGTGGACGGCATCTTTCTCTCACCCATGCCACCACATGACTGATGACGGGGTGGGCAGGTCAGCTCGCCCGTGTCCTGACCACAGAGTCAGCTCTAGGGTGCTACCCAACTCTTCTGCTACAGTACCCAGTGAGGAGAAGGGACAGCCATCCCTGGGTCAAAGGAGGGCGAGACTGGCTCAGCACAGCACGGTTCCAGTGAGTCCCTGTGCTAACATAGCTCACGGACACCATCACAGACCCCAGCTGCAGCTGCAGGCATGGCCCTTGGCATTGACTGGAGTGCTGACATCACCATGGGCTACTCAGATCAGTATGGCCTGGACAGCAGCATGATCCTCGAACACCGACATGGTCTCAGGTAGCTGAGCAGATCCCAGTCATCCACATAGCCCTCAGTGGTAACAGGAGACATGGACATCAACTTAGATCCTGGCTGCTGTGGGGTTATAGACCCAGACATGGCCTTTGGCAGCAGCCCTAGCCAAGAGCACACCATGGCCCCAGGTGACAGCACAGGCCACTTAGATCATCATGGCCCTTGTGGCAGCATGGCCTTCAGACACTACATGACTACAGGTTGTGGCCTAGACCCTGGGTATCCATTTGGCTTTTTGTGATAACATTGGATAGGGACATCAATACAGACCCTGGCTTTGGTAGGACCATGGCACCAGACATCCCAGGCCAGGATGTCACCATGGCCCCAGGTGGCAGCACAGGCCATTCAGATTGGCATGGCCCCTATGCCAATATGGCCCTCGGATACCACCATGGCCCCAGGTAGTAGCCAAGACTACATGCTTCTGCATGGCCTTCAGTGATGACAGGAGCCACAGGTATCAATACAGGCCCCTTTGGGCTGTTTCAGGGCCTTGGGCCAAGACCTGGCCACTGGCCTGGACATCACCTTGGACTCTGGTCATTTGCCTCAGCTTACTCCTCACCACCCTCACCTCTTCAGATCCACCTCTCTCCCCAGTCCATGAACCTTCTGCCTCTCTCTTTTCTATTTCCCCATTTTGTACTCACTCACTATAATGGTGACAGTTTGCCTGACACCAGAGATTTTTTTTTTTTTTTGGTTTTGGTTTTGGTTTTTCGAGATAGGATTTCTTTGTACCTTTAGAGCCTGTCCTGGAACTAGTTCTTGTAGACCAGGCTGGCCTCGAACTCACAGAGATTCACCTGCCTCTGCCTCCCAAGTGCTGGGATTAAAGGCGTGCCACCACCTGGCTAGCACCAGGGATCTTGGTTGGGTCGTAGGTGGTGCTTAGTTGAGTCCTGCCCACACCAGCCTTAATGCATGGCACAAAACTTTCAGTTTTTTCTTCTCTTGAGTGCCTGGGCCTAGAAACCTTGGATGGTGCTAGGATGGTCTGATCACCCAGTGTCCGGGGCTCCTGGTTGATTGTGCTCCCCCACCCCAAGAAGTCTCGGTGGACCCATCCGTGTCCTCCACTGGCTCAGGTCTGGAAAGGGCCAAGCCAAGAATTTGCTTTTAAAGGGATAAAAGGGTTGGGAAGTTTGGAAAGCACTGTTCACACAAGCCTGACTGCAAAAGTTCGGATCCCAGGAAAGCTAACACAGAACTACATTCCTGTGCCCTACAGGAAGATGAGAGTTCGGATCCCAGGAAAGCTAACACAGAACTACATTCCTGTGCCCTACAGGAAGATGAGAGTTCGTGCGAATGAGAGGTTTTTTGTTTTGTTCAGCTTGATACAAGCTAGGGTCATCTGAGAGTGGAGAATTCAACTGATTAAATGCATCTATAAGGTAAATTTGTTGGGCATTTGTGGATTAATGACTGATTTGGGAGGGCCCAGTCTTTTGTGGGTGGTGCTACCCCCTGAGTAGGTGGTCCTACGATATTATTAGCTACTGAGTAGTTGGTTCTTAGGGTGTTCTATTGCTGTGAACAGACACTATGACCAAGCAAACTTATGAAAGGAAGTGTTTAACTTGGGGCTAAGCTGCTTACAATTTCAGAGTGGTAGGATTCATGACCACCATGGCAGGGAGTATAGCAGCAGGCAGGGAGACAGGGCACTGGAACAGTAGATGAGAGCTTACATCTGGTCCATAAGCACAAGGTAGTGAGACGGACACACACACACACACACACACACACACACACACACACACACACACAGAGAGAGAGAGAGAGAGAGAGAGAGAGAGAGACAGAGAGAGACAGAGACAGAGAGACACAGAGAGAGACAGACACAGAGAGAGAGACAGAGAAAGATAGAGATAGATAGAGAGACACACACGGAGAAAGATAGAGATAGAGAGACAGAGACACAGACATACATACATACAGACAGAGAGACAAAGGGGTGTTGGGGAATATTATTTTCTGGTGTGTGACTTTTGTTCACACTGCATTTGTTTAACTCTGTGAAGCCATGTTACTGTGCCTGTCTCAAACACCTGATGGCCCTAATAAAGAGTTGAACAACCAGTAGTGAGGCAGGTGCAAGGAGAGGTGGGGCTGGCAGGCAGAGAGCATACATAGAAGGAGAACCAAGAAGGAGGAGAGCAAGGAGCAAGGAAAGAATGAAGGAAGGAGGACATCAGGGGCGAACTACCCAGCCACTCATGGAGTAAGAAGGAAAGAAAGGTATACAAAAGATGAGAAAGAGAAAAGCCCAGAGGCAAAAGGTAGTCGGGATAATCTAAGAAAAGCTGACAAGAAACAGACCAAGCTAAGGCCGGGCATTCATAACTAAGAATAAGCCTCCATGTGTGATTTATTTGGGAGTTGGGTGGCAGGCTCCCACATACCAAAAGAGTAAAACATCACACAATGAGAGGAGAGAGAGAGAGAAAAGGAAGAGAGAGAGAGAGAGAGAGAGAGAGAGAGAGAGAGAGAGAGAGAGAGAGAGAGAGAGAGAGAGAAACTATCAGTGGTAGGGCTTCTGAAACCTCAAAGCCAACCCCAGTGACATACCTCCTCCAGTCAGGTCACATGTCCTAATCCTTCTCAAACAGTTCTACCAACTGGGGACCAAGCATTCAAATATGGGAGCCTATGGGAGGCTGACTAGTTTAAAGCATCACAGGTTATAAGAAAACAAATGGAGCAAGCCAGTAAGCAGAATTCTTTTTTTTTTGGCTTTTTTTTTTTTTACTGTTTGTTTGTTTATTTATTAAAGATTTCTGCTTCCTCCCCGCCACCACCTCCCATTTCCCTCCCCCTCCCCCGATCAAGTCCCCCTCCCTCATCAGCCCAAAGAGCAATCAGGGTTCCCTGCCCTGTGGGAAGTCCAAGGACCACCCACCTCCATCCAGGTCTAGTAAGGTGAGCATCCAAACTGCCTAGGCTCCCACAAAGCCAGTATGTGCAGTAGGATCAAAAACCCATTGCCATGTTCTTGAGATCTCAGTAGTCCTCATTGTCCGCTATGTTCAGCGAGTCCGGTTTTATCCCATGCTTTTTCAGACCCAGGCCAGCTGGCCTTGGTGAGTTCCCTATAGAACATCCCCATTGTCTCAGTGTGTGGGTGCACCCCTCGTGGTCCTGAGTTCCTTGTTCGTGCCTTCTCTCCTTCTGCTCCTTTTTTTTGGCTTTTTACATTGAGCTCTACATTTTTCTGTGCTCCCCTCCCTACCTCTCCCCTCCTTTTCCACCCTCCCTCAAGATCCCCATGCTCCCAATTTACTCAGGAGATCTTGTCTTTTTCTACTTCCCATGTAGATTAAATCCATTTATGTGTGTGTGTCTTAGGGTCCTCATTGTTGTCTCTGGGATTGTGATTTGTAGACTGGTTTTCTTTGCTTTATGTTTAAAAACCACTTATGATTGACTAATATGATATTTGTCTGAGTCTGGCCACCTCACTCAATATGATGTTTTCTAGCTCCATCCATTTGCTTGCAAATTTCAAGATGTCATTATTTTTTTTCAAGCAAAATTCTTTCATGGTTTCTGCTTCCATTCCTGCCTCCAGGTTCTTACATTGACTTCCTGCTTTGACTTTGCTTCCTGATGGAGTATTACCTGGAAGTGCTAGATGAACTCTTTCCTCCTTAAGTTGTTTTTTTTTCAGCAGATTATTTTTTATTGCTTTATAAATAATACCATTCAAAATTTCCACTTCCTCACCTCTTCCCACTTCCCTCCTGCTCCCCCCCCTCTCTCCCTCTCCAGTCCTAAGAGAGGACAGGGTGCCCTGCCCTGTGGGAAGCCCAAGGCCCTCCCCCTTCCATCCAAATAGACTAGGGTCCCAAAAAGCCAGTACATACAGTAGAGACAAATCCCAGTGCCATTATCATTGGCTTCTCAGTCCGCCCCAATTGTCTGCCACATTCAGATGGTTCAGTTTGATCCCATGCTTGTTCAGTCCCAGTCCAGCTGGCTTTGGTGAGCTCCCATTAGATCAGGCACACTGTCTCAGTGGATGGACCAACCCGTTGTGGTCCTGACTTCTTTACTCATCTTCTCCCTCTTTCTGCTCTTCAACTAGACCTTGGGAGCTCAGTCCAGTGCTCTGATGTGGGTCTCTATCTTTATCGCCGTCCATCACCGGACAAAGGTTCTATGGTGATATTCAAGATATCATCAAGACTGTCATCAGTCTGACAGGATAAGGCCATTTCAGGCACCCTCTCCTCCACTGTCCAGGGTCCTACTGGGGTCATCCCCATGGACTCCTGGGAACCCCTCCAGAGCCAACTCTTGCCAACCCCAAAATGGCTCCTTTAATTAAGATATCTTCCCTGCTCCCATATCTGTCTTTCTTCCATCTCAACCATCCCACTCCCCCAAGCTCTCCCCAATCCTTCCCTTCTCCCTTCTCTTTCCCCCTCTCCCCTTCCCCCCACCCTACCCCACCCACATGCTCCCAACTTTTGCCTGGCAATTTTGTCCGCTTCCAATTTCCAGGAGGATCCATAAATGTTTTTTTTTGGGGGGTTCACCTTATTACTTAGCTTCTCTAGGATAGCGAACTATAGGCTCAATATTCTTTGATATTTGTATATACCTCAAGTTGCTTTTAAAAAAAATCACATCAAGAAGAACCCTAACTAAGTCGCACACTAGAGAGAAGCCCCAGGAGCCCACAAGTTAGCTAGCCTAGCTCATGCAGTCAGTGGTGAACCACAGAACCCTGCCTCAGACAAGGGACGTGCATGGGGAGTGACTGTTGAAGTTGACCTACATGCAAACATGTGAGTTTCATACATCCCTCTCTCCCTCCCACTTTCACCCTCTCTCCCTCTCCCTCCCTCTCTCTTTCTCTCCTCTCTCTCCCTTACTCTTTTTCTCTCACACACAGCAAAATAAATAACACATGAAAAAATATATAAGAATAGTAAAATTCAATATATGCAGAATAGTTGCATTATTGCAATGGTGGATATATCTCACCTATTCCTGATATACATTTGTTGATATTGTGTATGTGGGGGAATGACATTTGCATATGGCCGTGTATAGGTGTGAGGGAACTGTATGAAAAGTGTGTAAATGTGCCCATGTGTCAGGTTTCTTGTTTTCCATTGAGGGTTGCTTTCCTTTTCCTCATCAAGTGAAACAAATGGCCGCCATTATAAATGTTTAAAATCATAACATAGAAGTATTAACAGTAGTCAGAGTATAATAGTGGTATCAAGTCTTTGCCCTTAAGAATTTCTCCTTTGTTTTTTTTTTTTTATAAATATTCCTCTTTCTTTTTCCTTCCCTCATTTTTGTCTTCTCAGGACAGCAGACTTGAGAGAAGTCACATCTCAGAGCATTCATCTTCCCTTATAGCCAGCAGGCTGGATCGCCTTTAACTACTCGAAAGTGGGTTTGTCAGCCTTCAGTCACAGGTAAGGTTTGCACTGCTCAGAATTCGCGCACGTTTTCCTGTTGCTTAAGTTAACATAGATCATCTGTGGAAGGCTTGCAACTAAAGTGCTGACAGCGCTCACCTCTAGAAAGGAAATTGGGTGTCGTGAGGGAAAGGAATGAAAGGAGGGAGCTTTCCCAGGTTTCTCATTTGCCAGAGTTATCATGGTTTGCCTGTAGAAAAGAAATGTTTTTATTGTAACGGCAATACAAGATGATTTCAGAAAACTGATGGCGTAGGATGGGATGATGAATTCTCACAGCTCACCCACAACTTTGCCATTCAAAAGCAAGTTTTTTCTCAGCTTTCCCTTTCTAGATGTGCATTTTCATGACACAAACTTAATACCGCAGAGAACGTTGACTCCCACCCCGGGCAGCTATTGTTGACATCCCAGTGCCTCTGTTCTCAGCTCTTTATGTCTCCAGACATTGTGAAGAAGCAAATACTCTGATGACAAAGCCCCCTTGCTGAGGCCCCACCAGTATGTCAGAACACTCAGGTCACCCCTGATCTTTAGCTCTAATACCTGAGGCTTCTGCCTTTTATGAAGTACGGGATGGGTACCTGGGAGTGTGCACATCCTTTTCATGATGAAGATTGCAGAGACACAAGTGCAGGGCATCAGAGGCAGCCGCTTGGAGAAAGCAGCTCCCACCCACACCTGAACACTTAGGACGTCTGTGTCCCCTGTGGGTTCAGAACTCACAATTCTGAGGCTGTAAGACAGGAATTAGTAAACCCTTTTTGTGCACTTTTCCCTTTGCCTAGTTGCTTTTATTTATTTTCCTATGCTTTATTTTGGTACACTTGACAAAATGCATGTGCAGTATAAAAAATGATGTTGTTTTGTTATGCATACAAAATGTGAAATTGTTTTCTTCAATGAAGCAAATTAACATATCTATCATACTCTCCATAGATCTGTTTTGCAGACGTTATCTGTTATTGCATCCTAATGTGTATGTGTGTATGTATGTATGTATGTATGTATGTATGTATTTTCTCAGCTGTAGCTGTAGTCTAGTGTGTTTGTGTATTTTTAGGGTGGGAACAAAAGCAAGTAAAGAGCCATTCACAACAGACATATAATAAAAGTTGTGAAAGAAAGACACACAGGTGTTGATAGAAGGGACACAATGTGGGCATACCTAATTTACATAGGAAGATTCAAGGAAGGCTTTCTGGAAGGGACATATTGAATTGAACATCAAGTAACGAATTGGGAAGATTAAAGTAGTTTTCAATCTATTTTTCTTCTTTTTTTCCTCTCCCCTCTCCCAAGAGACTCTCCCTTCACTCAGACGGTCTCCAACTCACTAGGTAGCCGGAGATGAACTTGAACTCCTTATCCTACTGCCTCCTATCTCCTGAGTATTACACAGCTGTGCCTTACCACACCTACTTTTATGTGGTGCTGGACACTGAGCTCAGAGTTTCATGTACCCTGAGCAAATACCAACTTCACTACATCCTCAACCTGTTACCCCAAGCCAGGCGCAAGTATTGTATCCTCCGATTTTTTCTTTCTAAGATTTTAATTAGCATGTCCATGTACAATATTAGGTTTAATTCTGGCACTTTCTTTTTCTTTTCTTGTTTTGTTTTTGAGACAGGGTTTTTCTGTGTGGCTCTGGCTGTCCTGGAACTCGCTCTGTAGACCAGGCTGGCATTGAACTCACAGAGATCTGCCCGCCTTTGCCTCCCAAGTGCTGGGATTAAAGGAGCGCACCATCACAGCCTAGCTAATTAAGGCATTTTCAAACAAAACTTTTTTGCCGACTCTCTTCAGTGCTTTCCCCTCCTAACCCACTGTGAGCCCTCCACTCCTCTTTTTGTGCCTTCAAGTCACTTGTATCCCGTCCGGTCCCTGCTTCCTCAATGCTTCTTTTTCCTTTCCTTAGTCTTCCTTCTACTTTCATAGTCTATACTCACGCTCATTCCCCCACTTATTTGCATGCATACAAACATTATAAATTAATATGCACATATGAGAGAGAACGTGTGATTTCTCTGGATGTTTTGATGATATTGTTTTTCTTTAAAAATGGAATAAATTGCCGTGTTTAAATACCACATTTTCATTGTTCATTCTTCTCTTGATAGACATGTATGCTAGTTCTATTGCCTTCCTGTTGTGAACAATGCAGCAGTAAACATGGATGTGCTAGAATCTCTGTGGTAGGATAGAGCCCTTTGGGTACATGCTCGAGTGCTATAGCTGGGCCATAGGATCTATTTTTACGTTTTGGGGAACCCTCCATAGATTTTGATAGTGGCTGTTCTAGGTTATACCACCACTAGCAATGAATAAAGGTTCTTCTTTGCCCACATCCTCACCAGCATGTGCTTTTGCTTTTGTGTGTGTGTGCAGAGGGGGGGGGGGCAATAACCATCTGACTGGGTGAAATGGAATTTGAAAGTAATTTAATGTGTATTTCCCTGGTGTCAACATACGAACACGTTAATAAAAAATACTTATTGTCCACTGTGTACATTTCTTCTTTTGAAAACTGCCTGTTTATTTCATTAGCCCATTTGTTGATTGGCGGATGTGTTTGAGAGAGAGTGCGTGTGTGCGTTATTTTTGCCATTCTTCATTTATTATAGATATTAACCTGATGTAGCTTGCAAAGATTTTCTCCTGTTCTATAGGATGTCTGTTCACCCTGCCAATAGTTTGCTTTGCTGTACAGAAACTTTTCAGTTCCGTGCTGTTTGTTAATTATTGGCAGCCTTCTGTTTTTTAGATGGAACCTCACTAAGTTGTCCAAACTGGTCTTGAACTTGAAATCCTTCTTTTCCAACCTCCCAAGTAATTGGAATTACAGGTATTTATCAACTATTCTTGGATTTCCAGTCTATTTTATAATCCTTCTTAAACATGCATGAGCTAGTGGGTGTATAAAACAGTGCCTAGAGCATAGTAAGTGTTCAAGAGGGTAGACATCATTATAACTACCTGAAAATTTGAAACAAATTTCATGATAACTTCTAACTGATATGAGAAATAAATAGGGTCATGTATAGTGTATAACGTATTTAATTAATTATCGAGAGTATGACAATTATACATCAAATGGTGACCGTTAACAGTATTTCTCTTTTTAGGTTCTCCTTGATTGAGATGGCATTTTCTCTTGGATCTTCTGGCTTGTCTGACTGTGCAGTTTATCATGTCATGTTATTTCAGATATGATGCCTTCAAGCGTGCTTACTGTTAGAGCTTTTCCTGACAACAACTTCTGGCCCACACCATTGATACCAGCCATATGGAATGCTCAAGTAGCAGTTTCTAAAACTGCATAGAGAAAAGAGAGGAGCTGATGATGGAAGAAGTGGATCAGAACTCTGCTTGCCTTCAAGAATATTTTCTGTATAGTAAAGACATGACTCAGGTTTTCTCATCAGCACAATTTTGGCACTGCAAAGCTGAGGAAAGCTGATCGATAGAAGCAGATCAAAGGCTTTCTTCGTTTTTCTTGAGTACTTCTTTTCGATGTTCTGATCAGATGGTAGAGTCTCAGTAGGCCAGAACTATGTTCTTCACTCCAACTCCATCTCCCTCTAACAGCTGGCAGAAATTCTGTCCTTACTACGTTGGTTACTTTCCCCATGTTTCTTAAGCTAGTACAAATCTGAGCATCTTCCTAGAACTTCGTGGCTACTTTAACGGACATCCATAAATAGTGGTCATCAGACACTGCTAGCTTACCGCCACATTAACCCAGTGCTCCTTTGGATACGATTCATTTTACTGCTACCAATTTTGGTGAGAAGCGCTGTTACAGCCTTCGCTCTTCCATGGCCTTTCATTACTAGCTTTCCATTTCTCGTCGTCCTGGGACCACATTTTTACTGGCCAGCTCGTTTTACCCAGTATAGGAGTCTTTTTCCTTTTATATGGAAAAACTGCAATGGTTTTTCCCTGTGTCATAAAGAGACAGGTTAAGGACAGAAGGAAGTTTAATTCACTCGAAGACTGGATGCCAGAGTATGCAGGTAAATAGGATTGGGGGCAACTGCCCATAGCAGGTGCTAATTGTATGGCAGGAAGAGGGTGACTCTTTCGGAGGTTTACTTGCAAAGCTCTAGTACTGTTTGTAAATCCTAAGCTACTAATTAGTGGTACCTTAGCCAATATAGTAGGAAATGCTTTGTCGTTGCTGTTGTTTTTAAAAAATATCCATTCTCAGCCGTGGCTCCATTCCTATTAGCTCTCTGAATCTTGATACTGTGAACTCAGATTGATTTGTTTGCCTTATTTTCCACTTCTTTTAGTAGTGTGCTTTTGTTATGTGTGTTTGTGCATGTGTGCCTATTCTAATGTGTTGGGTACATCTGTGTGTGAGTACCCATGTGGAGGTCAAAGGTCGTTCCACAGGAGTCACTCACCTTGATTTATTTTCTTATTATTTATTCTTCTCTAGTGCATTACATCCCAACCCGAAGTTTCCCCTCTCTCTACTCCTCCCAGTTCCCCCACCTCTCCTCTTCCCCCACATCCACTCCTCCTTTGTTTCCCTTCAGAAAAGAGCAGGTCTCCCAGGGTATCAACAGAACACGACATACCAAGTTACAATAAGACTAGGTATAAACCCTCATATCAAGGCTGGATGAGGCAACCCCGTAGGAGGAAAAGGGTTCTAAGCTTAGGCAAGAGTCAGAGACATCCCCCACTTCCATTGTTAGGAGTCCCACAAGAACACCAAGCTACACAACCATAACACATATGCAGAGGACCTAGTGCAGACCCAAGCAGTTTCTCTATTATCACTTAAAATTGGGAATCGATCTACCTGAAGAGCCATCTATAACACTCTTGGGCATATACCCAAAGGATGTTCCATCTTACCACAACAATTGCTCAACTATGTTCGTAGCAGCTTTATTTGAAATATCCAGAACTTGGAAACAACCTAGATGTCCCTAAACTGAAGAAGGGATGAAGAAAATATGGAGAATTTACACAATGGAATACTACTCAGCTGTTGAAAACAAGGACACCAGGAAATTGATGGAACTAGAAAAAAAATCATCTTAAGTGCAGTAACCCAGACCCAGAAAGACAAACATGGTATGTACTGACTCAGAAGTGGATATTAGCTGTGTAGTAAAGGATAATCTACTATCCACAGCCCCAGAGAGGCTAAGTAACAAGGAGGGCTCAAGCGGGGATGCTTGCATCTTCCTGGGAAGGGGAAGTAGAATAGATTTTGCAGGTGAACTCGGGGCAAGAGGTGATGGGAACAGGGCTGGGGGGATCAGGACAGATCAGGAGAGGAATGGAGAAAGAGAGAGTACTGTGAGAGCCCACCTTGATTTTTGAGACAGGATGACTCTCTGGGACCTGAGGCTCACAGATTAAGCTAGGCTGGCTGGCCCCAAAGATCCACCTCTCTCTGTCTTCTCAGTGTTGTGATTACAAGTACCTGTTACTACAACTGGCTATTTATATGAATGCTGTATATCAAACACAGACTCATGCTTGCCTAGTAAGCACTTTGCCAATTGAGAGGTTTCTTTAGCCCTCCTTGTAGTATTTCTTATTTACCTCCCAGGCATCTTTGAAATTCTAGATTTGGTTTATATAATCTTCTGTGACCACTTTAGCCACTAACATGTTTCTACCCTATAGGCAGGCTAAGTTCTCCAAGTTCATCCTGAAACCAATTGTTTGGAAGGTGGCATGCATTATTCCACAGAAGAAAAAAAAATGTGATAAATGGAATTACATTTCCAGGCCAGCCCACAGAAGAATGTTTTTAAAGCTCCAATACACTAGAAACACGGGCCATTTGCAATGAAAAAGTAGGGAATCTTGCTAATTCTGCAAGACTCGGAAGACAGCCCAAATGGAACAAGAAATATTTTAGCTTGACTGCTGGTTTTGTGGTCAAGGAGGCAGACTGAGTTCCCAAAGATATCCAGAAAGACAAGGATTCTGACAGGCTGTATAGGATCATAGCCTAGTTCTTTTCTATTTCTAACAGAAAGTGGTGGGTTTTTTTTTAAACAATAATGGCTACCATGCAGCGAACACCTACTGCATTGTACTAGTAGGCAGCTGACCTAGCTCCCCCCATTTCATCTTCACAACATTATGAAGAAAAGCACACAATGATCTATGTTTTCAAATGCATTAACCGAGAAGTTCCACACAACAGCCCTTCTCAAACGGTGCTGGGCATGCAAATTGTCCGATGTTTATGAAAAGGCAGATGGCTGTTCAGTAGGTCTGAGAAGGAGCCTGAGATCTTGCCTTTCTAACAAACCTGCTGCTGCTGCTGTGCCTCTGGGTCCAAGGACAACACTTTGAAGAGAAAGGCCGTATAGTGTAAATGACAAACATCCGTTAATATCTGCTTCCTACTTCAGTTTCTTGAAATAACCTTCTACACTACAGTTGCTTATTCTCTATTCTTCTGCAAGCTGCTCAAGGCCACTGTCTTTGCTTCGGATCTGCCAGTCTGTTTCAGCTTATGTTTAACTGTTCATTTAAATACCGGTGTTAAATATATATAAGCATATTCTCCCATTGTGAGCTCCAAGTCGCTTCAGTCAGGCGCTGGTTTTTCTTAGCACAAGCTAGATGGCCGGCCACAGGGTTTCAGGCCTCAACAGGTGCACACAGCCCCCTTCAGCCCCTCCCCCCAGCAGTCTTCTTAAGGTAAACCTCTTTCAAATTTCCTTTCTCAGAGCCACTGCCTTCATCTGCAGCAGGAAACAGCATAGCCTTTTAAAGAGTTCAAATCCGTATTCTTTTCACATAGTTGAAACAAGACCAAGTATTAGTCTAAGGCAGTCACTGGAAAGATCTTTGCAGAGCCCTCTCAGCAATTCCAGAAGTCATTCCAGTAAATTTTGTTTCCTGGAAGGTTATTTGGTTTGTCTGGCCACCTTCCTCCCTTTCGAATTTTGAATGTGATCGTTTTTGAACTATTTTTCAAGCTCCCTTCTATTTATAGAGTCAGTGACTAACTCTTCCCCAGTAGCATGAGTCAGGGAGAGGGCCTTCTACTTGAGTCTAGCTATACAGTTTCGGGAGGAAAGACTCCATCAGAAATGTCTACAAATCCACTAGAGGGTCTGTGGCCCTGAACAACTTCTCTCTCTTCTCATTAACATCTCAGGTGGTTAGTCTTGGAGGGTAGTCTTTCTAAAATCCAGTGGAAGGTAGCTGTTTATTTTGTGTCTACTAAAAACAGGAGACAAGTTCACATTTCATCACGGCAAGAAAAGAATTGCAATATTGCAATCTTCTTCTAACTTTTACGCAATACTCTCATTTCTACCATATGGAACAGGAATAGCTTGTCAAGTGTCTCACAATAGCTGTCCTATCCTTCTGTAACCAGGCACACTCATTTCCTACATCAGTTCATGGCTCCCTCTAGCCCTCCCCCAACCCTCGTAATCTCTCTGTCTCTATATCTCTGCAGTACTTCTGATCCAACCCAGAGCCTTTCACACGCTAGGCAAGTGCTCTTTATCACTCCTTGGGGATTTGTTGGCTGTCCTCTGGATACACCATGTGTTGTAAATATCCACTGTAAAAATAAAGCCTTCAGGAATGCATGTGGTGCTGTGTTTTGTCCAATGCTGGGTACATTGGAACTGTCACTTCCTGTGATCTTCAGATAAAGTTTTATGATCACATGAGCTTAAATATCATATTCATTAGGCATCAACTTTAGTCAGATTCCTAACAACCAAAAAACCAACCCCCCTGAATGATCAATATTTAGAGGCTCTTTCTTATCCCGCAAGGTCAGTAGACGGTATGGCCTCTCTTTTCTGATCCTTTCTACTGTTATCTACTTCTCTCACTTACAGCTTTCCTTTATATACAGTTATGGTTACTATACAGAGCTAACCTTCATGCTTTCAATTATCTCTGCCCCCACTTCATTTCTCTAGCTAATTTCCATGGTTTACTTTATTCTAAGTAGAAGAGAGCACTTCTTATTATATTATGAACATGTAGGTAATTAGATTAAACATTGATTTTCCTGTTTTCCCTTTACACTGTCATACAATTTCATCTCCACACCTTCTATTCTCCTAAAAAAACTTTTATCTTGAAACAAAGAAAAGTCCTTAATTCTCTAGTTCAAATGTAATCCATCCACCTAAATGCTTTTAAACCCATGACCTCTCACTTCCCTGGAAACTATTTTCTTTCTTTTAAAAAGAATATATACAGGGATTTTTAAATAGAGGGTTGATTTATTTTATTTTGTTTGCATGGGTGTTTTGCCTGCATGTGCATCTGCGCACCCTGGGCATGCAGTGCCCAATTAGGCCAAAAGAGGGCATCTGATCTTCTAGAACTGAAGTTACAGATGGTTATGAGCCACTATATGGCTCTTTCCTGTCTGTTTTTTGAACTACTCCTTTTACTAGAGTCTTTCCATTAGCATTTAGGTATGTTCACATTCTTTTTTTTCCTGTAACCCACCACACACCTGACCCAATTAAGGTCTTTATAACATATGTGCATTGATTGATTTTGTGTGTGTGTGTGTGTGTGTGTGTGTGTGTACAAGGAATGATATTAGAAAGAAAAGTGTGTGCAGAGGTGGAGAGACATTAATTGGCAAAGAAGATAAAAAATGGTAAGGAAAAAGGATTGGGAAAAGTCCAGGTTGTAGGAATTGTGGGGCATGTGAAGCATCTTGGACTCTTATAGTGGGGAGCCATGGTAAAGCTTTAATTAGAAGTGATGGGACTTCATCTACATTAGAAACCACACATTCATGGAACCAATGTGGTTAAGAGAGTAGATGAAGAGAAGGGAAAAGAGTTATTTAAATAATTCAGAAAAGACAGGATGGGGTGACAGGTCAGTTAATGATATAGTACCACAAATAAGAGGTGTATCTGATACTTAGAAGATAGACTTATTAAGTCATGGTGACTAGCTGAAGGAATTATCAGGACTTTAAAGATTCAGGGCTTGACAACTGTGGAGGTAGAGGTGAGTCACCAAATTGATGGCAGTGAAATGGATAAGAAGAATGAGTAGAAAAGCAGAAGGAGTGGGCTTGTGTACGAAAGGTGACATTAAGACACACAGTTTTGTCTGTAGGTATCTGTGAGATAGGTTGTGATCTACATGGTTAGTATCAATTGAGTATATATGGTTTGAAGCTCAACGAGATACAGAGAGGGATTTCAGCTCAATAAAGCAATCAGAGTAGATGAGATAGGTGATTGATTGGAATGATATAGATTGAGAAAGGTTGACCTCTAAGGGATGCAGAGGAGTCCACAAGTAACATGAGAGGAATGAGGAGACTCGGGAGAGAAATATCGTCAGAAGCCTTAAGGAGGAGGCAGGCCCAAGGGAGGCATGAAACTAGCAGTAGGCTAAGGGTGATTAGTCACAGTCCATGCAGCAGAGAGGCTTTTATTTACTCACTGGGTTTGGCAAAGAGGAGGGTATTAGTTTTTCTTTTAACAGGAGCAGTAATGATGTTGTTCTGTGAGCAGAAAAGCAAGGTAGGAAGGTGAGGTATTTTGTTTCGGTTTGGTTTGGTTTGGTGTATTTTGGTTTGATTTGGTTTGGTTTCTCTGTGTAACAGTCCTGTCTATCCTGGGACTTGCTTTATAGACTCAAACTCACATTGACTCATGTGCCTCTGACTCCCAAATACTAGGATTAAAAGTGTGTGCCCCCACTGCCCACTCGGGATGGAGTTTTTAAAGGAGGTGAGGAAATGGAGCAAGCTTCTGCACTTAAGAAAAGCATCCATTTGTAGGAGCCAGAGTGGACAAGGACACCATAAGAAAACCCACAGAATCAATTAACCTGAGCTTACAGGGGCCCACAGACACTGAACTTTCAACCAGGGAGCCTGCATGGGGCTGACCTAGGACTGCTGCATATATGTTACAGTTGCGTAGCTTGGTCTTCGTGTGGGAATTCTGACCCTTGGGAGCAGAGGCAGTCTCTGACTTTTTTGCCAGCTTTTGGGAACCTTTTCTTTGCACTGGGTTGCCTCATCTAGCTTTAATGTGAGGGGAGGTGCCTAGTCTTACTGCAGCTTGAAATGTCATGATTGGTTGATATCCATGTGAGGCCTACCCTTTTCTGAAGAGAAACCAAGGAGGAGTGGGTTGTGGGGGGAAGGGGAAGTGGGTGAAACTTTGAGTAGAGGGGAGGGGAAACTGTGGTCAGGATGTGAAAAAAATAATTAAAATAATATTTCTCAAAAAAATAAATTACAAAAAGATAAAAGCATCCATGACTATGGAAGAAAAAATTCAAGGCAAGTGACACTTGGGGATATAGTTGGAGGAAAGTTGTGTTTGTTTCTTTTTAAAGGAGTAAAAGTTAAGCATATTTAGGGGACCAACAATGTGGCTCAGGTGGTAAAGGTGTTTGCTGCCAAGCCTGATGATCTGAGTTCCATACCTGGTAACCCACACAGTAGAAGAGAACCAACTCCTGCCAAGCATGTGTGTGTGTGTGTGTGTGTGTGTGTGTGTGTGTGTGTGTGTGTGTGTGTGTACCATAATAAAATTAACACACAAAAATTAGTAGCCTTCTTATATACACATGACAAATTGACCGGGAAGGAAATAAGGTAAACAATACCTTTCACAATAGCCTCAAACATATCTTGAAATAAATCTTACCAAGCAAGTGAAAGACTTACATAATAAAAATTTAAGACACTGAAGAAGATATTAGAAGGTGGCAAGACTTCCCATGCACAAGGATTGGTAGAATTAATATTGTGTAAATGGCCAACCCGTCAAAAGCAATCTGCATATTCAATGCAACAAAATTTCAACACAACCAGGGGTGTGAAAAGACTACTGAATAATAAAGGTACTGCTGGAAGTAACAGAATCCCAGACTTAAAGTTGTACTACCGAGCTATAGTAATTAATACAGCATGGTGTTGGCATAAAACCAGATATGTCTATCAATGAAGTCAAATTGAAGACCCAGACATAAGTCCTCACACTATGGACACCTGATTTTTGACAAGGAAACAAAAGGGCACACTGGAGAAAAGACAGAATCTTCAACAAATGGTGCTGGTCAAACTAGATAACTCAACTCCAAGTGGATCAAGGATCTTTAAAATAAGATCTGATACATCAAATCTAATGAAAGAGAAAATGAGGAATATGCTTGAAATCATTGGCACAAGAAAGGACTTTCTGAACAGGATCCCAGTAGCACAGGCATTATGACCAACAAATGACTAATGGGACCTCATGAAACACACAAAATCTGTACAGCAAAGAATGCTATTGCTTGAATAAAGAGCCAATCTATGGAATTGAAGAAAAATTGTTATCAATCATATATATGGCAGAGGGTCAATTTCTAGAATATACAAAGAACTTACACACACACACACACACACACACACACACACACACACACACACACCAAGAATACAAGTAACCCAGTTAAAAATGTGGGCACAGAACTAACAGAGGGTTTTCAAAAAACAAAACACAAATGGCTAAGAAATATTAAAAAATATACAACATCCTTAGCCATCAGAGAAATTCAAATTAAAACAGCTCTGAGATTCCATCTTACCTCAGCAGGAATAGTCAAGGTCAGTAAAACACACTGGTGAGGATGTGAGGAAAGGAGAACACTTACTCATTGCTGGTTAGACTGCAAACTGGTACAGTCACTATGTAAATCAGTGTGGAGGTTCCTCAAAAAGCTGGAAATCGGTTTACCACAAGATCCAGCTATACCACTCTTGGGCATATACCCAAAGGACTCTACACCTTATTACTCATGCAATTGTAAACAGCTAAGATGCCTATCAGTTGATGAATAGATAATGAAAATGCCATACATTTATTATTACAATGTTAAGAAAAGTGAAGTTGGGAAATTTGTGGGTAAGTGGATGCAACTAGAAGCAATCATCCCGAGAAAGGTAACCCAGATCCAAAAAGACAAATATTGCATGCTTTTTCCTTTATGTAGAGGTTATCTTTTAAGCTTCAGATATGTGTGTTTTGTTTAGAATATACACAGAGGGGACCAGAGATGTTTCAAGGAAGGATATATAGAATACAGTGTTATAAGGGGATAAAGGAGTAACTAGAACAGGGGGATTAAAGGGGGTGTAGGATGAGAGGCAGGATAGAGGAGGGGATATAGAGAGGGATAACAACAACAACACAAAACCCACTAAAGGTCTTTTTAAAAGCCATATGGAAACCTACTACTGTAGAAGTTTCCTAAAATACATACCTATATAAAAGGAATTTAAGTGAGTCACCATGTAATGGGAGAGACAATACCCTAACTAGATAACATATGCTACCAAATAGAACCCCAGATGCAGTGAATGTGTTGCATCTTTTTGAGATGCTGTCTAACGAAAGCCCCACAGACCCATCCAAACATCACAGGCTTGCTGAGACTATTGGTTACCCTTCACAAACCGTTGGTAAGGCCTTATTGTTGAAGATATCACTTATATCACTGAATATGGAGAAATCGAGCTGGTGCCCAAGTAGAAGCTTCACCCTTGCTGACTAGTGTTCACGGTGCTGGGACATACTCTGCACGCCACCAGAGGAGACATGTAATCATCAATCTCAGACAGTTATGAACCCTGTGAGCTATGATATCGATCCACCTGCAAGATATGCACAGTGGTGCAATAATAGCATGAATATTAGGTCAACAACCAACCATTTTTTATTGGATCTAAGGACTATTCCATAAGCTGGAACCCTTCCAGGACACTGCTAAAGTGGCCAAGAGCCTGAGACTAGATAAGTCTTGAGCCCAGGAGAAAACCTGCTGATACTATTCTGCTAAATGAACATAGCAACAAAATGACCTCTAACGCCAGTGAAGGTCACCAGGGTCTCACTCAACCTCAGCCGAGAACCTTTGTCTTGCAGTCAGTGGTAATTTACACAAAGACCCATAAGTGAGAGTCTGGAGTACTCAGTCCTGACGGGAGTGTCTTGATCCCACTGCTCTCCCATCAAGGGTCAGGGATCTATGTGGAGAGGCAGAAAGATTACTCTAAGAGCCAGAGGTTTTAGACACTTTTCCAGACACAACAGGGCAGATGCACATATGAACTCACAGAAACACTGGCAGCATGCAAGGCCTGCACACACTCAAGTTAGACAAAATTCCCAACATGAAGGAGGGGAAGTGGGCACAAAGTCCCGCTCCTAACTCAGAAGCTATTTGCAATTGATAACTCCTGGGAGATGTCAAAATTAGTTCTCTAACGGAGTTATATTGTATATCAACTCTTGAGCAAGCTCAGTGCTCAGGAGGTGATGGCCAACCCAAACTGGACTTCATGTTTTTTTTTTTTTTTTTTTTTAGTGACTTTTGTTTCTGTTTTTGTTGTAAGAAGAGAGAAAGTACAGCAAGTTGGGTGGATAAAAAGCATGGGGATCTTGGAGAAGTTGGAAGATGGGAAAATATGATTAAACATACTGTATCAAATTCTCAAAGAACAAATAAGAAAGGAAAAAAGGAGTTACAAAGGCTCAGGAGTCGTGTCCTGTAGAAAGTTGTCTCTCCCTTAACCCCCAATGCTAAATTTCTGTACTCCCTTCAGGGTACTTCCTCTAAACTTCCACATGCATCTGGAAAGAGAATACTCACACTGTATCACTGCCTCAGAGGGTGAGCTCCTTGAGAAAAGAGGAAGCATATTATTGCTTTCGATTTTTAAGAATTTGTTTTTATGTATATGATGCTTTGCCTGCATGAATGTCTGTACACCACATGCATGCAGTGCCTAAGGAGGCCAGGAGAGGCCTCTTCAGGTTCTCTGGGACTGGAGTTATGGAAGGCAGTGGGGCTGCCACATAGGTACAGGAAATCAATCCTGGGCCCTTTGGGAGAACAGTCAGTGCTCTTAACCACATACCCACCTCTCCATCCCAGACATATTCTTTTATGGCTTCCCCAGAATCCAGTAAAATGTTTGACAAATATTTATGCATAAATGAAGAGATGAGTGGAAACAAATTATTGAGTGTTTTATTTCTAAAACAGAGCTTCCTATCAAGCCTGTGATCCTTTAATTATATGTTCCTTCTAGAAATGATACCCTACATGTGATCTTGTTAAGTATTATGCATTAATTTGTCAGTTTGTATATGGCACAATCTCATAATTTTATTTGCTTATTTTGAGTGATGATGGTAAGTAACACAGTGTACATGTGGAGGTCAGAGAACAACTCTTAGGAGTTGATTTTCTCTACAATTGGGGGCCTGGGGTTTGAATTCAGATCACCAGACTTGGTGGTAAACACCATTACCTGATGATCCATCTCATGGGCCTTTAAAATTGGGGGAGGGGTGATCTACGATGAATCAGTTCAATTCAAAGTCTCTCCCATATTTATGTCATAGGTAGATCTGAGATGCATTTGCATGTCATCTGAGTCAGTGAACAAAAATAATAGGGACAAGATGACCCGTTTGCTGAATACCAACAATGTGCTCAGCCTTGCGTTTTGTGTTTTTACATAAAGGTGGTTAAAGTATTTGCTGCAGTGAAGTATTTCGACCTCTCACTTACAGATGAGGACACTAACACTATTTTAGTTTCACACCCTGCTAATGGCCCTATTCTCAGAAAATTGTGAAGTTGAACTGTGAACTGAAGTCCCTTTTATTTGCTTGTCTGTGGTAGGATTTCTCTGTAACCTGGGAAGGTCTAGTAGCCCAGGATGTCCTGAGAGTCCTAGCAATCCTCGTTCCTCAGCCTCCCTAGGACAAAGATTTTAGGCATGCTTCATCATGTTCATCTTTGAGTTTTGATTTTTTTTTATTCTGCATGTTCATGCTTGATTTGAAATGACACACTAATTAAAAGGGCCTCGTCTACTATTTGGCTACCAGATAAAAAGCTCTCTATGGTTGGCTTGAATCCCTTGGTGTCTAGTGCTCATTACTTCTCAAGGGAGGCATTCCATCTTTGCAGTTCTCTAAGCATCTTTAAAGCTCTTATTACAGTGGTCCAAAATTATCACTTAGCCCAAGAAGATGAGCAAAGAGGCTTTTGGTTTTCTACTAGAACTTGCTTTCCAGTCTGACCAAATCATTCTTTTACTTCTTTGACTAACTACAGTGATTCAGCTAGTTACGGAATTATCTTGACAAACAGCTCAAGTATCCAACTTATATTTGACCCATCTCATCTGAAAGGAAACTATTGGAAACTATGTCCAATGTGGGTGAAATGAAATTTGTAACTACCACATGATCTGATTTTCTAATCTAGAAACAGCAATAGTGAAAGGAAATAAAATATAAAAGGGATATTTGTTTTTTCACAGGGCCATTTATCAATGACTCAAAGGAATAAATTTCCAGAGCCATATTTCCAGACATCACTGATAATCTGTCACACACACACACACACACACACACACACACACACACACACACATTCTTATCTAATGGGTTTCTACTGCTTTACCAAATGACATCTAAAACGGCAGGGCATCACATTTAAATTAATTAAATTTAAATTAAATATATAAATTATTCTATTGTTGTGTGGTGGTTTAAATGAGAATGCCCCTCCACAGGCTCATATGTTTGAATGCTTTGTGCCCAGTTTGTAGAGCTGTTTGGAAGGGATCAAGAGGTATGGCTTTGTTGAAGGAAGTGTGCCACTGAGGGTGGGCTTTGAAGTTTCAAAGACCCATATCAATTCCACTTAACTAACTCTCTTTCTCCCTCTCCTGCCCCTCTTCCCTCACCCCTAGCTGTTGCTTCAGCACCACACCTGCCTGTTTGTGGCTACGCTTCCATGATGGTCATGGACTCTACTAGCCTCTGAAACTGTGAGCCCCTAAATTAAGTGCTTCCTTTTAAAAGTTGGTATCTCATCACAGCAATTTAAAAGTAACTAAGACACCTGGGTTCTCCAGGCTTCCCCTCAAGTTTTCTATGCTTTTGTGTCTATACTATGTCTCTGTGTTTTGATATATTTCCTCTGCCTGGCTAATCTTCCAAATTCCTACATCCCTCTAAGGGCTAAAAGCCAATTCCTCTGACTCCTCACACACATTCTGGGTCCTCTGAGAGTCAGTGCATGCAGTTTTCCTTCTAAACACATTCTCTGTTGTCCCTGAGCTGAGTTAACTGCTTCTCCTCCAGGATGACACAGTAGAAGGTTGTCACAGTGCCTGCCACAAAATACATCCCAAATAAATACTACTTTCTTTCTCTTTTCTTTCATAAATATCTCTAAAATAGTATTAATCATTCTGTATTATGTTATTCTTGTCTGACCTCATCTGAGAACTCATTCATTCTTGACTCACTTCTTCATTCAACAGATATTTTTTGCATGTCTACTGTGTGTGCAAGTCATATCATGTAGGTACTTGAGATGCCTGCTAAAAGACTTCCATTCATTGAGTCTTTTCATTATTGTACTCATAATGGCTATCACAAATGCCTAGAAAATAGAGTGTTTATTTAGTATTTGTTAAGGGAGTGCTGCACCTCAGCAAACTTTCTCTAACTGTGTTTCTTGGACCACTTGCAACTGGATCAATGAGAGGTGCACATTACAACATCAATTCCTGTGTCCCTCTCCACATCCACAGTCAGAGTTGCTGCAACAATACACACTTACATTTCGTTCTCCATGCATTTCTTTCACTGAAGATTTTTTTCTTTGATGTCTTACAATTTATTAAAACCTACAGAAAATATAACACTCATAATAAACAGAATCTTTAAGTACAGCACAAGAATATGAATCTTTAGTTTTTTAAAATGCAATTCAAACAAATGTTATCATGTCACACACAAAAATATGGCATGCACTTTCCAAAAATAAATATGTGGATCCTCTACATATTATCTGTATATTCTCCAACTTGAGCGAAACATCAACTCGTGGGCCCAAGACTCCCTCATTGACTGTTTTTTCAGGCAAGCCTAGCCTAGCTGTTTCATGTGCAGTTTTAACTTACTTTTCAAGCCTTTTGCATAGGTCTTCACATTTACTGGGGTCACTGAAAGTGAGAGAAGGAAAGGAGATAATGCCTTTTTCTGAAAAGTGTGGCTATCAACAATCAAATCTTTGTTTACTTGAGATACAGTTTGACTATATGACTCAGGCTGGTCTCGAACTTGCACTCCTACTGCCTCTGCTTCCCATGGGCTGATATTACAGGCATGTGTCATCAGCTCCAAGGAAGTCATTTTAGTGGCTTTTGCTCCTGTTAGAATTTTTTTGAAAAGGAGAATTATTTAAAATTCTCTATGAAGTTTTCTAAAATAGACTTTGAATATTAAAGCAATTAGACAAAACTGTCTCTAAAGTCTAAGATGACAAGTAGAATTATTGCTAATAAAATCTTATCTTAATTCAGGTCAAATTTAAAATACCAGAGTGTTCTCATTTTTATACAGGTCCTTGACTACTTGATATCTAGTATATAGGGATCCTTTGTGTAACTTAACAATACAATATATTGATCCCCATGTTGTAGACTTCAAACTGTAAATCTACAGAGACTATCTTAAGAGTAGGCTGCATGAATCTGCATTTCAATTGAGTTCAACAAGCATTTCTTTCATGCAAGAATTTGGGAACCACTACAAAATAGGAAAGGGAAAAAATAACATATATACGGACTCTTTGTGTAACCTAAACACAATGTATTGATCTTCATATTATAGATGGAAACTGTAAATTATTAGGATATGACCAAAAAGTATTTGAACTTACTTTATTCAAAAAGCAATCTTTTTTCTTTTTTTACATACTAATCCCAGTTTTTTCCTCCTCCTGCTCCTCCCTTCCCCACAACCCAATCTCTATCCACTCCTCAGAGAGGGTAAGGCTTCCCATTGGGAGTCAACCAAGTCTGGCACATCAAGTTGAGGCAGGACCAAGGCCCTCCCCCCTGTATCAAGGCTGAGCAAGGTATCCCACCATAGGGAATGGGCTCCAAAAAGCCATGTAGATGGAGCTGCGGGCAGGTCTGCTTTTAGTCTCGCCTGTCTCCTGCATGGTTAGCTTTACACCCGAAATAACAATACACAAACTGTATTCTTTTAAACACTGCCTGGCCCATTAGTTTCAGCCTCTTATTGGCTAACTCTCACATCTTGCTTTAAGCCATATCTAATAATCTGTGTAGCACCACAAGATGGTGGCTTACCGGGAAGGATCTTTTTTTTTAAAGATTTATTTATTATGTATACAGCATTCTGCCTGCATGTATGCCTGCACACCAGAAGAGAGCACCAGATTTCATCATAGATGGTTGTGAGCCACCATGTGGTTGCTGGGAGTTGAACTCAGGTCCTCTGGAAGAGCAGCCAGTGCTCTTAACCTCTGAGCCATCTCTCCATCCCCAACTGGGAAGGATCTTAACCTGCGTCCATCTTGGAGAGGAGAGCTACAGCATCTGCCTCACTGCCTTCTTCCTCCCAGCATTCTGTTCTGTCTACTCCACCCATCTAATTTTCTGTCCTATCAAAGGGCCAAGACAGTTTCTTTATTAACCAATGAAAGTAACACATAGACATACGACCCTCCTCCATCAAAGCCAGTTCATGCACTAGGGATAAATCCTGGTCCCACTGCCAGAGGGACCACAGATTTGTACTTTCATACCAATCATATGTGATTTATCTGATAACCTACTCTTTAAATCTGTTTTATTTATATTTTTATTTATTTACTTTTTGTGTGTATGTGCACATATGTGTGGGGCACATGTGTTTCAAGATGAGTGTGTGGAAGTCAGAGGAACTTTCAGGAGTCAGTTTTCTCGAAAGTCATCTGGCTTAGGGGAAGATGCCTTTATCCACTGAGTCATCTTGAAGGCCCTGATACCTACTCTTTTTTTTAAAAAAAGATTTTATTTATCTATTATGTCTACAGTGTTTTGCCAGATCTCATTACAGATGGTTGTGAGCCACAGTGTGGTTGTTGGGAACTGAACTCAGGACCAGTACTCTTAACCGTGGAGCCATCTCTCTAATCTCCTGATACCTACTCTTGATCAGGGATAGTAGGGCTCATTCTCTAAGAGCATTTGGTACAGTTAGCAGTTTTATGCCATATTTTCCTAAGTGCACACTGTTATGAAAGTGTTCTGAGGATCAGTGGTAAAGCATGTGCGAAGCCTTGGGTTCCATCCTAACCACAGGGGGAAAAGTGTCCTCTTTGAAATAGGAAATAAAATCTGAGTCAACCAAAATCAAAAGCCAAGGCATTTTTTTTTTGTTCCCAGAAAGACTTCAAAAATCAGATCTTATGATCATGTTTTTTTTTTCTTAGAACAACTGAGGTCGTCCTTGCAGTTGGACACAAATCTCTTAAATATTCTCAAGTGTGTACTTTCCCCCTTCCTGTAGTTTCTTTCTGCATTTTAAACTTAACTTAAAGTTTTAGTGGTCATGCCACTGTTTCCCAACCAGCTTGAGAGACCATGTCTGCTTGCCACCTATTCCATACCAGTGGGATCCTCAGTGACTTGAGGACTGTGTGTAGCGAGTCATTTCTGGAGCTCAGGGAGCGGTAGATATTTCATGGAGATGACAATGAGCATGAGCGCATACTGAAAGAAATCTCTACACAGTGTATGGACAAGCTTACCCTCTATATGATCAAAGAGTAGATATATGATCTCTTTAATAGACTGGAGGCTAATGAGTACAGTTATGAGCAACTGGGCACAGGGACCCATGTTTGTACTTCCAATACTCAAAAAGCTGAGACTGGAAGAATGTAGGTTGGAGGCCTGGTTGGGCTTAGTGTGTCCCAGGCCAACTAGGGGCTACAATGAAGTGACACTGTTCCCCCAAAGAAAAATATAATAGCAATGATTATGGAAGCAAAAAGAATGTATTTATGGATTGGATAATTAGAAATACTAATTAGAAAATACACCAGATCTTTTCTATTTCACAGAATACCACACACAACATGCTGAAAAATGCCCTGCAGTTCCTTATTGAGACCTGCCTAGACAGCCATGTCATCGCACAGATTGGAATTTCAGTGTTAGAGGAGGTAGACGGTGCCAATTTAGAGGAGAGGTGAAAGGGTTTCACAAAGATTTTGGCATTGGTAGAGGATGCTTTGCAATCAAGTTTGCAACCACAGAAGGAAAAGAATCCACCAGAGAAATCTTTTTGCAGTACACTCTTTTCGAAAAGTCTATTACAGAACAACACTGAGTCCACAAATAGTCCATCCTTCAACAACTCGAAATTACATTCCTCACCGAGCAGAAATTCTTTTGATGTCCTTTTCTTTCTGAAAAGCTATTAAACGATGAACAAAAAATAAAATACCTTTGTTGTTATCTTAATTTTGGAACAAGTTGCCAGATTACCAGTTAGAACATCAGACGGTCAAAAGTGAAATGTTCTTCAGGAATGAATTCGGTAGGTAAGATTTGTCCTCCAAAGTACAACTTCCTTTTAGGAAACCTTCACTTGGACTCTATGCCTGTATTTCTGGGACCCGAAATGATCCCCTTTTAAGAGCCTGTGTAAAATAAAGTTGAATAAATGGAAATTTTCAGTTGTCATCAAAAGAACATAAAAACACTAATTTGGACCATAAAATGTCCAGAAGAAAATATGATGAGTGAAGAAATCTTTCAGCCCCACTCCTTTCTATCTGATGCCCCCCACAATAATTTAAATCTTTAAATATTTTTTAAGTAGGAGAGTTTATTCTTACCTCTAAATAACATGACTGCTTATTTTAGCTTGAAATATTGTCCATTGACTTTCTCCCTTCGTAAAGGAAGAATTCGCTTGCATAATGCTCCTGTTTGCACGGTTGTGCGTCTTCCTCTCAGTATGGTTGACAACATTATGCTTTCTGCTGCTGCATGGTCTCTGTCACAATCTTCAAAACACCAGTGACTTAAAAATACTCTAGGCTAGGGCTGGAACAATCCATAAAGTAAAATGAATAAATATAATTTAAAAGTCAATTAAAAGGTCAGTTGCCTACAAATATGAATTACTTCTGGGTTGTTAATTATATCTCGTAGTAAGTTTGTAATGAGGAAATATGAATCCTCCAACATTTTCTTCTCACTTTTTGTGATTCCATTCCATTTTCACATAAATCTTAAGATCATCTTGTCAATTTCTTCTAAAAAAAACAAACTTAAGTTTTTATAGGTATTTCTTCAAACCTATAGTTCAATGTGAATGATATTGTCCTCAGTATTTTAAATTCTTTAAGTATTGTGTTTTTTTTAATTCAATTAAAATCTAATTACATCATCCCACCTCTTCTGCCAATCCTTTCCATGCATCCTTACCCCTGGTCCTTCTCAAACTCTATGGTCTCCATTTCTTTATTGCTACATATATGTGAATAAAGATATAAATACAGCCTGTTGAGTCTGTGTAATGCTACTTGCATGTAGAAGTTTTTAAGGCTAATGATTTGGTCTTGGATAACCATGATGTTATTGTGAACAGAGTTGCTTTAAAAAAAAAATTAGTTAAAATGTAATTATACCATTTTCCCTGCCTTCTTCTTCCCTTTCCCATGTGCTCCAGGTTCCCAGCCTTGGTGAACTATATCACTGTTGCGGGAGGTCCTTCTGCTCCTCCAGCCTATAGCCGCTGAGATGCCAGCCCATTGGGGCGTGGTCTCTCTCCCTTTAAAAAAGTGGCTACTTCCCTTCTTGCTCTCTTCACTTCCTGCTCCACCGGCGACTAGACTCCCTGGTTGCGCAGAGGGCTGTTGTCTGGGACGGTGATCTGTAAATTTTTTCCCCTTTAAATAAATACCACCCTATTAATCATAATTCCAAACTGGTGTGGCATTGTTTGTGATTTACACCTTCATATCACTTGTGCTGGAGTGGGCTCTTGGGTCATTTGAATCTTTGAGTTGTTTCTGCTCCTGTAAGTAACCCCTCACCCATTCCTATACGTAACCCTAATAAAACTCAAGTTGAGCTTTGGTGGTATCAGTACGTTGGTCAATCACAGATTTCTTATCTGAGTAGATGTAAGTGCGGCATCTCCCTAGGAAATGCCTTGTCACACATCTGCACCCCAGTTGGCTAGAACTGTTGGTTGCTTCCCTCTTTTAACAGCTTGCATATCAACTTCTGGTACCATACAGCTAATACTCAGGGAGGAGGGTTTTTTTGGGGGTCAAATCCCTGAAGTTCTATGTCCAAAGTGTGTGATATCTTCAGCGATAGAGACTTACCTTTAACTTATTGGAGACAGCCAAGGACAATAGCAATAGTCTATATTGCTTTGGGACTCTCCTGCTCTGAGCAAAAACTCATAAAGTCATTTTTCATGCCTAGTTCTGGGGTTTTTATTAGATAGTTTATGGCTCCTGGGGAAGTATATAGCACCCCAAGTGATCTAACTTCATTTAAATGTATATTACATATATGCATAATATGTACATTATTCTTAAATGTAATTTTAGGTAAATATAAATTATCGCTCCCTATGTCTTTTTCAAGTATCATTAGTGTTATTTATTTCACCTACCTTCCTCTCCTGTATTATCTATCCTCTTTTGCCTCTCCCCATTTAAAGCCCCCATCATAGTTCCTTTCTTAATTTTATCTTGTATTTTTTTTTACCATTAGTGTTTAAAGATACAATTATTAGTATTGACTTTCTATTCTGCAGTTTTGCTAACCTATTAATCCTCATAGTCCTTTTTGTGGACTCCTTAGGGACACACACACACACACACACGACATGTCGTTTGTAAACTAAGACAATTATATTCCAATCTGAATTCTTTTTATTTCATCTAACTTGCTCAACTGCCCCGGTTGAAACTTCCAATACAATATTGTACACAGACATCTTATCCCTGATCTCAGAGCAAAGTTTTCAATCTTCACTATTGATGATAGTAGGTGTGGGACTTTCAGAGATGCCCTTAATCATGGTGAAAAGTTCTGTTCTATTTATAGTTTGCTGAGAGGTTTTCATCAGGAAAAGGGCATTGAATTTTTTTCAAATGGTTTTTCTGAGTCTGTTGAGATGATCATGTGGTTTTTATGCTTTATCCCATTGATGTACTCAGCGTGAGTTTGAAAAGTACATTGTGAGAACTGCTAGAGTCTCCTAGCCACACAGTGAGAAAGTTCCTTAGCTTAGCCAAAAGCATCCTTCACAAGACCTTGTCGAAAGCTTCTCTGAACCTAGGAAGACACACTTAGGTACAATTTATGTGGGAAACCACTAGAGGGAGAGTTTGAGAGATACCCTCAAAAGACCCCATCTAGAAACACCTTGTGATTTAAAAATAAAATCCTTTAATTCTGTAACTTTAAAGCCTTTTTATTATTTTAAAGAAGTTGCTGGCCGGGCGGCGGTGGTGCACGCCTTTAATCCCAGTACGCGGGAGGCAGAGGCAGGCGGATCTCTGTGAGTTCGGGGCCAGCCTGGTCTACAAGAGCTAGTTCCAGGACAGGCTCCAAAGCTACAGAGAAACCCTGTCTCGAAAAAAAAAAAAAAAAAAAAGAAGTTGCTGAAGAGAGATGCTGAAAAAAAAAATCAGTAAACTCTTTTGGTGAATGTAGAGTACGCTAAATTGGCCAGAAAAAAACAGACAGATGGTTCTCTTTCTCCCCCAAAGAGAGGATAAGTATGGTTGGATGGCAGGAAACATGGTGTCTGAGAGATCCTAGAAACCAAACCAGAAAGGAGAACATACTTGGTACATTTGCTTGTGGGAGAGAGAGAGTTCCACTGTGAAGTAGTCAGCTTTGCTTGAAAAAAGAAATTCAGAGGTTTACTTCTAGTAACTCGAGTAAAGGAAAGCGAAAGATAGGAAAATGTGCCACATTTAAGGGTACCAACTTTAAAAGAAATTCTTGTGGTTGTACTCCCAAAGTCTACCACTTACTGGTTGATGATCTTAAGTATTTTACCTTCCCAGCCTCCAGGGTTGTTCTCTCTCTCTCTCTCTCTCTCTCTCTCTCTCTCTCTCTCTCTCTCTCTCTCTCTCTCTCTCTCTCTCTCTCTCTCTCTCTCAAACCTATTGCAATAAGCACAGAGTTGTTAAAATGAAATGAAGTTGTGCTTTAACAGTAAGTACCTAGTACATAGAAATCATTTTTTTTTTAAAAAAAGAGATATTCCAGGCTGATGAGAGGGTTCAGTAGATAAAAGCCTGCTGACTTGTGTTTCATAATCTGAAACACAAGTGAAGGGGGAAAGAGAGACCCAACCACACAGAATTGCCCTCTCCCTGCCAGTGAATAGTGTGGCACACACAACCTCACATGCACACAACAACAATTTTTAAAAGTTCACATGGATATTCCTTTTCTTCAGGTCATAAGCTTGAGTTAGGCAGGCTACAATCCACAGCCCCAGAGAAACTAGGTAACAAGGAGGACCCTAAGAGGTATGTATGAATCATCCTGGGAAGGGAAATAGATGAGATGTCCTGGGTAAACTGGGGGTGGGGGAGAGGGGAGGGGATGGGCCATGAGGTATCTGGATGACCGAGTTTGGGAAGAGATAGAGAGGGAGAGCAATGAAAGAGATATCTTGATAGAGGGGGTCATTATGGGGTTAGGGAGAAACCCGGTGCCAGGAAAACTCCCAGAAAACCACAAGGATGACCCCACCTAAGACACCTAGCAATAGTGGAGAGAGTGCCTGAACTGGCCTCCTGTAATCAGATTGGTGACTACCCTAATTGTCAACATAGAATCTTCATACAGTAACTGATGGAAGTAGATGCAAAGATTCACAGCCAAGCATTGGGCCTGGCTCCAGCAGTCCAGTTGAAGAGAGGGAGAAGGGATTATATGAGCAAGTGTGTGTGTGTGGGGGGGGGTGTTCAAGACCATGATGGGGAAACCCAGAGAAACAGCTGTCCTGAGCTTATGAGAGCTCACAGACTCCGGACTGACAGCTAGGGAGACTGCATGGGACCAAACTAGACCCTCTGCATGTGGCTGTCAGTAGTGTGGCTTGGTTTGTTTGTGGAGCTCCTAACAATAGTACCAGGATCTGTCCCCGGTGCATGAGCTGACTTTTTGGAACCTGTTCCCTAGTTGGGATGACTTGCCCAGCCTTGATGCAGGGGGGAAGAGCTTGGTCCTGCCTCAACTTGATATGCCATGTTTTGTTGATGCCCATGGGAGGTCTTACCCTTTCTGAGGAGTGGATGGGGGTTGTAGAAAGGAGGTGAGAGGAGGGAATGGGAGGAGAGGAGGGAGGGAAAAGTGTGGTTGGTATGTAAAATAAATTTTAAAAATGTAATAAATAAATAAACAAGTTAGAGTTAAGACTAAGAAAATAATTTTATCCAATTTTCCAATTGAAAGATCAGGAACCCTGAATGCACATGCTCAAATTCATGAAGGGTTGATTTAGTTCCTTTAAGCAAGAATAAAATTTTCCAGACATGCTAATGCACAACTGTAATACAACTGCAATCCCAGCACATGGGAAAAGGAAGCACGAGGATCAGGAGTTCAAGGTGATCTTTGACTATAGAGTGAGTTCAGGGTTATCTAGAGCTACGTGAAACCCTGTCTCAAAAATGAAACAAACAGAAGGGCAAAATTAAAGACAAAATGTAGGAAGTTTACTATCAGAGTGCTAATGACAGCAGAAAATCCTGCCACACGCAACTTTAAATAGTAAAGTATATCTTCTTTTATAACTCATGTCCATTACCTGCATTCAGTCCTTCCTTATCCTCTAACGTTTAGCCTTTTTGCTTTCTTTCCTACATGTTATTTGGCCAAATGTACATGTACATATACATATACACAAATATATGTATACATATACATACATATGGCTATATTCAACATATGAAAGATGATATAAAGTTACTTGTTTTTTTCTAGGTCTAACCCTGTCATGGATTTTTGGGGGTTTGTGGTGAATCAGTGCGTAAAAACATATTCCATAGTGAATGTGTAAAATCCAACGTGAACTACACAGCTTCCATTCTAAATAGTCATTCTAACTCTATAGAAGTTCACTGAGATCTACAGATTGTTGGGTCTAATTAATTTCTATGTGTGAGTTTTTATTTATAACTTTTTATTATAAAGTTTATGAATGAGAAAATATTTTAAATAATAATAACAATGGAATATAATGTATTAATTAATACATCCAGACATAGTGTGAGCAACAGGGTTTGTTAATTTATCAGCTAGATAATCTCAAGAAAGACACAGAATTTTTGGTCCCCCTTATTTCCGTCTAAAGTATCCCAGTCATCCTAGGCCTTGTTTTTTCTGTTTGTAAGAAACCTATTTTTTTTTTTTTTTTTGGTTTTTCGAGACAGGGTTTCTCTGTGGTTTTGGTTCCTGTCCTGGAACTAGCTCTTGTAGACCAGGCTGGTCTCGAACTCACAGAGATCCGCCTGTCTCTGCCTCCCAAGTGCTGGGATTAAAGGCATGCGCCACCACGGCCTGGCTAAGAAACCTATTTCTAGCAAAGGCTTTTTGTTTTGCTCTTTTTGAGACAGGGTCTCACTATTTAGTTCTGACTGTCCTGGAATTTACTATGTAGACCAGGCTAGCCTCAAACTCACAGAGATCTGCTTGCCTCTCCCAAGTGATGGGATTTAAGGCATGTGCCACCATGCCCAGCTTGCTGTAGGTACTATATGCATGCTTGCTTTCATTACATGTCTCCCCTCAAAAAATAAGGTAAAAATTCTTTATTTCAGTCTCCCTGGGATCCTCATTGGTTACTGCCCATCTTGAAGTTATGAATAACTATAATCACAAGATTACCAACTCTGCTTGTCTTATGCCTGTGTTCCTAAACTGACCACCAGCAAGAGGAGAATTGTAACTGATTTACACAAATCAGGTCCAAGATGTCCACTATTTACCTAACAGTGATCACACATACAGCAGAGAAAAGGTATTGGAAGAAATTATAGCTATAAATAATGTAATATAAATTTACTCAAATTGGACGCAAATATCAAGATTGGAAATTTCCCTTGAAAGAGTATCACAGTAAGTGAGAAGAAAAAGAAACACAGCTATAGGAACATAGGGTTTGTAAAACTGGCAATCATAGCCAAGACTATACTGATGAAAAATACCTGAATGACCACTATTACCTAAAGAAAGGCACTAGTTTTCAACCAAAAGTCTCTGTACTGGCTTGCCAGGAGCAGTTGGTGATGACTGGCGATATTTTGGTCATAATAAATTGGAGTATGAGTGTATGTCTGTGTATGCAGTTGTGCAAAAACATAATTACTATGTACAGTTGATATAGGTATGAGGCCAAGGGTGCTGCAAAATACCCTATGGTGTACAGATCAGCCCCTCACAGTAAAGAATCATCTGGCCCAAAGATCAGTAGTGCAAAGTTAAGAAGCACCATACCGGAGGAACCAGTCTAGACAGAAGCACAAGAACGGGTAAGACTGGGGGCAAAAGTGGGGGGTTTCATTTAAGATTTTCATGAGAGGTTTGAATACTACCTGATTTCAAGGTCTCTTCCTCCGGGTATTTTTCTCCACCCCATCAGAAGCTGGTTTTGGCAACATGGTTCGAGAACTGAAATTTTAGCGAAGGTGGCATTTAGAGGTGGGAGGGTGAAGAACTGTCACATGTTTTGCTACTTTTTTTTTTTTTTTTGCCCTCTGTTGCCATCGTCCTAGAGAATGGTTACACCACCAGGTTGGGCCCTAGAATGAGGAAAAATCAACAAAACCCTCAGGCAATTAATAGCACAGTAGAAGTGAAAGGAATGACCCATAGTGGTTTTTTTTTTGTTTGTTGTTTCTATTTCTATTTTATATGTACGGGCATTTTACCTGTTTGTATGTCTGTACCACTTGTGTGCCTAGTGCCCACGGAGGCCAGAAGATGTCAGATCCCCTGGAACTGGAGTTATCGACCCTTGTGAGTTACCATGTGAGTGCTGAGAATCAACTCTGGGTCTTTCTGAAGACCAGCTCGTTCTCTTAACTACTGAGCCATCTCTCCAATTCCTGATAACTGAAATTTGACAAGGTTTTGGCAAGACCATCCAATTAAGAATTTTTTTTTTTTTAATTTTGAGACAGGATCTTGTTGTTTTGCCCAATCCTGCCTGGAACATCTGAGCGAAACGGATGTGTCAGCACATCTGACTAAGAAAAGCCTTTTAAAAACTGATGTACAGCTGGAAATATTCATGCAAAAGAATCAAAAGAATGGAATTAGACCCTTACTTAATACCATCGACAAAAATTAGTCTAAAATGGATCAAAATACACGTTTAAGAGCAGTCTGCAATTATTGGGAGAAAACAAATGTATAACTTTTTAAGAGTTTGGACTAGGCAGTGGTTTTTTTAGGTATGACACCAAAAGCAGGAAATGGGTAAGGGAATTGCATGTATCTGTAAGGATGAGACTTTTGAGATGAAATTGGTTAAGGAGTCAAATTTGACAACAGATATGGTGAGAGTGACCACTGACGCATAGGTATCTTTTTAGACAGCTGAAAAAAATAAAAGGCATTGTGCTCTACAGTAGAGCATAAATTCCCCACTGAAAGAATAGAGAATGAGAAGAGAATAGGGTATAGGACAGCTTGCTTCCGAATACCAGTGCTTTCGAAGAAGGTACAAGGAAGATCAGATATCAAAGGAGAAGGAGGAATCACTGAATAGTTAAGAAAAGAGCCACAAAAGTACAGAGTCCAGAAAGGCATCTGTGATGAATACTGCTGACAAGATGAGCAAAATGAGGGCATGCAAGTACCCATTAGATTTGGTAACATGCAGGGTATTGATGACCACAGCTATCTTGGTGGTTATAATGAACTGAGAATCAAGTGCAAGTCAGGAAGTGTGGAAAGCAGATGTAGAAAACTCCATATAAGAGAAATTGATGAGGAAGTGGAGTAGATGAATAGTGTGAGAGACTGGAACTGGCTATATGGTCAGGGAAGGTTATTTAGCTGTTAAAGAGTATTGGGGCATGAATGAAATATGATGGAAATGGTCCAAGGGAGAGGAAAAGATTAATATTAGAAAAGAAAAAGAGGCACTTGGGAGGCAGAGGCAGGTGAATCTCTGTGAGTTCGAGGCCAGCCTGGTCTACAAGAGCTAGTTCCAGGACAGGTAGGACTGTTACACAGGGAAACCCTGTCTTGAAAAAAAAAAGAAAGAAAGAAAGAAAGAAAGAAAAAGAAAAAGAAAAGAAAAAGAGAAAAGTCATAAAGGAAGAGATTCTTTGAGATTAATAGGCTGTCATTCAAAGTACAAGGGAGAAACTGAGTTACTTTGTGATATCTAAGCACATAATTCTGAAGCAAGACCTACCTGTCAGCTAAGTGGTATTCTCCTGTACTCTTCAGAAGCTCGGGTCAGACTCCAAGAAAGCAAACGGTGGTGTGCATTTGGGGTTAGAGCTTTACCAGTGGACTGAGGAGTGAATGCCCAAGGGAGTTGTATGTATTTGTAAGGATGAGACCCGCATTCAGGACCGGCTAAGGAATGAAGTCAGGAGGCAGGCTGACGAATATTTAGGGGAGCAGTAAACAGTAGATTTGAGATCTCAGAGAGCTGTGATGATGTGAGGGGATATGTATTATTAGCAGTGGTGGGTGGTAGACAATTGGGACTTTCAAATCAAAACGACAGAAGTGGTATAATTTTTTATGACGGTAAGGTCCAGAGTGTTAGCATGGAAGTAGGTGGCTGAGTTATTAGAATTAAGATAAAGATCGTGGGAGACAAACAGGAAAAGGGACAGGAAATCTTGTGGTTCACCCACATGAATACTGAAGTACAAACTTTGTGGAGTAGGAGGTAAAGCCATTATATATAGGATGAGTCAACAAATGGGTTTGCTCTTTTGCAAATGTGTCGAGTGGCCTAGACTGACCTTGAATTCACTATTGAAGGTGACCTTCAATAAATGATAAATGATACTCCAGCTTCCATTCCACTGCCTGATTGTTGACCAGCACAGCCAGTTCCAAGTCGTTTTTTTATGACTGGATGTTAACTCCCTTGAGCCTCAGCTGTACCCTAAACAATACTAGATAATTCGGTATTTACTCTTTTCCCCCTTCCCGTTCCTTAGAAGAGCTATTTTGATTGTATTCCACTTTTCAAATAGGGCACTTTACTGACACCCTCCTTAGACTTCTTAGATGACAGAATTAAGAAGATTGAGAACCACTGCACTAGTATTTAATTATTAGTACAGTACTTCGTGTTGTGCTGACCCCCCAATCATAAAATTATTTTTGTTGCTACTTCATACTTGTAATTTTGCTACTGTTATAACTTGTAATGTAAATTTCTGATATGCAGATGGCCTTATGTGACCCTATGAAAGGGTTGTGTGACCCCCAAAGGGGCCTCAACCCACAGGCTGAGAATGGCTGCCTTACTGGGAGTGCAAGCTGTCCTATCAACCCTGTCGATATTTACCTTCATAGGAGCACTTGAATGCTTTCTGTCCATTCTCCCATCCAAGCTCTGCCCTATCAATGTTCCTGATGTCAATATTGCCTGATACACTATTGTCATTTACTGTCTTCTAGGAGTCTATAGACAGGCCAGCATCCCTCTCATCAGTACAAACATCAGCTTTCACCAGTACCACCACAGAACATCCCTTCAGTCAAACCCGATGGAAGAAGTCAGAAAGAAAAGTAAGATTGGTTAAAGTTGAGTTGTTCTCTTTACTTTGTAATAATTTATTTTACTTAATTATTTTGATGTAATTGCAGATTTACAGAAAAGTTGCACCGAGTAGAAGGAAAAACAGCCCACCTTTTCCCTTCCCCAGATTCCTCAGATGTAAATATGTGCTGTAATTTCCATGCATTCTTTCTAACCCCCCTTGCTCCCCCTCTTTCGCTCTCTCTGTACAAGGGTACACTTACCTAGCCATAGTCGCGCACATTGGTTCTGCTCTGATAGTGCATTGCTGAAACAATGGCATCGATTCTTGAATCCTATCATCAACGTATTTCTGTAGATAAATGATACTCTCTTAAATAACCCAGTTGTAGCTCAGAGTCAGGAAATTAACAATGATCAGCTAACACACATGTCTACTTTAGATTTTACTCTGTTTGTTGCCCCAATAATGTACCTGAAAGAAGAAGAAACTCTTAGTTGAGCTGTACTCAAGTTTCATGTCTCCTTTAATCTGGGTGTGTTTCACCACATGGACAACTCAGAAGAGTATAGTCCAGCTGTTTTGTAGAATAGCGCTCAGGATGTGTGTGTCTTAGTTAGGGTTTCTATTGCTGTGAAGAGACACCATGACTACAACTTTTAAAGGAAAGCATTGAATTGAGGCTGGCTTACAGTTTCAGAGGTTTAGTTCATCATCATCATGGTAGGTAGCTTGGTGGCATGCAGGCAGACATGGTGATGGAGAAGGAACTGAGAGTTCTACAGCTTGATTCAGCAGGCAACAGGAAGTGATTTGTCTCACTGGGCATAGCTTGAGCATATATGAGACCTGAAAGTCATCCTCCACAGTGGCACACTTCCTCCAACAAGGCCACACCTACTCCAACAAGACCATGCTTTCTAATAGTGCCATTCCCTATGATCAAGCATTCAGACACATGGGCCATACCTATTCAAACCACCACAGTGGGTATATGAATTCTCCCCATTATTCATTATTGCATTAACTTTATACACTTTACAAAGGTATATCATAGAAGTGTTATGCCCTTGGTAACCACGTGATGAGTATTTGTTCCTTTAATGGCCATATTAAGTTTGACCACTTGCTTAAGATACTTTGAGATAATACAAATATTTCATTACTCTTCAGACTTTTCATCCACTAGTTTTAACATTCACTGGTGATTATTTCCTGGTTGAATTATTATCTTTTACATTTTATTTAAATTTTATTTATTTATTGAGTTTATGCATGAGTATTCTATTGATATCATTTCTACCCCCACTCCTTCAATTCTTACAGTATCCCTCCCACTCCTTCTCAGATTCATGATCTTTTATTATTAACAATGATTGTTACATATATGTGTGGGTAAATTTATAAATGCCAGCTACTGAGATCATTTAGTGTTGTTCTGATTCAATTATTATGGTGAAACCCTGGCCCCAGAACCAGCCATTTCTCCAAGAACTCCTGCTCTTTTTAGTGGCAAGTGGCCTTTAGAGCCCAAGAATTCGATGCTTATTTTTTTCCTTTTTGAGATTATAATTCCATTATTTCCCCCTTACTTTTGCTCCCTCCAAACCCTCTCATGTACCGCCCTGCTTTCTTTCAAATTTATGGCTCTGTCTTAGTCGGTGTTCTATTGCTGCGAAGAAACACCATAACCATGGAAACTCTTACAAAAAGAAAGCATTTAATTGAGGGCTTGCTTACACTTTTGGAGGGTTAGTCCATTATCTTCATGGTAGGGAGCATGGTGGCATGCAGGCAGAAATGGTAGCTGAGTGTTCTATATCTGAATGTGAAGGCAGCAGGAAGAGAAGTGCTACTGCACCTGGCCTGGGCTTCTGTGACCTCAAAGCACACCCCTGTGACACACTTCCTTCAATAAGGCCACACCTACCCTAACGAAGCCACACCTACCCTAACGAAGCCACACCTACCCTAACGAAGCCACACCTACCCTAACGAAGCCACACCTCCTAATCCCTTTAAGTTGTGCCACTCCCTGGAGACTAAGCATTCAAATATATGAGCATATGGGAGCCATTCTTATTCAAACCTCCACAACCTTTTTTCTTTAATTGTGTTTTAAATGAATATGCACACACACACACACACACACACACACATTCCTAAATATATAAATACAATCATCTTAGTCTGTATAATGTTACTTGTATATACATGTTTTCAGGGCTGACCATTTGGTATTGTAGAAACAATTGATGTGCTCTTCTTCCCTGGGGAAAACTATTTCTTCAGTTCCCAGAATTCTGAAATTGCCTATAATCTTTGTGTAGATTTGAGGTCTTGTGAGATTTTCCCCATCCACAATAGCATGCTGCTAAGTATCATATCAGGTGATATTGAGGCATCCATGTTGATGAGACTTCAAGGCTGATATTCCTAGGAGATGCAGTCTCAAAACGAACTTCTTGTTCCTCTGGCTCTTATAGATCTCCAGCCTATTGCCTGCAATGATCTCTAAGACTTAGGTAATAGAGTTGTATTGTGTCAGTGGGAACTGGGTCTCAGAACTCTGCATTTCAGTTGGTTGTGGTTTTCTGTACTGGTCTCTGGGAAGTTTCCTTGATGAGGAGTAAGGACTCCACTTAGCTGTGTATATAAGGACAAATATTTAGAATATGGTTAGGAATTATTCTGGTTTAGTAAAGTGGTGGCCATAGGTTCTCCTCCAATAGCCATGACTTCACTAGCTTTGGGTAGTTGGCTAGGTTTCCAGTACCAGGCATGATTTTCTTCTTGTTAAGTGGGTCTTAAGTCCAATTAGAGAGATGCTTGTTACTGCCAAGGTATGTGTGCCATTGATGCACCCTTAGGGTTATTGTGCCATGCTGGTCCTTGTGATTTATAGGTATCATATAAGTATGACTGTTGGTTGCTTCCCCTCTTTTAGAAGCTTGCATGCCAACTTCTTGTATTATGAAAGCTAGTTCTCAGTGAGGAGGCTTTCAGGCCCTCATCTTGAGGGTCCTTAGGACCCTGTGTCCAAAACACATAGTGTATTCAGTAATTGGGACTTACTTTCCACCTTCAAAGAGAAACCAAAGGCTTATCACACTAGCCTAGTGTTTTGGGATTCTCTTAGACTACTTTAACCTACAACTCAAAACAAGTGTTTCTCTGCCTGGTTTTAAGATTTTTGTGAGATGATCTTCAGCTCTTTGGAAGATCACCTTAGATGGGAAAATTTCATTTAAATGACATGTATACACTTATGTACCAACTTATAATTATTTTTTAGGTAGAAAGTTAACAGTTTGAATTTTTGACTTTTTAATACATTCTTACTATTATTTTACCCTTCCACATAATTCTTTTGTATTTATTTATCTCCTTCCTTCTTTCCTTATTAGAGCCCTTACCCATTTTTCCCATTTCAGACCTGATCAGATCACGTGTACTCTGTTTTTCCTCTAGTTTCCTCCTCAATGGTCCTTTTTTGCTTTTCTGATTTCTGAGTTACTACAGGTTTAGAAGCGAAGTTACCTATTGTTCTTATTTGTTTGTGCTATCTTTTGGTGGAAGGAGCCACAAAATGGTTTGTTTATATATATGTATATATGTGCATATGTGTCTACATATGCATGTATTTGCATTCATATAGGTAGATGTGTGTGAACATTAATGCACATATATTTCTGTATTTCTATTGTGTTATCTATATTGATATATATCTATATTAAAAACTATTGATTTGTACCAGTCCTTGAATTCCAATTAAGCACCATAAGATTTAATGTGTTCTTTCTCTGTTCTATATTGGTTCATATAGTGGTAAAAGATGAGAGTCCCATTACATACAACATATTATAGTTGTCTTTTAATTTACTATTCTGTAGTTCTAGTTCTATCAATTCTTTCTGATATGACAATTTTTTAATAGCTACTAATTCTAAAGGCCACTTTGGTCCTGATTTCCTTTGACTTCTACATTGGACTCTATTGAATCTCCTCCGTTTTGAAAGTCTCTACTTCCTTAGTGCAGTAAACAAAATAACACAATTCAAAGATGCCTGTGTTCACATTATTGGAATTTTTGAATGTGTTGTTTTATATGAAAGAAAAGATTTTAAAGGTATGATTAAAGTTCTTGAGACAGAAAGATTATCCTGGCTTATTTGTGTAAACTTAATGTACTAAGAAGGATCATTCTGAGAAACGGGCAGCAGAGCAGACATTGAAGAGAATGTGATCTTAAATACGGTGATAGTGAAATTCTAACACTGGTTTTAAGATGGAGGATGAATCCATGAACCAAGGAATACAGAGGATCTCTAGATACTGAAAAGGATAAAGAAATTTATTATTTCTTAGAACTTCCATAAGGAATTAGTCATTTTGAGACCTTAACTTTAGCTTGGTAAGACTAATTTTAAATTCCTCATTCTCAGAAGAATTAGGCAATAAGTTTGGGTTCTTTTCAGCCACAGTGCTTGTGGTTACTTTATATAGCAGCAATAGGAAATTGCCTTAGTTGGGATTTCTATTACTGTGAAGAGACACCATGACTAGGGCAACTCTTATAAAGGAAAACATTTAATTGGGGTGGTTTGCAGTTCAGAAGTTTCATTCATTACCATCACGATGGGACATGCAGTATGCAGATGCTGAAGAAGGAGCTGGGAATTCTACATCTTGACTTGAAGGCAACAGGAAGTGAACTAAGACACTGAGTACGGCTTGAACATGTATGAGACCTTAAAGCTTTGTCTCCACAGGGACACACTTTCTCCAACAAGGCATTATCTACTCCAACAAAGCTACATCTCCTAATAACGCCACTCCCTATGAGGTTATGGAGGCTATTACATTCAAGATACCACATTCCATTCCAAGACCATCATAAGCTTTTAATAATATCATAATGCAAAATGCATTTAGTCCAACTTCAAAAGTCCCTATAGTCTATCACAGTCTCAACAATGTGTAAAAGTCCAAAGGTCAAAGTTTCATTTGAGATTTATGAAATCTCTTAACTGTAATACCCTATAAAATCAAAATTAAAAAAACATACCACATACTTCCAACATATAATGGCACAGGATACATTTTACCATTCTAAAACAGAGGGAAGGGAGCTCAGTGAGGAAATACTAGACCAAAGCAAGATTGAAAACCAGCTAGCCAAACTTCAAATTCTGCATTTCTATATCTGCTGTCAAAATGCTCTTCAGAACTCCAACTCCTTTCAGCTTTGTTGACTGTAACACACTTCTTCCTCTTAGGTTGGTTCCACTCCCTGTTAGCCGTTTTCCTCAGCAGGTATCCCATGGCTCTGGCATCTCCAACATCCAAAGCAGTCCAGGCTTCACTTTCACAGCTTCACACAATGGCCTCTCTTGGCCTCCATTCAGGGACTCCCCTGACACATGCCTTGCCTCAGAGGCTTTCCTTAGTCACAGGAGAATATTCCATAACCTCTTTCTTCTTCTCTTAAAGCCAGGACCACGTGGCTAAAGATGCCAAATTGTGCTGTTTACTGAGGCTGGAACATGCCCCCCTTGTTCAATTACGTCTTCACCAGCTTTCTTATATCCAGTTCCTTCACTGCTTAAGCTTAGATGTTCTGGAACTTGTTCTGTAGATCAGGTTGGCCTCAAACTCAGAGATCTGCTAGCCTTTGCCTCCCGGGTGCTGGGATTAAAGGTGTGCACCACCACACCCAGCTCTAAATTTTCTTTAATTTCTTTTCACAAACTGGAAGCTTAGCTGGGTGGGAGCCTGCCCTGAGGTCACCACTCCTTTATTCATTTCTTAAATCTGTTTAACTCCTTGAACACAGGCTTTAGCTCCATTCCACTTCCTGGTGCTCCCTTTCTCCTCAAATTGAACATTTTCTATTTATCCTCGCTTCATTTGCTCATTTTTATTATGCATCTTCTTTAGAGTTAACACTAATAACCACATGACAGAATTTAAACTAGGCTGTTTTGAGATTTTCTGTCCACAGTTCAGTTCTCAATTCATTGTGCAAACTCTTCCTTGATTAATTTATTAGCTATCATAATTCCCACGTGTCTGCTTGTATCCACACCTGTCATTAGCTCTCATCTCTTCTGAGAATCACTGAAACATTCATTTTTCAGATCAGCAATTCTAGGTAAGTGCTCCATAGCTTAAGTCCAAGCTGATCTTGTCATTCTTCCTCATTCCCCCGTTTCCGTGTTCCTCAAAATTCTGCTCTTCCCTTTTGAAGAAGTGCCACTGTCATCCCTCCTGTGAAAACAGAAACCTGACCCTTCACTTCTCCCTCAGTTATTTTGTCTCAAAGTTCTACTTACATTTTAAATCCCTTTCAAATATGTGCTCTCTTCATTACTTCTTACTTGACATAATGAATTTTTTTTTCAGAACAGCGCTCTTGCTTCAGTCCCCGCTGCTTTGAGTTTATCCTGTCTATAGTTATTCGAGCATTTATTGTACCATGGAAATTTCATCATGCCAATTCCCCACACAAAATCACTCAAAGATTCTGAATTGTGTTCACACTCCTTGGAATGTCACATGGAACTTTTTATGACCTATCCTGTGACAGCTTCATCATCATCTCTTCATTTTACTCCATATTCAGTCTGTATTCTCAGAATATCATTACTTCATTGAAGTTATCACATTCCCTTTGGCTTTTGAGCTTGTTGGGGTTTAAGTAAAATGCTGTGGTTCCTGGGTGGCTGCAGTGGGCAGTGGGTCCCAAGAGCAACCAGTCCCAGGCAGGGATGGCTGCAGGTCCCCGAGTGGCTGCAGTGGGCCACAAGGGGCAGTGAGTCCCAGGCAGGTAGCCATGTGGTGGTTGAGAGACCTCTACTGGGCAGCCAGTCCCATGAGGAGAAACAGACAAATGGACATGCCATGAGACTACGCTGCAGGTCTCTGAAGGCAGCTGGTTCCAGGTAGGGAGCCATGCCACGGGAAAGAGACACATGGATAGGCATGCCATGCAGAGTGAGGTTAGATATTTCTTTCTTTTTTTTTTTGGATTTTCTAGTCAGGGTGTCTCTGTAGTTTCTGGTGGTGGTGGTGCATGCCTTTAATCCCAGCACTCAGGAGGCAGAGGCAGGCAGATCTCCATGAGTTTGTGGCCAGCCTTCGCTCCAAGAGCTAGTTCCAGGACAGGCACCAAAAACTAGAGAGGTTGGATATTTATTTAGTGGGTTATGGAAGGGAAGTTGAGAAGGGGGAAGAGGAGAGAGAGAGGCAGAGAGAGGGGGGAGAGGGGGGAAGGGGAGAAGTGGGGAGAAGGGAGAGACAGAAGCTGCCTCAGAGAGAGAGAGAGAGAGAGAGAGAGAGAGAGAGGACTCAGGCTGGAAGCTGAAGATCAGCTTGCCTAGGCAGATGGGGGAAGGGAGTGGAAAGGGACAGAGCAAATGATTACAAAGCTACTATCTCATCTTTCACAAATGTCTTTCTTCCCCTAAATAACTGCCACTCTTCTTTTATACCCATCTTTCCTTATTACCCCCTTCCACTATTTATTATAACTCTATTTTACATGCTCTGTAGAAGCTTGTCTTTATTCTACTTTGCTGCTTTTTAAATTATCTTTTCATCTTCCCCTTACTAAACCATGGGCTTCTTCAGGAAAAGGATTAGTTTTTTTAAAAAATATTTATTTATTTATTATGTATACAATATTCTGTCTGTGTGTATGCCTGCAGGCCAGAAGAGGGCACCAGACCCCATTACAGATGGTTGTGAGCCACCATGTGGTTGCTGGGAATTAAAGGCAATGCTCTTAACCTCTGAGCCATCTCTCCAGTCCAAGGATTTAGTTTATATTGGAAAGCTAAACCCTTGAATAATGAGTTTGATTTATATTATGTAATATATAAATGAAAATCAATCAAATCATTTTATACTTACAAGCTTATATGTTATTTTATTATGTAAGTATGCACTGAAATCCTTTGAAATGAAATATAAGATTGGTGCAGGACAGTTCTATATTCTGTCAATTATATTTTAAATAAACGCTGATTGGCCAATAGCCAGACAAGAAGCAGAGGTGAGGCAATAAGAACAGGAGTATTCTGGGAAGAACGAAGCTCTTTTCCCAGACCTGCCAAGACCACTGAAGAAGCAGGATGTGACCTGCCTCACTGAAAATGGTACTGAGCCATGTGGCTAACATAGCCTAGAAAAAATGGGTTAACATAAGTTATAAGAGCTAATACGAAGCCTGAGCTAATGGGCCAATCAGTTTTATAGCCTAATGCAGACTCTCTGAGTGATTTTCTTTGGGGGCTTACTGCCTGTGGGAACTGGGCAAGACATAAACCCCAACCAGCAGGCCCTCCTGTTACATAAGATTGCTGTATTAACTGTCATATATTTCTGCTTATTCTGTCTGGACTGCATTTTTCACTCTTGAAATTCAGATTTTCTTAGAAATTTAAAGTCCCTTCTAAATAACTGTCCTGTCTTCAGTAAACTTATCTGTTCACTACCCAGCTAGTTTCCCACAGTTCTGGCGGATCCATGGTGTCTCTCTGACTCTTTACTTCTCCCAGAATTCAGTTCTTTCTTCCCCACCTACCTAAGATCTGCCCTATCAACATGCCAAGGCAGTTTCTTTATTCATTAACCAAGAAAAGCAACACACAGAGGGGACTCCCACATCATAAATGTGTCCACAGGTCCAACCCCAGAACTATAATACAGTACAATCTGAAGTTAGTATTCCTAAAATTTTCTTCAGTAAGTTCAGGCAAGCAACCTATATTTTTCTGAGACAATGTCTCTCTGTGTAATCAGTCTATGCTAGTTTCAAATTCATGAGCATCCTGCCTCAGCCTCTCATGTTCTTGGATTATATTACTTTGACATCACACCTACTTAGCAACCAGTTGTGAGTACTCTCATCCTCACAATATGATCCAGGATTGTCCCCTCATGGTTACTTATTCTCTGCATTGTAGCAGATTCTCTTTATGTGACCTTTCTAACCACTGGTAGCTGGCTCAGTTAACAGTACAAAGTACACATTACAGATTCATTCTTATTGAGAGAATTGTAAGCTCAATTTGTAGTTATTGGTTACCCCCAAGATAAAACTGCCACTATTGCACCACTGGGGATATCTTCTCAGGCCAGTCATTGTTGTGGTTCATAGGCTTTATAGCTGGGTAGGACTACCAATTAGTCCTCTCCTCCAGCAGTTTGCAAATAACCTTCTGATACTATGGGAACCAGTCCAAAGGGAAAGTGATTTCAGATCAGTTTCAGATTGATTTTTTCCATGCCCTGTGTTCAGAGTGTGTGGTGTCTTCAGCAATAGTGTCTTCCCTTCAAATTTTGGAAGGCAACCAAAGGCAGTGGTAAGAGTCCATATTGTTTTGGGAGACTCCTGTATTCCTCCTACTGTTTCCAAGTCATGACAGGGAAAATGCACCCATGAAATCTTAGTAGTATGGTTGCCTGAAAAAAAAAATGATGTAATGAGTTGGGCAGTGATAGCTCATGTCTTTAATCCCAGCACTCAGGAGGCAGAGGCAGGCAGATCTCTGTGAGTTCGAGGCCAGCCTGGTCTACAGAGTGAGTTCCAGAACAGGCTCCAAAGCTGCACAGACAAACCTTGTCTCAAAACAAAACAAAACAAAACAAAATGACATAATGTCAACACCAGTTGACTTGTCAACATGGGCAGGTGAAATTCCACAGAGTCCCAACCCTAGATTAAGAGTTCTAGGTGGTCAGTGACTACTGAGAGAATCAGTTTCTTTGAGGGAGGAGCTCCTGCTTAAGTTGTCCAATTTCAAGTGTTCAACCCTGAACTCATGTACGCATGAGCAACCCTAAATGAACTTAGCAGAATATATATAAATTTGTGAGTATGATGTGTAGATTCAGTTCTCATATATGAATTTCCTTAAAATTGCCCCCAAAGCAAATCTAAACAAAACAAAACAATAAAGAGCTACAATGATGAAAGTACTTTGTAATTTCTAAAACATTAGTTGTGAGCGATACAGTAGATTGCAAGTTTGGGTAGATTTGTAGGTCCCAAAGTAACTTGAGCTCTATCATGTAGGCAATGTGCCATTACATGAGAAAATATTTATTCTTATTGAAGCAAGGTCATGCTGTGTAGATCACCATGTATTTGAGGCTGACCTCAAACTCACTATCCTCCTGTTCTAGTCTTCTCAGTGCTGATACTGCAGGTCTGTGCCATCATAACTGATTCTCAAACTTTCACTTATGAAAGGCTAATTCTGAGGTCAGTGAGATGACTAGGTAAAATCACTAACCCCAAAAGTCCATTGACCTGATTCCAGCTCTATAGAGGAGGGAGGGGGGAAGACCTGACTTCTGAAAGCTGTCCTCTGACCTCTGCAAGTATGCTCCCTCTCACTCCTCACCCCCCCCACACACTCTCTCACACACAAATCATACACACTGCACAAATAATAAATAAAAGAGAAACAAATATTTCTGGAAAGTGTGTTGAGAATACAATAGATGCAAAACTGAAAAAGAGACCAGAGGAGTTGATTATAGTTGAGTAATGAGCTAACAAATTTTAAGTAGTAAAATTGAGATGGGCTTGGTGTTGAGTTATGAGTAGGGTAAAAGCGGAGTGGGAGCAAAAATGGCACGTAGGTTTCTAATGTGGAGATAATAGATGATGTCAGTAATTGAGGAGGTGGTATAAGAAAAAAAATAAGGATTTCATTTTGGACATGTAAACACAAGGTGCTTGTGGAACTTCTCAGGCTTGAAATAAAAATCTGGTCAAGTATTAGCCTGAGGTGTTATCAGGAAAATAGAAGCAGTGACAATGGAGGGGACTACTTAAAAGCATTTCAGCTGAAGATGGCATTCTAGTTAACGCCCCCAGTTGAGGAGATGATTGATGGGGAGAAGGTGTTACAAAGGACAAAGTAAATTATTAAGGTGTAGAAGGATCTAGGAAACCACAAAATGTCATGGAAACCAAACAGAAAGGGAAAGAGAAACAGCATCAAATGACATGGAAAGCTCTTATGAAATAGAAAATCATGTTTAATGATTTGCTAAAATGCAAATAGCACAATGACTTAGTTACTTTCCTATTGCAATTACTAAGGCAACTTATATAAAAAGAATTTATTTGGGCTTGCTTACAGTTTCAGAGGGTTAGAGTTCATGACCACCATCATGGCACGGAGCACAGCAACAGGCAGGCAGGCATGGTGCCAGAGCAGTAGTTTAGAATTTATATCCTGATTCATAGCCAGAAGACAAGAAAGAGAGCTAATTGGGAATGGAATGAACTTTTCAAACCTCGAAGTCAACCCTCAGAGACACACATCCTCTGGCAAGGCCATGCCTCTTGATTCTTCCCAAACAGCTCCACCAACTGAAGACTCAAAGATATGAGCCTATGCGGGCCATTATCATTTAAGCCACTGCACACAACATTGTACTTATTTTTCTTGTCTCATCTAGTAGCTTCATTAAAAAGTAATCAAATTTCAAATTTGTTGAATACTGTCTCCCTTTAATAAGCTTAGAATTTTTATTATGTTGACCTATATTTATTAAACAGATGCTAGACACTGTTCAAGGACATCACTAAACAAGACAGATAGGATACACACAATTCAGAGCTTATCATTGAGATTTAATGTAGCACACTGCTGAGGTGTTGCAAGGAGGGTCCACTTGTTTGTCCTGGCAGCCCAGCTAGCTTAGCCCCGAAATAACCACACAGAAACTCTATTAATTAAATCACTGCTTGGCCCATTAGCTCTAACTTCTTATTGGTTAACTATTACATATTAGTTTAACCCATTTCTATTAATCTGTATATCACCATGAGGTCGTGGCCTACCAGTAAAGTCTCAGCAAATTTATCTCCGACAGTGGGTCCATGGCAATTCTCTGACTCTGCTTTCTTCCTCCCAGAATTTAGTTCTGTCTTCTCTGCCTACCTAAGTTTTGCCTTATCAGGCCAAGGCAATTTCTTTATTCATTAAAGAATAACCAATACAAGCAACAGGCAGAGGGGACTCCCACATCACTTAGGGGCCAGAGTCTAAATCCTGGAACCATCACCAACTCAGTTATGTGACTGAGAATAAATTACTTAATGTTTCAATCTTCATTTCCTCATCTCCAAAATAAGTCAATTAAGAATTATTTTCAATATGTTATTATAAAGATTAAAAGGCTTAATGCATCTGAAGTGTTCAGAACAGTAACATATATACAAAAAGGCTTAATAAATATTAGTTATTATTTTGGTATGTGGGGGAACTGGGGGAAATCAATAAATAAGAAAATACCATTTGGGATAGGTATAATAGAAATAATTAAAATAGCTAAATTTTAAAGCACATAAAGCAAATACTTTAGATTGGATAGTGTCATTTGAGATAATAATGTTTATGTAAAATTTTGAATAAAAAGGATCATTCATAAGGGTTATTTTTGTATTTGCTCCATATTGAACAACTTTCTTTTTTGGTCCAAATCTGATCCACATTCTCATTCTGAAAGTAAAGTTTTATTGTTTATGTATTATTACTTTTGCAGTAACAGCAGAACTGAGTAGTTGGGATAGAGATCATATGGCCCACAAAGCCTGAAATATTTCCAGCTGCCTACAACAGAAAAAGCTTTGCCTATGTCTGCTTTAGGCAGAAGGAACAGCAACTGTAGAGGCCATTAGCATGAACCAATGTACAGTGCTCAAATAACCAAAAGAACTACTGAAATGGGTAAGAGCAATAGCAATGTGTCTGACTTCAAGTCAATGTGCATTTCTATTGGCCATTGCCTTGCAAATCCCCCCATTATGTAGCCCTGGCTGGCCTTCAACTTGCTGTGTAGATCAGGCTAGCCTCAAACTCACAGAAATCTGCCTGCCCTTTCCTCTCATGTAATGGGATTAAAGACAGGTGCCACCAAACTCTGTCACACCTTTCCCTTATAACAGCTGCTCATCTCTAGTCTTTTAATTTGATAGTAATACTTCCCATTTTTGTGTATTCCTAAGGATCACTGACAGTGTGTCATTGATATCTGTGTGTATGCACATTCACATGTGTTCAGATGGATATACACAGGTGTACCCACATATCCACTGGAAGCTAGAGTTACATAAACCTTAGGTGCTAGTTCTCTTGGACCATCCACCTAAATTTTTTGAGACAAAGTCTCATTAGAAACTTTGGCTCCTAAATAGGCTAGGCTGACTGGCCAGTGAATCCCCAGGAATCCACTTGTCTCTACCTTTTTAGTACCGGGATTAGAAGCATGTGACACTTTGTTCAGATTCTGTGTACATCCAGGGATCAAATTCAAGACATTCTACTCACATGACAAGAATCTTACCAACTGAACTCTCTCCATAGTCCTTTCATCAGTCTTTTCCAGATTGTCAGTGATGTAGAAATGATGATACGAGGCAATAGCATTTGAACTATGAATGTAGAGCAACACTGTTCATTCGCTGTAGGTCAGTTCATTCTTACTAGGGTGTCTTAGTTAGGGTTTCTATTGCTGTGAAGAGACATGTTAACCAATGCAACTCTTAGAAAGGAAAACAATTGGAAATGGCTTTCAGTTCAAAGATTTAATCCATTATTATCATAGTGGGAAGCATGACAGCATACAGGCAGACATGGTGCTGGAGAAGAAACTGAGAGTTCTACATCTTGATCTGCAGGCAGCAGAAGGAGACTGAGAGCCACTGTGCAGGCTGAGACCACAAAGCTGACACCCACAGTGACACCCTTCCTCCAACAAGGCCACACTTCCTAATAGTGCTACTCCCTATGGGCTAAACATTCAAACACATGAGTCTGTGAAGGTCATTTCTATTCAAACCTCCACATAGGTTTATATTAACAGGACACAGTGTCAAACATCACGTAGGTTTGCATTAACAGGGTGCACTGTCCCCCAAAATTGCCTTATTTTAAAGATTTATTTGTTTTATGTATATTGATGTTTTGTTTGCACATACATCTGCAGCTCAGAAAAGGGCATCAGATCCCATAGAAGGTTGTGAGCTGCCATGTGGGCACTGGGAATTGAGCTCAGAACTTCTGGAACAACAGCCAGTGCTCTTAACCACCGAGCCATCTCTCCAGCCTGCCCCACCTTCTGTTGTCTTATTTTAAGTTTGCATCCCAATCTAATTCATTTCACAAGAGAATCTTTTGACTAGGATTTATTTCTATGACTCTTAATTTAACATTGATCAATATCCATGATACACACACACGTATGCACACACATGCTTTGTCTGAATATCTATGACAATGCTTCCAAAACTGTATTTTGAGGATTGTAGGGCACTGTAAGATGTTGTTTTACTGTGGTGTTAGAAATGGAATCCAGTGCCTTACACATGTTAAACAAGCATTCTAGTGTGAGCTACATTCCCACCCCACTGTGAGATGTTAATAAGTGGATAGACCATAAATGTTTCATGGTCAAACATGTTGGGGGAAATGTTAAACAAAGTACAAATAGATTTTATTTCTGGAAGAACTTCTTAGAGCCGTAATATGCTAATGTGTGCTGTGAGTCTCTAAGAGAGTCTGTAGCATTTTCTACACATCTTTAATCAAATCCCCTTTTCTCATAATAGCAGTTAATATCTTAAGGGACACTAAAGTTTATAGAGCGAATTTAAGAATTAGAATATAGACAGTTGAGGCTCTGGGTCATGTGTCTGGCTTCCTATCATGGGTCTATTATGACTGTACTAGTTCTGTTAAGAGAGCCTCTCCAAATTCTCATTATGTATTGAAAATTGGGGTAAATCTAGGTCAGGTTGCAAGGGTCATTCCTGGACCATACTCTTCTACCAGTTTACCTATATTATTTGGTGAATATTAGTATTTACTGTGATCCAGGTGCTGTTTGATGTGTTAGAGATACACCAGGCAAAACTCTCAGTCTCATGGAATGCATATTTGTGTTTATGCATGGGTATGTGAGTGCTCAAAATAAACACATGTAATTTTTTTATTTGATGATAGTGTCCAAAAGAAAAGGACTGCCATACAATATTAGAGGATGATGAAGATAAAGAGAAGGGGCTACTATAGATAGAGTAGTCAGAAAGGGTTATCTGATTAGGTGCTATGTAATCTGAGAGAAAACTTTAGACAGCCATGTGGAGAGTGGAGGGAGAAACCCTGCAGAAGATGGAAATGAGCACATGGAGTTCTTGTGGGGGGCGGTGTAAGGGCAGTGTATAGTTCCAGGGGTGTCAGAAGGCCAGTGTGCTTAGACTGTCATGGGCAAGGATGAGTGCTGGATAAGAGAACTGCTGTTATTAGACAGAGTTCTATAGAGTCACAGAATTTATGGAACGAATTTCTTTATCTCCCTAACTTACTTTCTTTCTTTCTTTCTTTCTTTCTTTCTTTCTTTCTTTCTTTCTTTCTTTCTTTCTTTCTATCATCTATCTATCTATCCATCTATCTGTATGTATGCATACATGGAAGTTTATTGAAATGGTTTACAGATTGCAGTCCAACAATGGCTAGCTGTAAACGTAAAGTCCAAGAATCTAGAGATGCTCAGTCCCACGAGATTGGGTGTCTCAGTTGGTCTTCTGTATATGCTGGAAGCCCAAAGAAGTAGGATCCAATCCAGTGAAGGAACAGATGTGCTGACTAGGCAAGGGCAAGTAGGTGAAGGACAAACAACCTCTTCCTTCCTCCGCATCCTTATACAGGCTAACAACAGAAGGTATGACCCAGATGAAAGGTGTGCCTTCTCACCTCAAGGTCTAGATTAAAGAAGTATGTCATCCTGCTTCAAGATCCAGATCAAAAGCATGTCGTCTTCCTGCCTCAAGATCCGGATCACAAGATTGTAATTCATCCCAGACATAGTCAAGTTGATAACCCAAGAGTAGCCATCACAACAGCTAGTGCCAGGTCTTGCATAGCTTCTGCAATTTGAATTTTTTAATGGCAATGAGAAGAGACTGAAGAGTTTTAGTCGGGGAATGAGGCTTTAAATGATCAGATTTCCATCTTGAAAGGATCACTGGCCAGGGTGATTAATATAAGGAGAAGTGAGAAAATGGAAATCTGACTCAATTCTAAGTTACATGTTGGGCACTGGGGCGTGGAAAGTGTCAAGGATGACAACTCCCGTCTGATTTAAAATAGTTGGATGGTGCCACTAAATGAAATGAGGAGAGGTAGAAAGTAAGAGTTCATTTTTGGTCACACTGTTAGCATTGCCTATGAGGCAGCCAGGTGGAGATGCAAAATTCTCAGAAGAATATGCAAGCTTGGACCCAAGGGAGAGATATGAACTGAAGATACAACTGGCATCCATCAGTATATGGATCCCACTGGGAATCACAGGACTAGAGGATGTCCCATAGGAGTGAGTGTTTATGGAAAGGGGAGCCAAGGCCTGAGCTCTGGGGTATACAGGCTTCAGAAGCAATAAAACAGCAGAAAGAAACAACAGAACCCAAGGAACAGATAGTGAGATGTTAGGAAAATTAGGAAAGGTGCGATGCTGTGGAAGCCAGCTAGTAAGTAACTGCCACTGCCAATTGGAAAGGCCTGGCCAGCAGTAAGGGTTAGGCTTGGACCCGATCACACATTAACACTCCGGGAACAATGCAATGCAGATAGCAAACATACACGTTTATTACAGCAGTTCAGAAGAGTTATAAAACTGATGAAAGCAGTAGCAGAGTATTAATAAAATAATACAACGCGCCAGGCGCATGCTAGTTCTCCACATCAGGAACATTTGAACCACTCTCTTGCAAGCAGCCTGTGGAGTCCATTCCCCACTAGAGCTTTAGAACAGTGTCCTATTGATGAGACTATGCCAAAAGTGCTTTTCTTCCCACCATCCTGTTAAGAGCTGCTCGGCTAAAAAAGCCTTTGGTCAACCTCTGGATTTCAGACAAGTAGCTGCTTCTTTTGAGAGCAGAAGCAATGATGCTCTTGTACAACGAAATCACCCTTATATGATTTTTTTTCCCTTCTGGAACAGACTGGCCTCTGTGCTGTTCTTCGAAGAAAGTATCTGGAGCCACTCCCTCCCCCTTACATTCTCAACTGGAAAAAAAATAGCCCATGAGCTGTCCCTTTCATACTGCGGGCCTGTGGTGTGGTAAGTCTGTTTCAGATTAATTCAATTAAACACCTCCGGCTGCATCTGTTAGACACCCTTTTTTATGGGCCAGATTTATTTTAATAGGATCAACATATGTTATATACAAAGGTAACCATTAAATAATTATAAACAAATAATTGCATCACACTCCAAGCCAGTTTTGCATCTCCTGCCAGATACAAAACATTTACTTTAATAAATTTAGAGTGAGCAATTTGCATAAAACCGTTGAAAGTGGGGATATTTTCAAAGCAGCTGCTTATGTGATGTGATTAAGCGAAATCTTCCCATCCCCCATTCCCACCCACACAAGCCATTAGTCATTCCTTTGAATTAATACATTGAAGGCCTCTGTTAAAATTAAAATATTATCTCCTAATAGAGAGACAAATGAAGCTATTAACATTTAGCTTGAGTTAGTTGATTGAATTCCTTAATCACTTAGCAAGGTCCTTTGTGAAAGGGACCCAGCAGCTGTTAAGTTTTGAGGAGGGAAAGGAAAGGTCCAGAACATTCCCTTGGGAGGAAAGACAGGGTTAGGGAGTTCTGTACAGAGCTCCGGGAAGTTGGGGGCACTTTCTGAAGCACTGGAATCTCAGGTGCCGGGGAGATGGCTAAAATACAAAGGATAGGATCATTTCTAAAGGGTGAGAAAAGCCATTAAAAGCAAATCTCCTTTGCTGTCGGTTCTGCCAAGAGTGGGCTAGCTTTGTGCAGGTAGACCCCTAATGTAAGTGGCCATTTCTTTACATTTTAGAAAAGTCTCCATTGCTCTGTGGGGATCTTACCAAGAGAGACTGAAGAACAATTCACAAGGCTCAACAGATTTCTCTCTTCAATTTGTGACTCAACAATTTTTTTGGTAGATATACTTTTTTAGTTTTGTTTTAAGCGATCAAAGAACATTCTCTTTTTGGGGGGATATTAGAGACAGCGTTTCTTTGTAATTGTTCTGGTTTCCTGGAACTCACTCTGTAGAACAAGTTGGCCTTAAATTCACAGAGAGCTGCCTTCCTCAGCCTCCTGAGTGCTGGGATTAAAGGTGTGTGCCACCATGCTCGGCTCAAAACAGATTCTTAATGCAGAGTATCCAGTTATCAAAAGATCTCCAGAAATGCTAGCGTTAGTTCTAGGGTCACATTGTATACAAGGCATTACTCGGCTCGTCTACACATGTGCGGACACACACGTTTTGTTTACACAAATGTGATGGTCTATACTTGTTCAGTATACTTCCTCTTTATTTTCACTTTTTCACTTGTTTTCTGTGGTACAATATACATCACATGCAATTTTTCCTCTTTACTTTTTAGTGTACAATTAGTTGCATTAAGTACTTTCATGAAACAAATTATTTCTAGGAAAATTTCCAAACTCCCAGACAGAAAGCATGTATGCTTTAACCAACTCCTCATTCCCTCCTGCCCCCAACCCTTGGTAACTTTCATTCTGCTTTCTATCTCTATGATCTTCACTCTTTTCAATTGTTTCTAAAACGTCAATTAAAAAGCTAGAGAAAGACGAAATAGCACATACAATACTGGATGCTTCCCTGTCATGGTTTGGGTCTGAAACATCCCACACAAAGCTTATGCATTGACGGCTTTGTCCCCATTGGACCAATCTAAGTTCAGAGGCGGGCCTTTGGGAATTAACTGGATCATGGTGGCTTTACCCTCTCCCCCCATGGATGGATTTGTCCATTGATGCATGTGTGGTTTAAAGGACTATTGGGAGATGGCAGAAACTAGGATATGGGACCTGGTTCTAGGAAGTAGGCCCTTGAGTGTGTGCCCTTGAATGGGACGCTGGGACTCTGAACTCCTCTTCCTACCCTCCTTTTCCTCCCTCTCTCTCCTTGTTCCTTCCTAATTAACTTCATCCTATAGTCGCTACCATAATGTTCTGCTTCTCTGTAGGCTCCCAAACAGTAGGGCCGGTGACTAGGGACCGAAAATTCTGAAATCATAATCCAAAACAAAGCTTTCCTCCTAAATTGTTTCTCAGATTTTCATCACAGTGACCGAAAGCTGACTGACACTTTTTCCCCTCCTCTGGCTGACCTTTAGGTAAGCAATACAATCAGTTTCTGGGGTATCTCTACAGAGAACACATACACGTATACAAAATGCCTCCTTCCTTTTCTTGCTACTAGTAGTATAGCACACCCAGTTTTGGACTTACCTTTTTTTCACCAACAGCCTAGGCCTCTCAGCAGGCAGACTGACTCCAGACAAATGTATATAGAGATGTACACACACCAAATATGCATATATATTTTAACATTTATGTGGTGTATTTGCCCACCCTGTTACGCCAGAATCAGCAGATTTCTGACTCATTAACTTAAAAAAAAATCAACTGTTTCCTTGTGTCAAAAGTCCCATGGCATGGAATGTACCCATCTGACCATTTTGCAGGATACAGTAATACTATCAACTTTACACAACAAATCTTTAGGACTGCCCCCATCACTTTCTTTTGCATTTTTTCTGATGGATAGTCATGTTGACCATCTTATTATCTGCTATTCTTTCCCTTTTTGAGAAATACCCATCCCACTTATCCTTCGCCCATTTTAAAACACAGGACTTCTTTATATGCTCGAGATAATAAGTCCTTATTATATACGGGCTTCAAATATTTTCTCCCCTTCCCACCTGTGTTGATTGTATATTCTGCTGTGTAGGCGTTGGGTGCTACGCAGTCTCATTTGTCATTTGCTTTTGTTGTCTGTGCTTTGGGTATGACACATTGGCTTTTACATCTCCCAGTGCTGTACTTCCCTTAAGGTGGCGTGGTTGGGTTTTTCCTTTCATTTCCACCCCAGAGTTCTCTAGCACACTGTGTAACAGCGCTGTTGGCTGACTGCTATTGGTTCCCTGAGGGGACACACCCAGCTACCTTCATTTTTTTTTCTGGATTTGTTCCCAAGCACAGTAATAGAAGGCTCTTATGAGAAGGGCTGTTTTCTGATTGCTTTCCCCGTCTCTCTTTTTGAGTGGAGCTCAAAACACTATCTCCTGGAGGTGCTTCCTTCTTTCCACCACCTGAAGTGGGGCAGTGGTCTTTGAGCCAATGGTAGGTCAATAGGCAGGCTGACTCCAGACCAATGGGAGGCTCCTGGGTTCCAAATGGAGCAATCATTGTACTAGGGACGTTGAATTCCCAGATGGCTAGCATCTACCTCATTGACCTCTTGCTAATGACTGACTGTCTTGTCTTGTTGGCCAAGGATCTGAAGGTGCAAAAGAAACCTTGCCCCCCCATACACTTTTAGTAGCTTTAATCCACTCGAACAACTTGTGCCCAAGGCCAATAGAACATAGCCATTCTCCCTTTGTAAAAAAGAAAAAGGGGTTGGGTTTCCTTCAATTGTCTGCCCCTCTCTGTCTCCTCCACTATTTTTGCTTTACTCTCTAGTTAACTTTGCATGGAGCAGCTTCACCAGTAGGACCTGTGCGGAAGATTCAGGCAGACTCTTCTCATTGGCGGCGCATAGGCCTTTTCCTTGCTCTAATCAGGGGGTTTGTGGAGGTAGTGGGTGGTGGGTGGAAGAAGAGTTTGGCCATAATCTTCCCTCTGCACTTCACACACACTACCCTCTTGCGGACTCTCTCCCAACCCCCCCCCCCTCCTCTCTCTCTCTCTCTCTCTCTCTCTCTCTCTCTCTCTCACACACACACACACACACACACACACACACACACACACACACCACACACACACACACACACACACACACACACACACACACACACACACACACACACACGCCTGCTCAGGCCCCTTTTCTCTGTGTCTTCCATCAAGATGACAGGGCGCTGGAGAAAAGGCTGCTGGAATCAGCTGGTAGGTACAGTAGTAATCTGAACCCCACCCACCCTCTGCCTTTGCTTGCTCAGGTTTCTCCGGTCACTCCTGCCAGGGGAGAAAACATGTAAGCGCGCCTCCAGAGGAGGGGCTCGGGGAGCTGGGAGTGGCGGGGGCGGCGGAAGGTGAGCCTAGGAAGGTGGCCCAGCGCCCCTTTTGCACGGCCCCTCCCAGTGCTCCCCTGGGGTGTCAGCTTCGGCTCCACTTGCCCCCACTCCACCCTCCTTTCGAAGGGATTGCCTTTTTTTTCCTCTGCGGCGGCGGAAATGACAGTGTGGTGCTGCGGTGGTGTCATGGTGCTGCCTCTGGACTGAGAGGCGAAAACTCTTAAGTTTCGCCCGGGAGACCCAGACGCGGGAACGTCGCGATCTCCGTGCCGTCCCCTGTGGGGCGCGCGGGCTGGCGGATCCCGGCTGCTGCGCGGCGGCAGCGGCGGCGGCCGCAGCGGCGAAGGCGGGCGGCGGCCTAGAGTGTTGGTGGCGGCGGCGGCAGCGACAGCGGCCCGGGAGCTCGCGCGGGAGCCCCAGCCAGCTTGCTGAGGAGGCCGGCGAGCGCCCGGCGCTCCCAGGAGCACAGAGGAGATGGCTGGCACCCGGGAACAATATGGGTAAAACGTGTCCCCTCGCCGCGGTCCGGGGGGAGGGGGGGGTCGAGTGTCGCCACCCGCGCAGGGCTCGGGCCCCCGGGCTCCGGCTGCTCTTCAGGTGCCGCCGGGGCCGGCGCTGGGAGGACACCAGGGATCGGCGGGAAGGGGGGGTTGGTTGGGGAGTGGGGGGGAGACGGGCAGACGGGATCCGCGAGGCTCCCGGCGGCAGTAGCGGGGGGCCCGGGGTGTGTGTCACACTGTGGTGACCCGGGTTCCTGCCACTGCCTTCGTGGGAAGGAGTTTGCACTCCTAGATCCCAGGCGGGGGAACGGCCCGGGGCCTCCCGCTTGGCCAGGCCGAGCCTGGAGAAAGCAGTGGAGCGGCTCTCCTGGCGCCCAGGCACAAGTCTGGGAAAGGGCGCAGCCGCCTTCCCACGCTCCCGCAACCCACGGAGTCCTCGCCCCGGGCGGCGCCCTTAGGTCGGCGGTTTGCTCAGCGGTGCTGGCGCAGCAGCCTGGGATGCTGCTTGCGGACACCCAGCCGGCGGCAGCCCGGGAGAAACTTAATCCCCTTTTCGCTGGGGGAAGCAATCTTCAAGTCTCTGTCTGGGTGGTTCCTTCTTTTTGGCCTAGCTGTGAAAGCAGCGCCGTGGGGGAGAGGGAAAACTTGAGTGTGTCCACAGGACACGCTGCTGCTGAAGCAGGGACATGAGAGGCTTTTCCATTTCGGGCTCGGAAGAATTATGTAGCTAGCGACAGAGCAGATTTACTCTAACATTTCTGGTGATGAGCTGGCTTAGGTTATTTTGCACTTCACGTGCCGCACGTTATTTATTTATTTTGGAGGCATTTCTATTTCGAGCAAGAAATTAGGGTCCTGAGACGCTCGGACTCCTCACTTTTCACACTCTTCCGCACTCTTCGGCAATGTCACTGTTATGCCTCTTCTTTCTGTCACCCTCACAACATTTGCCTTCCAGCTCTCTCACCAGAGTCCCTGCACTCTCAGCTTTTCGCTAGCAACCTGTGCACATCCAGCAACACAGCTTCTTGCTTTTGAATCACTTTGCTTTCTTGAATATTTCGGAGGGTGGGGCTGGTGAATGGCAGTTGTGTGTCTCCGAGAGGGAGTATTTATGAAGGAAAACACTGGGGACTATAATAATAGACAACTGTTGTGTATGGATTAATTAATCTGATTCTCAAATTGGACCACAAGGGCTGACTTAATCCCATTCTACTTCCTCTCCGAAATCGAATCAGTTCTCTGACAATATTAAAATAGGAGATGGGGCTGCCAAATTTGAGAGTTCATATTCCTCACTTCTGCTTATGAAGCTTTTGCTATATCTGGATTATCCCCCCGCCCCCAACACACACCTTTTTATCTCCTCCCCAGTCATCACTGCCCTGAGGGAAAATCAGTCTTTGCTATTTTCGTATATTCCTGCTCAATCGATTAACTTAATACAGATTCATAATGTGAATTAAATTTCTCTTGATTGTTCCTTACAAAACTTGATTCATGTGGTTGAAGCACAAGTCTTGGAGCCAAGAAGATGAGAGAGCACATTGCAAATGTGGTGCTGCACTGGCTTTCCGGCCTTTGGACATTTGTGTGCCCCTTCTTTCACAGTCACTGCACCTGCATAAAAGGCCTAATATTATGTACTGGGTATTTTGAGCATTGGCTTGGCCCTTTGAAGATAAAAGGATTCTATAAACCTCAGCATTATACTTTTCAATGAAAGCACTTCATTTATCCTTTATTGGGCTACTGGGTTGACTGGGTATAAATGGGAACACCAATTTACAGAAACCTTAATTTGCCATTATTAGTCCCCTTGGGATTCAAATTATCATTGTAGTTTGGGCCTTAAGTCAATTTGTTTCACCAAATGTGTGTGTAACTGGATGGAAACAGACAATTAGGCATAGAAAGTAATGGTGATGATTTTCAGTCGAGTCATAAATCATATTGGCTGCACTCTAACCTAACAATCTGAGTCAGGCTCATTTGAATACACAGCCTCACCCATTTTTAGCCAACATGGGGGGTAGTTAGTTAATGCCCAATAAAAAGTGGCACAGATAGTTTTAGGTCTGGCTGTACAAACATGATTAGCACCTTGCAGCAATGAGTCAATATTTTTAAAAAGCACCTTTACTGCACGGAGGCCTCTGCTGGCTGTGTTGAAGCCCCAGACTTGACCCAGTAGTTTGGGCTTATTTTTGTCCTATGCTTAACTCTTCTTCCGGCTCCATGGCTAGGACCGGGTGGAGGAAAGTGGTGTGGAGAGTAGGAAGAGGTTATGGGCCATGGAGGGCTCTCGCTTCTATTTCCTTTCCTGGCTACTAGGATTCCTACCTAGCATGTTGTACCTTGCAAGACCACTTCTGGGAGGCACTGTTGCAAATAGGAGTGACATGGTTGCTTCACAAACAGATCATCTGAACAGTGCAAATTGACTTAGATAAAATTGGTTTGGTTAATCCTTCCTCTAAGAACAAGGCAACTTGCTCCAACTTGTAGATCTTAAAATAGTGTCGGTGGAGTCTCATAATTGCGTCCAACTAGTGTTCTGAGTAGTGAACCTTTCCATTCCCTCCTCCCCTAAAATGTGCTGACACCACAAAAATTGAGAAGGAAACTCCAGAAGATTGGTGTGTGTGTGTGTGTGTGTGTGTGTGTGTGTGTGTGTGTGTGTGTGTTTTATCAATTAGCAAACATCGTTGGCTTGGTGAAGAGGAAAGAATACTGGTTTGGTTGTTAGATTCCTTGGAACTGAAATCTCTCTTTCTAAACAGGAAGGTAGAACCCTGAAAGGCAAAGACAGGGATGAGACACAAAATTATATCTCAGATGGCTGTTTTTAGAGATAGCTGTCTTTGTGTGTTCATCATTCAATCTTTATAGATCTTGCTAAATTTCTAGATGTTAGCCATGAGACTCAGCTGCTAGAAGAGGCTTGAGGGTGCTCCAACTCCATTTAATGTTGAGCTTTCATTCAGCCTTTTGTACAAAAGAAAGCTTTGCGTCCATGAAGTGCCTTCTTAAGCCGAATGTCCTGATTTGAAGCAGAGTATCATCAAAAATATGAGGTGTAACATGTCCTAATGGATATAATATAGTTCAAGAGGTTTGAAAGATAGCCCCTTAAATTGTGACATTTATTTATTTGTGCGCATGTGTGTGCATATGAACATGCATGTGTGCCATAGCATCCGTGTGGATGTTAGAGGAAAACTTGTGGAAATAAGCTCCTACTTTCCACCACATGGGTTCTGCAGATCAAACTCAGGTCGTCAGTCTCGGTGGCCAGCAATCTTACTTTCTGAGCCATCTCACTCGTCCTAAATATGGTCACTTTTTGAAATTTTGGGACAAAGTCCGCATTGTGCTAAGTGTCTCTATTTCTGGATCCTTAACAAATACTGCGTTCATCACTGAGTAGTACACAGAGGAGGGTAGAAAAGCGCTTCTCTGTGTGTTGAGTCATAGCGTCAAATGAGAAGTTCAGATGAGTGGAGGCGGGAGAAGAAAATCCTCCTTTATTACTACCCTGTGTAGACTGCTAGTCCCTCTTACCCTCTCTCCTCTCCTTTAAGGGTTAGTATATGCGTCTCTATCCATTTTCAATTACTAAAACTCTGCCGAAAGTTGTCTGTGGGCTGAAGAGGTTCCTGTTCTGCGGCTTTTTCTGTCTGCTGCTTTTTTCATCTTTTTATTCTTCATGACCGTAATCACATAACATTTTTGGCAGTCAAACTTTCAGGTTCTGTATTTCCCCCTAGAAAGCCTATAAAGTGATGATGCTACGAGATGACATAAAATGCTTCAAGTAAACATGGCTGAGGGGTTCTGAGAAAAAAGGTGACAACATCCCACCATCACTTGCTCCATGTGAGGTTTGCCCAAATAGAATATGCACTATGATGTTGGTTTAGCATAAATGGGTTAGAAAAGTGTGGGTTCTTGTCCCTCTACAGCACTCTGGTTGCCTGACCTTGGACTTTGTCTCAACCTCTTTCTGCAGGTCAGAGTTCTCTAGTTGATGATGAATAGTATCTTCTGACTCTGGATCATCCTCTTACAGAGACCAGATGATCCGATAACAAACACATTATATAATGAAAACTCTTCCTGAAATCTAAAATCCCAATATTTGCAATTTGCTCTGATAAGAACATAATGTGTAGGCGTGGAAGACAATGTTAATTTAGGAAAGCAAAATGTGTAGTATATGTGTGTGTGTGTGTACTTGTGCGTGCGTGTGTGTGTGTGTGTGTGTGTGTGTGCGTGTGTGTACAGTCCAGAGATAGAAAAATGGTTTCTAGTCCAGAATTCTCTATCACTTTGTCTATGGCCTTTTGTTCAGTGTTGCTAGGATCCATGTGGTTCCCCAGAGAGTAGAAGCTTGATTTAAAATAGGCCTCTGTTTTCTGTCCCTTGTTACTGATCAGAACTTGGAGTCATCGAAGCCTAACATTCAATAGAATGCCCTACATACATACATTACAAGTTTTATTATGTAAAAATAACTGTCCATCCTGGTAGACCACTAAATACTTTAAAAATCACTGAGTATTTAAAATATATCATTGAAAAAGAGAGGATTGGAAACTCAGCCTTAAGATGGATAAAAATCTGTACTGGTAGCATAGGTAAAGATGTTTGTTATTCATTTGTTCCCCAACCTTATAACTTTGCCAGTGTAATCTATATTAAGATAATGGTGTTATGAATCATACTTATAATTCTTGTTAAACATAGGTTACCTCAGCAAATCCATTTTTGGTTACTTCAATTAATCATTTTTAAAATAATATTTTTATTCTTTGAAATTTTTATATTTATACAATATATTTTGATCATACTTGGATTAATCTTTTGTACTTGCAGCAGACTTAGGATTTTTGGTTTTTCTAGTTTTGCTATTCGTTTTAATGATGACTACATTAGACAAAATATACAAAGTGTTAGATTTAGGAGCTAATTATTGGAAGGCAGTAGCATTAAATTCATGTACTATAAAATGCTAATTAGGCTCTCATACCTATTAGGCAGAAACTGGATCAGGTCTCTGTACCAGTCAATAATTAACCTCCAGTTCTGAGTTCTCTCAGTGTGGGAAGGAAGCCTAAAAGAAAACAATAGAGATAATTTTTCCCTCAGGAGGACCCTAGCCTAAATGTGAAGACATATGAGCATCACAAACACTACAGTTAAACCCATGATTTTCCTGGGATTTTATGAGAAGTGTAATTGTCCTCTATCATGTCAATTATGTGTTTGGGATGACTTTCCAAAGGTTATTAGCTTGTAAAACAGTGTTCTGGGTGTATCACGTGTGAATGTGTAATGCAAATAAATATAATTTAAAAACAGGTTAATTTATTTTATCCTCATTGGATCATCACAAGAGCCTATGCTATGCACATGGAAGATGCTCTTAATTAAAGTGGTAAAGAAACTATGGTCTAAAGAATTTGAATGTTTTACATAGCACCACTAAGCTAGTACTGTTTAGATATAAGACCTTAAGAAGACTCTATTATAAGAATGAAATAATGGTTTTTAAAGCTATAAAACTACTATATAAAGATAGGATTATTCTTATAATTAATTATGGTCATTGACAACCTACCCAATATCCATTTTGTCTTCTATTTGAGTCCTTGTCATGAAATATAGAGAATTCTATATACTGACTATTTTTATGTTAGAATTTTTTGCCAGTTGCTTTCTAACCCAGACTGGCTTTTAAATCATTATATAAATTAGGCTGTCCTTGAACTAACTTGTGATCCTCTTGCTTCAGCTTCCCAAGTGCTGGAATTATAGCCATGTACCAACATGGCGGGCCAAATTATCTTTTCTGAACTTGAATGAGTCATTCACTAATCATAAAGTTCTTATATTTGGCTGTTTTCTTTTTCAGTTCCAGAAGATGTTTTCATTAGTTGATAATTACAAGGGATTCCCCCCACCTTTATTTGTTCACTGAAACATTCATTCTGTCTTCCTTGAGGTACAGCACAGGGTAAATACATCTACTATACTTCACATTCGCTTAGTCAAGGGACAGTCATACACCTTGTCTGTCTTTAGTTCCTTCTTATCCTGTATAGTTACTCTTGTAAATAAAATTCATGGTTTTAGGAGCTAGTTTATAGCACCCAGACATCCTTTTGCATGATGATAAATAGAAAGAACTCTATAATAACTGGATCTAGCTCTATAATAAATGTGATCTAGAAAGCATTGAAACAGCAGTTTGCCCTTGAAGAAACAGACTAAGCCTGGACTTCTTTGTTTGTCCTCCAAGGTATTTTCAGGAACATCTCATGGGTAGTTAATGCTAATATCCTGAAGGGTTAAAGCTAATATCCCAAAGGATAGTTTTTGCATTACTACTTTTGAAAAATAAATCTCTATCTTCCCTTTTTTCAATCTACAGCCCAGAGGTGATGCTTGGTTTCACATTTATGGCTTTTCTAGGAAGAAAGGTAGCCTCTAGTTCCCCAGGGAGAGAGAGAGAGCCCAGGGCCTTATCCCGAAGATCTAAAAGATGACAACTACCTAGGATATTAGTTGTTAGGATAAGTAGGTATTTAGGTATGTTCAAACAGCATTGGAAATAATAAAATTCTGTCAAGTGCTGATCATAGCTGCTTGATCATAACCCTTGATCAGAGCTAGCTAATGTTAGATTTGGAGGGCAATACTTGAATAAATTTTTCATCTTGTAAGTGTAAAATGTGTTATGTTTTGAATTCTTAATCACTTTCATTGAAGCATTTTCTCTTCCCTATGAGGTAGGAGTTATGGGGAATGACTGTAATTTTAGCACTTGGAAGGCTGAGGCAAGAGGATTGTTTTGAGCTTAACTTAGGCTCAAAACATTGAGACCCTATCTCAACAGAAAGAGAGAGGGGAGGGAGAGAGAGAGGCAAGCCCTTTTTGTGTTTCTCTTCAGGCACAGAGCTTTGTCATACCTTACCACTAAGTTTACTTTTGTTGGTAACCCATCCTTCCCCTTTCTTCTTTCTATTTCTTAACAAATCTCAAACTGAAGAGGATAGAAAGTGAAGGTAAACTATGCAGGAACAATTTTCTAGCCGAGAGCCCAAAACCATGTACATTTGTCTATATCCCGGTAACTAAATCCCCGGAAGGGAACTCTAGGTTGTAAGTACATGGATATTTATTTCTTAACATGTCAATTGATTCTACCATTTCATGTGTTTCACGAGTGCATTTTATGAGCAGCAATTGTGTTTTCTGGGGAAAGCTTTATGATTACCCATCGTTGGGTCCTACTCTATCAGATTCACATGTTGTTGTCTTTAGCACCCTCTAATTCCAAACAAATTAGTGATTCAAAAACTTCCTGAAATTGCAACTCTTTCTCATTGTTTTGTTTTTGTTGTAGACCTTCCTCCACTAAAAGTATTTTGTGATGTAGGTAGGAATTAAGTACTTTTAGTGGCCATTTCAATATTTTTAAGTGAATAAGAACTAAGGCTCAAGAATTTTCTGACACTTGCTGGAGAATGTAGATGTCTCAGAGTATTGCCAGATCTATTTTTTATTTGATTTTTTTTTTTTTTTTTTTTTTTTGGTTTTTCGAGACAGGGTTTCTCTGTGACTTTCGAGCCTGTCCTGGAACTAGCTCTGTAGATCTAGACAGGGACTCATTAACCTAGGAAAACAACTTCAAGAAGGGTGGTGGTGCAGGCCTGTAGCTCCACCACTAAGCAGGTAAAACAGGAGAATCAGGAGCTCAATGTTACCATTAGCTACATAGTGAGTTCAAAGCCTCCTGAGATACATGAGACCCTATCTGAAAAAAATAGAAGCAATCCACCTAGTAGAGTTATGGGTACTACATAAGCACACAATTTACAATATTTTAATACTTTATAGTAGGTAGCTATATAATATGCTGAGTTTGACTATCTTTTTAAAAACTGAGATATGGTTCACATACCATAATCATCACCATTTTAAAGTATGCAGCCTAATGGTTTCAAATATAGTAAAAAAAAAAAAACGGACAAACAAACTTGTGTAGCCATCCCATTATCTAGCTCCAGACCATTGTTAAAATCTCAGAAAGTCCATACGTATTCGTAGTCACACCCACTCCTTCCCTCCTCTAGGCCTTGATTGCTATTATGCTTTCTATTTCTATGCGTTTCCCTATTCTAGGTATTTCATATAAAGGGAATCACACAATATACTACATTTCTGTATTGGCTTCTTTTATTTGGAAGTATATTTTAAAGTAGTATCCATATTGCAGCATCCATCAATACTCCATTTGTTTTTGTAGCCAAATAAAATTTTGTATTATGAATAAACCATGTTTTGATCATTCATGGTGACTCTGAATATTGCTGCTGTGAACTTTGGTGTGTATGAGCTTTTGAATGAACACGTTTTTTATTTTATTCAGTACCTACCTAGGAGTGGAATTGCTTGATCAGATTTACATTTAATTCCAGAGGAAATGCCAAACTATTTCCCAAAGCAGCTACACCATTTTACATTCGTGCCAACAATATATATGAGCGTTTCAATTTCTTCACATCCTGGCAGACACTCGCTGCTTTCCCTTTTGTTTGTTTGCTTTGTATTATTACAGCTATTCTAGTGTGTTTGTTTGTTTTGCATTTCCCTAATGGCTAATGATGTTGGGTATCTTTTTATGTGTTTTCTGCCTATTTGTTTATCTTCTTTGGAAGATTCTTTGCCTTTTCATTCTGCTGGTAGTGGTTTTTATAGCCCTAAAGTTTTAAATTTGGATGAAGTAGCATTTATCTGTACTGGTTGCTTGTGCTTTTGCTGTGATCTAAAAAATCATGTTGTTTAATCTAAGTCATCTCAGATTCACAGGAATCTTTTCTTCAAAGGCATTTATTTACTCTTTTGATTCTTATACTTAGATGATAGATTCATCTTCATTTATTCATCTTGTAGACTGAGGGTTTTTTTGTAGCCCAAGATCTCAACTATGTAGTCCCTAGTGGCCTTGAACTCACTATGATCCTCTCCTCCCACCTCTCAAGGGCTGGGGTTACAGGCACACACCACCATGCCTAGTTTGAATTATTGTTGTATGTTGTAAAGTAGGTTTCTAACTTCATTTCTTGTGCATGTGGAGATGAAGTTATCCCAGAACTATTTGTTGGGATTTTTCTTTCTTTGCTGAATTATCCTGGAACCTTTGTCGATTGGCTGTAAATATACAGGCTTATTTCTAGAGGTTTTTATTTTCCTAAGTTTGAACATTTGCTGTGTGATTTGCAAGCAAGTTGACCTTGGGCAAATTGCTTTTTTGTAATGCTAGTACTTATTTTTTAAGAAAACTGTGAAAAAGGTAATAGGTATGGTAATGCTTAGATAATAATGGGGATGGGGAAAATGGAGGATAGTTGCAGAAATGCCGAAACAGGAATAATAATCAGAAGCCTTAATAAATGAGAAATGAACAAAGAGATGTTTGAGGAACTTGCAAAAATTATTCAATCCCTCAAATTGGCAAAGGGTGTTACTGTGTCTTAATAAAATGAAGGAGAATGGAGTCCCGGGCATGGTAGTGCATGCCCACCATCCCATCACTTGGGAGGCAGAAGCAGGAAGGTCACATGTTGGAGGTCAGCTTCAGTCTAACGTCAGTGGTCTTCTGTAACCACCTTAACTGCTTGCAATTCTGTAAAAATAATACAAGATATTTAAGGTATAGCTTATTTAGTAATTTTCTGTACTTTGTCTATCCTTTCTGATGTATTTGTTTGTTTTCAATGTCAGACTTTACTGTTAAGGACACCTCAGAGAGTCTGTTGAAAGCTATGAACAATCCTCTTCAGGTAATAAATGCATACAACAGTCACATGCTCTGCAGACATTTTATAGCAGGCCCAGAATCCCCTAGTTAAATCTCCTAATTTGACCTCATATAAGGCAATTGTGTCCCAGAATGTGCTTCCCCAAGCTTTATTTCATAGTGAGGTTCAAGAGTTGTATTGATTTTGGAACACATTTTAGGGTTTCATATGAGATTGAAGAGGCATTTCTCCATACAGAAGTGTTTATACAGCACCCTCTTAAGGCAAGGAACTGTGACACTTTAACTGATTTTATATAGGTGTCAACATGTGGAAGTGACTTTCAGTATTGCTTCTGACCAACCAAAATAGTTTTTCAACACAGCTATTATGGACTACCTGAAGCCCTGGAAGGGGCCGGGATAGAAGTGTAGTGTCAGATGGAGATCGTCCTAGAGGAAGGAGTCAGAGAGGCAGGCAGGCTCAGAGGGACACAGAGAGACAAAAATAGAAGCGGAAGCAGGCCATTTAGAAACCCTCTTAAATAGTTAAGATAACGTCAGCGAAGAAGGTGAGATGATTAGAGTAAAGGTGTGGGGGGAGAAAGCACAGACCTTGGCATGAGACTGGGTTCTGCTTTTGCTTTGTGTTTCTGGTTGACTTACTAGTGACTATGAGCCTCATTTTCCTAAGTGTGTGATGGGTCTAGTAATAATACTATATCCACATTCCTGTAAGAATAATGTACACAAAGTACTTAACACAGTGCTCAGAATGCAGTCAAATAATCAATAAATATTATGTACCTTCTTACTTTTGGTTTGAGTAATACTTTATTGGCCATTATTGAATACCTATTTTGTGCCAGTCACCATGCTAGGAATAAAAATAAAAAATTGTCGATGCTCTCCAGGAGAGGAAGGAGTTAGTTGGAAATATAGGTATGTTAAGGAAAATGTTCTAGAGAAATAATAAACGCGTTCTGGGCTTGGATGGTACCATTCATCATTTGGGGAAATCTGAAAGAGGAAATGGTTGTGTGTGTGTGTGTGTGTTTTTTGTTTTATATTTTGGTTTGGGGTTGTTTTTTTTTTCATGAATGGTCAGAGAGTATAAGTCCATTTGTGGCCATGTTCAATCTGAGCATCTGAGGGGCATCAGGTGAAATTATCTAAGGAAATAGTCTTACTTTTCTGTGGAAGTTGTGATCTTTATTCTCTAAAAGCATCCTATTGTAACATTTCTATACAAACATGTGTGAATATATTTATAAGAACATGAAAATGGTAAAATAAAAATATCACATGTCCCCTTTTAAAAATGTAACTAAACAAACCTTTGAACCTACTAAACTAACTGGGAGTATCTGCCTTATAAAGAAAACCCTTCCCATTTACAGCACAGTTTACTGTAGGAGGTTCCATTAAATAGCTGGTTAGTCCGGTGCATTGAACAGGATTGATTTAGAAATATCTTTTGTGTATACATTTATTGTACTTAAATGCTAGATATAATTGTACCCAGAACTTGTGATTCCTGTCAGAAGACGACTTGCATATCACTAATCAATGACAATATTTGAACAAACACCAGTGCAAGAATCAAATTTAGGAGTCCTGATGAAGATTCCAGCGCTAGGGAGATGAATAAGACTACTCAAAATCAAAAGATGCCCTTCTCTCTCTTATTAAGAGAATCCACAGTTTTAGTCAGTGAAACATGTTTATATTTGTCCTTAGTGGGAGCTAACAGAATGCTGAGGACTCATATCAATCCCTATATGTCCAACTCTGAAATGCCTGTGGGCAAATGCATAAAGTGACAAGCTGGTTAGTTCTGTCAGCTGGGAGATTTCTTGTACTCTCTGGTCCACACTAAAATGAAGGCTACCACATCTGAAGGTTTCTGGCTGTTCAACTTGCCAATTTCCATCTAGGTCTTGATTTGCATCTAATCGTGTATTAGTAAGCATGAAAACACGCATGGGGGATGAGCTTTGCAACAGGCAGGTGCTAGTTGAGAAAGTGTTTAACATCAAATCCAAACTGAAGCCATCATCGTTAGCAGTTGGGTACTAATTCTTCACTACTCAACTTGAGGAAATGTAAGAGTTTTTGAAGGTGAGGGTTTGAGAAAGGGAAAGGGAAAACTATTATCTTTTGTCTCTAATGACTCAGTTTACTAGAAATAGGATGAAACAAATTTCCATATGTGGTAATATGAAGTAATTCAAGTTCACACTCGGAAGAAAAACGTATTATCCTGCACTGAAAACTGCATTTTCCCCAAAGCCGTCTGCTTTTAGTTTTTTCATGCGTATGCTTAGAATAAAATCATTTCAGGAAGGCAAGAGCTAGTTTGAAATATAGCCTTGTTTTCCTTCCACTGGATGTAAGCTAGGAGCAGCCCTTATATCTTGCCTTGACATGAAATAGAGAACAATATTGGAGAATAGGGATTGAGAAATTTGTAGGGCCTCCAACCCATCACAGTCTCGGTGAAGAGATGTCAGTGGAGAATTTAGAAGAGAGTGATCCATGCCAATTGTGTGAGCTGAGATGGTAATGTTAATCAGGAAACCAAGACACAGAGGTGGCCACTTGCTTCTATTTATTAGTGAAGGGGAAAAAAATCTCCGGCAAGTGTCTAAAACAAAGTGTAGAAAGGCTTCCTGATTAATTTCCGGGTAACTCCTATTGCTTAAGCATCCCTGGGGAGCCTATCAGGCCAAAAGTCTCCATTGGTTACAATATAATTATTCTACAACCACTTTTCCTTTGGAAATGCTTAATGACTCTTACTTTGTATTGCTCGCAGGTGAAAGCCCAGCCTCTGCGGTTCTTAATGCCTCAGCAGGATTATTTTCACTAAAGATGGAAACACTGGAGTCTGAATTGACCTGTCCAATCTGCCTCGAGTTGTTTGAAGACCCCCTTCTGCTCCCCTGTGCTCATAGCCTGTGTTTCAGCTGTGCCCATCGCATCTTGGTCTCCAGCTGCAGCTCCGGCGAATCCATCGAACCCATTACCGCATTTCAGTGTCCTACATGCAGGTATGTTATCTCACTGAATCACCGGGGCCTGGATGGCCTCAAGAGGAACGTGACCCTGCAGAACATTATTGATCGCTTCCAGAAGGCTTCAGTCAGTGGGCCCAATTCTCCAAGTGAGAGCCGTCGGGAGAGGACTTACAGGCCAAGCTCCGCCATGTCTAGTGAGCGAATTGCTTGCCAATTCTGTGAGCAGGACCCTCCAAGAGATGCTGTGAAGACATGCATCACCTGTGAGGTCTCCTACTGTGACCGCTGCCTTCGGGCCACACACCCCAACAAGAAACCCTTCACCAGCCATCGCCTGGTGGAACCAGTTTCAGATACACATCTTCGAGGGATTACCTGTCTGGACCATGAGAATGAGAAAGTGAACATGTACTGTGTATCTGATGACCAATTGATCTGTGCCTTATGCAAACTGGTGGGTCGTCACCGAGACCATCAGGTAGCTTCCCTAAATGATCGGTTTGAGAAACTAAAGGTAAGCAGTATGCATTTTTTGATTTACTACGTAGTTGTATAGTTAGCAAGTTCCCCAATAACCTAGGTCACTTTTTCTATAGGATAAGTACGTCAACTTCAAGATGTTTTCATGGGGGAATAACCTACTCCCTGCAAGTTTTCACTGGAACCTATCTTTTGCACAAGCCTGCTTCTGTGTAATTCTGGGAGAGTAAGCCCATTGCCCACTTGACCAGGGTAACAGCAGTCAGTCTCTCTCCTCTGGGACACATTGCACATTACTTATCTTTGCTATGATCTTTCCCTCTCTTTTTTTCAGTATGCGAGTACCTGTGTAGGTGTTCTGCAATTAGCATGTGTGCTAATTTGCATACGTTTGGGTGGGTCTCTGTGGAGGTGTGGGTGGAAGTGTCTGAGTGTATCTACGTAGGTAAGAGGTTGGTGGAGAACATTAGTACACATGTTTGCAAGGGCTGGGGATGTGGCTTGGTAAAGTGCTTGCCAAGCAAGCGCCAAGTCCCTGAGTTCTATTTCCAGCTCTGTAAAAACAACAACAAAAATGCCTAGTCAGTACAGCAAAGGAAACAATACTTGGCATTACAAAATGGCATTGATTAGTTAACACAGAACTAATTCTTATATATACCAATGTATCACCAAGTCAGGAGGTGTGACCAAATGCCTGAACTAAAAATGTAAACTGAAAAGCAATGACTGTCAACCTAGTATTCGATTTTGTGCCCGCGTTTGGTATTTTCGGCCCAGGCTAAAACAGTCGTTTGCAGTCTCCATCTTATAAGTTTCGAGTCTTTGATGTGTGTCCAGTGGGCAGTTTTGTGAAGTTATGTTAAATAATATTTGTTCGCAAATCTGAGTACCTAGTTTTAAAAGTCTTCTTAGCTCACTTTCACGTTCACCTATGCCATATCTCGCAAACTGTTCTATTCCTATTGTCTTCCTGATATGTGGTGTAATTTTTCTCAAGAAGGAAGCCACTTACCATAGATTACAGACAAAACAGAATGTCTAGAGCTGGCTTTGGCAACATATATACTAAAGTTGGAGTGAAAAGAGAAGATTGATTAACATGGTCCCCGTGAAAGGATAAGGTGAAGCCGTCCATATTTTTCTACGATTGGACTATATTGTATAAAATTACTTTTAATTAAAAGCATTTAGATTTGGTAATGTCTAAGAACTTCCACAGGACTAATACCTATAGTGTACACTACATGGCTGTCTTATTAAAATTAAATGTATAATCTCCACATTGCTATAACAATTGTTATTTCCTTCAATGACTATTATATTATCACACACTTAATTATAATGTGTTCAGTTTAAAATAAAATGAAATCTAACAAAAATCAAATGTTTAAATGAATAGTAAGATTGGCACCCTGAAATAGAGCCTACACACATACACAAGCTAGAAGAAAGGCCCTGGTTATATGTAAGGAGAGCAGGAAGGCAATGGCAGTTCTGACATAATCTGGTCAGCTATTATTCAAATTTATATTAAAATAGGTGTCAGTAATAAGGGCAACAGTACTCAGAATAGGATATATTTTCTTATCTGTAATTTATTGCACACAACATTTAGAGTGTTGGTTTGTGCCTCTTTTGATAACTATTTGTTTCCAATACATAACCTCTTCTCAGCTTTTTGGTTAAGAGCAAGTGGTCTCAATTTGGTATGCCAGACTTTGTTGAGTCCTCAAGGAAAGTGTTATCCCCCTCTGAGGAGCAAACAGAGGGTGGGAAGGTGGAAGGGAAGAGGGGAAGAGGGGGAGGGGTGAAAGAAGGGGGGACTGGGGTGGTATGTAAAATGAAAAATAAATTTTTAAGATAAGAAAGAGCAAGTACATACCTAATGTATATAAAAGTCAGTGGCAATCTTTTGATTTTAGCTGGTGATCCTTTCATTCTTGTGGGGCTGCAGAGGGGAAGGTTATTGGCTTCAGCTCTTAGAGTCAACAAACTGTTAGGATATGTGCCTAGTCTAGTCAAAGCCTTCCTCTTTGAAGTTTCATAAACTGAGACTCTGTTACACAAAGTTATTTGCTTAGCAGACCTGTTTAGTAATTGGGCTGGAACTGAAAACCAGTCTCCAGGCAGAGTCAACTATCTTTTTCCCCCCACAGTTGCCTGCTATTACACTGTTGTTTCCCCTCTGAAATCTGACTTCAACTTAACTCTATGCTCCAACAGCTACGCATTCCCTAGGCCCCAATACATGATTAACAGCATCAGGAAAAGCACACAATTACATAATGTTTAGCTTCACAATGGCAAAAGATGGGGGTGGGTTGTAAGAAGAGTGAGGGATATGGAGAAGATGGAGCAATCACTGCCAAATATTTTCAGGTGTTAGAATCATAATCAGGCATTGGCCTTGAAAACTATTCCAGGCAGAAATACCGGCATCCATATGTACTGCTGAGATAACAAAGAGACTGGGAAGAGGAAGCCTGTATCTCCAGAACACTGGCTACTTGAAAATAGCTGAAAACATGGGGTGATTGATCAGGCATTTGGCAACATGCAGCGCAAGTCCCTGTATCCAGGGCTGGGGAAACACAAGTGTATTTATAAAAAGATGCCGTAGCCTGTGACTAATCGGTAATTTTTGGAGAAAGAGTGGCTATATTTTTTTGACAGTTTCCCTTTAATTTTTAGGAAATGTGCAGAAAAGTCTGTTTATAAATTAAATGGAAACTATTTTTGCTCATTTTTGGATAGAGACTGGAAACAACTGAATCATTCCCAACTGTGTGGTTTGTTATGTTGTCTGGAACATCTAGGACTTTGGAAAGGAGAAGGAGGTGCTGTGCATGTGAGTGTGCATGTGTTTGTGTGTGGGGGGGGGTATAAGAGAGGGGCTGAGGGAGGAAGGGAAGGTCAGGAAGAGACAGAGAGAGGGAGGGAGAGTTGGGGGGAAGGGGACTTGGAGAATTTACTCAATCCAGTGCCAAGTGGGAAAGGATATTAGTTCTTCACATTAAACAGAGAAGAAGCCTGACCTTTTTCCTTTTATAAATTGTTTTTTATTGGGCTGTATATTTCCCTACTCCTCTCCCTTCTACTCCCCTCCCCTTCTACCATCTCCCATGGTCCCCATGCTCCCAATTTACTCAGGAGATCTTGCCTTTTTCTACTTCCCATGTAGATTAAATCCATTTATGTCTCTCTTAGGGTCCTCATTGTTGTCTAGGTTCTCTGGGATTGTGAACTGTAGGCTGATTTTCTTTGCTTTATGTCCAAAAGCCACTTATGAGTGAATACACATGATATTTGTCTTTCTGAGTCTGCGTTACCTCACTCAATATGATGTTTTCTAGATCCATCCATTTGCCTGCAAATTTCAAGATGTCGTTATTTTTTTCTGCTGTGTAGTACTCCTTATCCATTCTTCGGTCGAGGGGCATTTAGGTTGTTTCCAGGTTCTGGCTATGACAATCAATGCTGCTATGAACATAGTTGAGCACATGTCCTTGTGATACGATTGAGCATACTTTGGGTATATACTCAAAAGTGGTATTACTGGGTCTTGAGGTAGCTTGTTTCCTAATTTTCTGAGAAATCGCCATACTGATATCCAAAGGGGCTGTACCAGCTTACACTCCCACCATCAATGCAGGAGTGTTCCCTTTACCCCACAACCTCTCCAGCATAAGTTGTCATCAGTGTTTTTTATCTTGGCAATTCTTACAGGTGTAAGATGGAATCTCAGAGTTGTTTTGATTTGCATTTCTCTGATGACTAAGGATGTTGAGCATTTCCTTAAGTGTCTTTCAGCTATTTTAGATTCCCCTGTTGAGAGTTCTCTGTTTAGGTCTGTACCCCATTTTTTATTGAATTATTATTGTTTCTCTCACTGTCTCTGCTGCTGGGGTTATATTTAGGAAGTGGTATCCTGTGCCAATGCATTCAAGTGTACTTCCCACTTTCTCTTCTATGAGGTTCAGTGATCCTGGTTTTATGTTGAGGTCTTTCATCCATTTGGACTTGAGTTTTGTGCATGGCAATAGATATGGATCTATTTTCATTCTTCTTCATGTTGATATCCAGTTATGCCAGCACCATTTGTTGAATATGAGAAGCCTGACTTTTAATGCCATAAGCAATACTTTTTGTTTAATTAAAAAATTAGAAATCATTTATGATTATTCACTTGATTTCTTCCTAAGGAGAATGGAGAAAGCCAGGCAGCTGGCAGAGGCTATGTGGGAAATGAGTTAAGCATATTCCTCTGGTCTGAAACTGTCATAAAAGGGCAAGGATGATAGTATATACCCCCATACACACACACACACACACACACACACACACACACACACACACACACCTGACTTATGGTTAATAACTGATGCAATGTTTATTTTTACTTTTTGACTTGGGGGCTTCACTTTTGGCCTTTTATAACTACTTTTTCTGTACAGCCTCCTTGACTAGGGTTAGTGACCTGTAATGTTCAAGAAAAAGCAGGCAAACCATTACAGTATAGAAGAAAGGTCAGAGGAACTAGAAGCGAGCTTGATTTTTGAACATGTCCTCAAAATGAAGTTGAGGACTTGGAGCGGTACTTATATAATGGTTTATGTTCTTATTTGTTTAGTCTGCATGTAGGGTTGTGATTCAGGACACATGAACTTTAGAAGACTTCCAGTGGCTTAATTAATTCAAACAATACTCATGGTCCTGACAGTTACACGTACCTTAGTTCATGATACAGGCCATAGTTTTATAAAATTGCTTCACATTTCAGAATTTCCATTTATAACAGTTCCTCCCCTTATTAAAGACTAATATTATTATATTATCTAAAGTTGGCTTTATATATAGAAGCCAATTTCAGTGGCTTTCTTTTACTAATTGACTTGTTATTCTAAAATCTGATTTTTATTAGTTACTGCTCATTTACATTTTCCCCTCACAACTCTCCAATTTGCCAGGTTCATCTACTCAGATGAGCTTCTTACCTGTGAACTGAACATCCAGCCTCTTTTATTTTTCCTCACTACTTTCATCGGTGTTCTTTTTTTGACCTGCTCAGGAACTCTACTGGTTTTTTAGAGCCCAAGCCAATCCCTTCAAGTCTGCTCCAACATACTCCAGAGACATCATAATTCCTTGAGGCCAGATACAATGTCTTTGTTTTTTCAATATCCTCTTTAGTGTCCACCCAGCAGATGTACATAATATATCCTTAAGAAATCCAAATAAATTATGCCTTCAGAATGATATGGTTTTTTTTGTTCTATTTTGAGGCAAGGTTTTGTTATGTAACATAGACTGACCTTGAATTCACAGTCTTCCTGAATGTGCTTCCTGGGTGCTAGCATTATAGGTAAGAGCCACCATGCCCAGATTTAGAATTACTTTGTAAGAAGTATACTAGAGCCCACAGATTGATTTGGTTCTCTTCTTAGTAGATACAAACGATTCTTACCATTAGGAATACCTTGGAAGTCTGAAAATGCCTTCTGTGGACTACTGGCATTTTTCAGGTACAGAGAATGAGCGAAAGCATGAGATGTCCTTAATTTTATGTGCCTATTCATTTTGATTACTGGATTTTCCAACTGCCTAACCCTATGGTGACATCTGTATAAATCACATGTGATTATTATAATTCTCTTTGAGATGATGTCTTCACATTTCCATGCCCACAGCCTGCCAAAAATATAGCTGATGAAAACTGGGGGGGGGGGGGCAGAGGAATTTCCTGAAAGGGATAAACAAGCACATTTTCTTTTTCATTTCATTTCCTCTAATTCATCGCTACAAATAATTCTTAAATGAAGCTACACTTTCATATCAAGAGTCTCATTGTTACAGCTTATTACCTGGAATTAGAGTAAGCTTCTTTCATGGGAAAATACACACACACACACACAAGAGTAGAGGTTGAGACACAGACACACACACACACACACAAGAGTAGAGGTTGAGACACAGACACAGACACACACACACAAGAGTAGAGGTTGAGACACACACACACACAAGAGTAGAGGTTGAGACACAGACACACACACAGACACACACACACACACACACACACACACACACACACACACACACACGTAGAGGTTGATCCCCAGACAAAGAGAAGAGAGATGTAAAACTTGGAGAATGCCCAAAGGAAAGCTACAGTAAGAGTTGAAAGGTTAAAAACTAAAATATTCTCGAATCTTATCACCTTAACTACTGTCTTTTTTCAGTCACTCTATCATAGTCTCACCTAGCCTCATTCCACCGCCACCTTTCCCCAGTCAATTGTCTGTGCACCCACTTGACACTCACTTCTATTGGCTAAGGCAGATACCCTCATAACTATGTACCAGTAAGCATTAGATTATATCTGAACCAATATGAGCATGAATATAAACATGAGAAGATGCATATCTTTATGAGAAGACTGGATTGGAAAGAGGGTATATTTGCATAAATATGTATGCATCATCATCTGTGAGTGTGTACATACTTGCATGAATTGGAGCCTGAGAATGGCTCTGTGGCATTGTATCAGTGTGTCACTGAATGTGAAGATGAGAGAATGTCTGTGCTATCCACCGATAATTTGGACAGGTGGGGATCATGAGCATAAGGCAGACTTTCTATAGACACCTTAGGCAGAATCTATGACATTGTGCCAGTGTCTAACTATGAGAGGATGTCTGTGCTATCCACTGATAAGTTGCACAGGTGGGGATCATGAGTATAAGACAGACTTACTGTGTACACCTTAGGCAGAATCTCAGGAGAATCTATCCCAAGGCTAGGGGAAATTCTAAGAATGAGCCAGACATCTGTGCTCAATTAGAAAAATCTTCAGTAGAGGCCAGGGTGGGTAACCATAGATGAAGGTAGAGGAAAAAGTTGTTTCTATATCTTCCTCACTTGGGTCTAGAATCACAGTAGCTACGTATAACAGGAAAAAACAGCACTCAATTTAATACATTTTCTACCAAATTTAAAGAAAAACAGAAAAAATTGAGTTGGGATTTGTGCTCTCCAAGGTGTGGTGATGATTGTAATGGATGCGTGTGGGTGCATAAGTTTATATCTATCTGTCAAGCGATTTTTTGGCTAACTCTGTCTTCAGGCTTCGACTCAAGACCACAAAGTTATTGTTGTTTATAAAGCTGGCTTCTCTGTTGTCTCTTAACTGTTCAAGACTTCCCCACCATCATATGTATATATGTGGTGTCAAATGCCTGCCATCTTAGTAATTGGTAGGAAAGAGGATCAGGAGTTCAAGGTCTTTCTTGGCTCATGGTGAGTCTGAGTATACCCTAGGCTACATGAGAATGTGTCTCAAAAAAAATCACAGAAAACCAAACACAGGCAAGGGCATGTTAGCACGTGCCTGTAATCGCAGCATTTGGGAGCAGTAGGTGGGAGAATCACTGCAAGTTTGAGTGCCAGATCTATATAGTGAGTTCTGGACCAGCTAGGACTACATAGCAAGATTGTGTCTCAAAATAAGAGGAGAGAACATGATTCTAAAACAAAACCAAAAATTCAGAATAATTCTGCAAATGGCTTCTGTGGGTGTCTGAGTAAGAGTATTTTAATTCCATTTCTACTAAAACTGCTTTCTAAGGCTCATCTGAACCCTTGTTTTTTCCTTCCAAGGTTTCATCGATTTCTCTGGCTCTGCACTCATGTAGTATTAATGGGATCCCGTGCTGGACGATATTTTCTGTTGTCTCTCTGATTTAAGAGCAAGTTTTGCAAACAGAAATTCCAATTATTTCTGTGCTCACCTTTCTGTTTTGAGAGTGTTTTGTCCCAAGTCTTTTAGTTGCCAGTGTCTGAGCTAAATCACTACTTTGAGAATACCCTGAAAGATGATGGATGATTCAGATCACTCTCAGGTTGATAAGAATCATGTCTGTCACTACTGGACGAAGGAACCTATTACATAAACTTAAAACATGTAAGGAGAGAATAGGAAACAAGAATTGTTGAAGTTAAAGGAGTTATGTTGGAAGATGAAAATCTGGTGATATCTCTTATGTTCATGAGCATTTGGTGCATTGAGATCATGCCTTTGTTTTTTGTGTTACCTGAAGATGGGAGAACCATTAATAAACTGTAGCATCAGGTATTTGGGCTAAAGAATCCTTCATTCACTTAAGAGGCACTGAACACTCACTTTGTTTATTGGACATTGTGGCAGGAGGAGTTACAAGAAATAAGGGGCAGTCTTTGCTAAGCAGGGCTTCGAGATTAGTAGGGAAGACAGACATGATAGAAATTTGCACAGGATGCTTGGAAGGCCAGAGTTTAGGTCAGGGAAAAGATATCATTGGGTTCAGAACTGAGAATTGGAGATGATCTGTAATCAAAGAAGGGTCAAACTGGAAAGACTCCATGAAGAAAGAACTGACAGGGCTTGATGAATGACGGTTTTAGATGGTGGAGAGAGTTAAAGAAGGATGTTTGAGTCAGAGATGTCTTAAAAAATGGAGGCACTGAAGACAGAAATAAGGAAGTTAGGAAGAGGCAACATGAAATTATGGGTTATTCAATGTTCGTTCCTCAAACATTTGCTGACCACCTATTAGGTGCCAGGTACCAGAAAAGGTGTTGATGTAGCAGTGATAAACACAGCTTAACCTCAGCCCTGGCGGAACGAGGAGAGACAGACAATTAAGAACATGGTTGGTATGTAAATGAATTTTTAAAAAATTAAAAAAAATCACAGTTATAAGACAGTGCAAGAATGAGAGGTTATGTGAATCTTGGAGGAGAAGTAGGCCAGACTTTGGTTGATTTTGGACCTCCTTATTGGGGACTGGGGTCAAAGCGAGGCAATGAGGATGTTCTGGTTAAGAGAACAGAATGTGTTTAAACATCTGACAGGTGGAACCCATGAAATGTTAGAAGACTTAAAAGGGCAAGGATTCTAGAAGGAACTGAAATTCAAGTTTTTCCAGTGGCTGAGAAATTATGGCTAGAGGAGTAGATTTAATTGGCTTCATAATGGAGGTACAGCTGTGCGAAAGAGAGCTGAGAGGGGGTCAAGGGTTGGCTTTCGCAGTACACTTATGCCGAAATTATATATGAAGGAAGAACAGATGAAAGAGAAAGAAAAGATTGCAGCCAAAAGATTGGCAGTTATGAGGGGCAGTGAAAGTAGATTGGGATCCCGAGGCTTTTAGGAGAGCAGAGTTGGCTTCTGCTCACTCTGATGAGTGTTATCGAGTGCTATATTTAGACTTTTTTAGAAGGTCTAAGTAAAAGTTACCTATTTAAGCTAAATATTTAATTCTGGTATACATCCAAAGAGGAAGGGAAGCATGCAGAATGGTTTGAGTAACATTCCTGGTCATGACTGAAGTGGCGGGATGGGTCTGTGCTCAATGTTTGCAGAGACATCTGAAGAAAACATGTGTGTGTGGGGGGGCAGGGGTGACACCTGGCTTGAGAGCCTGGCCATTTTCTAACAAACCTTAAGTCGAGTACCACACATCTAGTGCATCATCTGCATCTCATTGTAGGACATAGCTTATGTCTATACAACAGCAAATAAATGGTGGGGGAAAGAAGAAACTCTGGCATAAGGGTGTGGGCTTCAGTTTGTCGACCAGATGGTGTGTTCTGTTGTTGAAAGGCCATATGTAATTGATATAGAAAGTGACAGACTAAAGCCAAAGCACAGTAAGTATTTCTAAGATAAACACTTGGGAGGAACAAAGAAGAAGGTAGAATACGCCCTGAAAACCATATTAACATTCTGGCTTCTGGTTTTTGAGAGAACAGGTAATATCCATGTATGGATAGGATGCAAAGAAGAAAGAAAGAAATGAAAATTAAAAAGAAAAAGGATGCTGAGGATGGGCATCATAGCACTGATATTTATTTTGCTTGTGGAGCCCGGTTCTCACTCTGCTGGCTGGAGTTCATGGTGATCTTCCTGCCTCAGCCTCTTGAGTGTTGTGATGATCGATTATTTTGTAAATTGACCTTCCCCTACTACACTGAGGTTTGAACATAGGACCCCATACATGTTAAGCAAGTGCTGTATCACTGAGTTTTATTCCTAGTCCTCGGATGATGATGATTTTTGTTTGGTCCTTGTTCCTTATCCCCCCCATTTCCTACTCCCTGCCCTGATCTTCTCTGTTCCCACTCTTCTCTTGCTTTCCACAACTGAACTATGTGGCATGGGGATCCACTTTAGGGTTGATTGTTTTCCTTCTCACTCCCACTCCCCTGCCCCAAGCTTCAATTCCCCTATCAAAGCCCCAAAGTTCTAATGTTGCCTAGCATTAGACAATATTCTCCCTGTATCTTTTGGAAAGCTACATAGAGTGCAGGACTTTGATGGCAATACTAGATGTCTTAATAGAATGAACAGAAAATCTGGACCCCTTTCCAGGTCTTAAGGCTGTGTCAAGTCAGTGTATGCAAGCGCTCATGTGTGTGTGAGTGCATGCGCCTCCATGGACCAGAGCTGGGCAGCTGGAGGACGGCTCCCTAATGAAGAGTTGTTTCTTGTTTACTGTAGGACTGAATTTATTGAGGTAGTCAATAAGAAAGAAGAATCTTACCTTAAGTAACCTGTGTCTAAGGAAGTGAGAATTAAAAAGAAAAAGCAGTGATTATTTAGGTGAGTCAGAGAGGGTATTTTGAAAAATGGGATGCAGTCTGAAAGAAGAATGGCCTGTGCCTGGCGTCCTGGATAGAAAATCATGTTCTTTAGGAAAGGGAACTAAGAGCACAAAGAGGCCAAGTCTATACAAAACAAATGAAATGGAATTCGGGTGAAAATGGAATCAGCGTAGACTGCCGATTTAGCTAACACAGGCCTCTTACAATCTCAATTATGGAAGACAGCCAAATCGTCCCTTCTTCTTGTGCTGTTTAGACACATGTGCAATTTTGTGAGAGCTAGAATGTCATTAGAAGGTGAAGAGGGCCTCAGAGTTTCCTAACTAAAATGGCTTCTCACCCTCACAAAAGGGAAGCGCAAAGAGACTCAGAGGTAACCTCCTGCAGCAGGAAATGGGAACTTCATCCTGCTCTCTCTGCCAACCTCCTGTCTCTGTTTCCTCCCAGCAGATATCTCCATTCCAATCTCCCCTGCCACTTTGGCTCCCTCGCTGTCATGGCTCGACTGTTTGGAGAAAGTTGTACTAGTTGGACTTAGACAGAGGGAACCTAGCCCACTCATTAAATGGGATACATAGAAAGGAGCAAAACAAAGCGATTCTTCAAAACCCAATTACAATAACAAAGAGACATGTTTATTTTGACATGAAAAGAGTTTGTGTATGTACACACACACACACACACACACACACACACACACACACAAATCAACTTTGTTTACTCAGACATGGTATAGACAAGACCAATATAGACATGGCCAAATCACTCCAAGTCATTCAGACCTAGAGTGGCCCAGAAATGTTAGTTCTAAATGATTTGTGAGCGCTGGGCATTTGGGAAGGGGTGAGGAGAGAGGCTGCATAATTGCTTCAGTTCGCTGCTTCCCTTCGCATATGTCCATTATTGAGGATCAATTCCAACTTGAAAGGAATCTTTAATTCCTTACAAATAAATAGGAAGTAAGTCAATGTTCAGTGTTCCCCCTCCCTAAATTATGTCTCATAATATAAGAAAACAGTGGCAAGAAGCCATCAACAGATGGTGTTTTCATTAGTCAAAGATTTATTTTTCAAAGCATTTTTCATATTAATGAAGCAAGGTTGAAATTAGAGTCATCTTGTCAGCTCTGGAACTGTGCTGCTAGAACGGACTGGCATTCTGCAAATTGCTATGGGGCTAGAGCAAACCAACCATTTGCCATAATTTTGTGATGGTAACCCAAGGCCTGTAGTCTAACCAGACCCTAAATTATGTGTTCAGCCCTAATTTTTGTTTTCCGTAGCTTTATACAAGCCATGACTCTCAGTCCAGGGCCATAAATGAGGAACGCACAGCAGGGATCGCCATCCTGCTCTGCAGTATGAATTATTTATGATATATCAATTTTAGGCCAGTGTTACAACAGGTCTCATGTACTTGTTAAAAAAAATTCTCCCAGTAGAATCACATGTTTGAATGGAAACATATTGCAGTGGGAAACAAAGAATTTTAAATCTTTTTTTTTCTTCTCTGGGTTTATCAATCAAATGGGCTATTTATCAAATAGGTCAATATAATGATTTTTGATACGTGGGATTTCCATTGATCTGGGACTGTGAACTACTCTTCAAGAGGAAATGTTTGACTGGTTGGCTCCATTAGTAATTTCCCCTTTCTGGTTTACACTAGACTCTTTGATCAAACTGAAATCTATTCTATTCCCTCTATGGCCGAACTTCGGGAGAGAAATCTAGGCTTGCAGCCAGCTGATGTACTCTAACCCTGAATGCTTTAGTATCTACTTCCAAAGCCCTACTGAAACTCCTTTTACAAAGGTTACTTGTGACTTCTGATTCCCCAATCTAGCCCACCCCCACCTTTAAAAATAAATTCTCACATTTCTCTTGGTGTTTGCTCGTTTGACAGTGATGAATCTTTTCCTGAAACATGTTTCTCCTGATTATCCTCTGAGCTTGGCCCAGACCTGCATTTGCAACTGCCTTGAATATTGTGGTATCTTCATAACCACTGTCCCTGCCTCCCAGGCTTTCCTGTTTTGCTCTGTTCCCCATATTGCTGCTAGGTTAATATCCTAAATGTAGCCACGATTATGTCATTTCCTTATTCAACAGCCCTGTGTAAACCCCAGTACTAAAACAAATAGGTATAAACCCATTTGTACATTCAAGACCCTCAAAGCAGGACTTTATTCCACTCCCCCAGATGGGCCCTCATTATGTAGCATTGGTTGTCCTGGAATTTGCTCTATAGCCCTGGCTAGCCTGGAACACACAGAGATCTGCATTCTTTGTTTTCCAATTGCTTGGACTAATGGTGTGTACAACCACACCCAGCAAAACAGGGATGATCTCCATTTTCATCCTTGTACCCTGTGTTCTAGTCAAACTAAACTGTTTATTGGTCCCTGACAATATTATTTTTTCTTGAGAAAAAGAGTCTTAGTATATTGTTCAGTACATAGTAACTGAACAGCAGCTCAAACTCCTAAGTTCAACTCTCCACCCTGCCTCGGCTATCTGAGTAGCTTTGGCTACAGATGTATGCTGCCACTCTGGTTGCTTTATTTTGATTTTTCCTCATCGTATTCCTTATGCCTGAAATGCCCCGTCTTCCGCCACCTCTGTCTGTTAAAATCCCGCCTATCCTTCAAGATTCATCACTGTACCCTGACCACAGTAGATGCTCAATATGTCTTTGTTGTGGTAAATCTCTGAACTGTCATTTCTTCTTTTTCCCTTTGACACCTAATTTATTTAGTGATGATGTCTAATTCAGTGATTGCTGCCTTTCCCTTGTCCTTTTCCCCACTTCTTCCTATTAAGAACACAGATTTAGATAATAGCAGAATTAAAGAAAGCTGAGAGAGACCCCTCAAGAAATAAAGAAGGAAAGCAGAGGTAGCATAAGTGACTTCCATGGAACTAAAGCTAAGGAAACCAAGAAAGATGTACTGTGGCCTTTCTGTTGTTATGATAAAGCACCAAGACCAAAGCAAACTTACAGAAGAAAGAGTTTCTTTTGGTTTACAGTTCCAGAGGGGTAACTGTCCATTATGGTGGAGAAGCATGGAAGCAAGCAGTGGGCATAACGACAGGAGTAGGAAGCTGAGATATGATTCTTTCATCTGTTGAAAAGAAGCAAAGAAAATGAACTAGACGTGGGGCAGGGCTATGAACTTTCAGAGCCCACCCCCCAATAATACACTTCTTTCATCAAGACTGCACTTCCTATACCCTACAAACAGCACCAAAGTATTCAAATCCCTGAGTCTATGGAGACTATTTCACATTTCAGCCATCATATTCTGACATGAAGGGAAACCAGAGTAAAGCTGGTCCTCAAAATTCCGTCTGAGAACAAGTGAAATCAGATTAGGCAGCCTAGCTATACATACATCTTTATGAATATATCCTTTGTGACACATTCAGAAAACAGTGCCAAGGTTTTTAATGAGTCACAGCTACTTCCTAGACAGAAAAAGATCCAAGAACACGAGCACCCTCTCTTTGTCTACATCCCTTTACTCTTCAGTGTCCTTCTCATCCTCTCTTTCAATAGCATGAACTTTGAACAGCTATAAATCATAGCCACCATGGAGACAGCAACGAAACAATGAGCATGACCCAGGGAAAGAATACTACCAGAATGAGGGTCAGGAAATTGGGGTATTATATTTGGGACAGATTTGATGGAGTATTGAGATGGTGTATAAAGGAGTAGTATATACTGAGACTGGTTCTGGGGGGGAAGCAGCTATCAAAGCTAAAATTTGGAGCTAGGGAAGAATGAACGTCCAAGCTCAATACAGAGAGACATAATAGTTTAGTTTTCACACAATGGATGGAAGATAGTAGCTTGCTCAACTGGAAATATGTTAGAGTTTAAGTACTGGTACTACTGTGTTATGTTCAAAATATCTGCAAGGTGAATCTCACATGAACCTACATAGAGCTGTGTACCAGTGAGTGAGGGTAAACAGTAGATACTTTCCAGACAGAATCAGGCTTTGTGTCTTAAACTCTTTGTGTCTATGGAAAGAAAACTGTGAGATAAAAACGTTTGATTTTGGTGACTGTCACATTTAAAGCACACCATAGTTTTCTTGAAGAGGCCTCCCAATAAGTACATAATGTTAAAAACAAAAATGCCAAACATTATAGAATCTTGATTCAACACCGTGTACTGATTAGAAATCCAGTTTTCAGTCCTAGCTTTGCTACACCCTTGGTTTATAGCTATGAAACACTTTACCCTCATCCACTTTTTCCTCATTAAAATGCTACCATATCCTTCTTTGTGAGAGTGCTATAGTACCAATACATACGAAATTGTCTGGCAAGAAGCAATCATTCATTCAATTATGAGGCCAGGGAAACAATTCAGTTGGTAAACTGCTTGCTGTGCAAACATGAAGACTTGAATATGATCCCCAGGACCCATGGAGAAAATCTGGGTAGGGTGGTGTGGACTTGTAACCCCAGTGCTGAGGAGGCAGAGACCGGCAGATTTCTGGGGTTCCCTGACTAGCCAGCCTGATTGGTGAGCACCAGGAAAATGAGTCTTCTTTCTTAAAAGGCAACATGGATGGCCCCTGATGAACAAAATCCCAAGTTGGCCCATGGTCTTCACAAGCGTGTACACAACACATGTATGTGCCCTCGCACACAAGCATGCACCTCTCCTGCACACACACACACACACACACACACACACACACACAAATTATAGTTTTCTTAGTCTATGAATAAAATGGTGATATCACCACCTTATTTTCTTATGTTAACTGGACCTGATTAGAGAGAAAAAGGAAATGGCTATGAAATGGTTTGAAAAGTTAAAGATAATATAAAATTATAAAAACTATAGGTTGCCTTAATGTCAGTGAATTCCTACAGTAGCCTACAAAGTCATGAATTCTACCTCCTCCCCAATCAGGGAACATTTACAATTCTTAGTCTGTAGCAGACCTGGTAATCTGGAAGATATGAATCTACTGAGCTGGTGGTGTGTTGCTCAGTAGTACAGCACTTTCTTAGCATGTGTAAGGCCTGCAGTTCTATATCCATGGAGAAGTGCACGCCTACAGTCCTAGGACTTTATGGGCTGATGCAGGAGAGTCATTGTAAGTATGAAGCAAACATGGGTTATAGAGTGAGGCTCTGTCTCACCTTCATGACCCCCCCCCCTCAAAGAGGCAGGGAACTCTGTCTTTTGGCTTATTGATTTTCATATTACATTGGTTCTCAAGTTCATTGTTCTTTTTTCCCCTTTCTCCTGTTTCCCGCTGGCTTCATACCCTCTGTGATGGCAGCAAACTCTGGAGATGAACCTCACCAACCTGGTTAAGCGCAACAGCGAACTAGAAAATCAAATGGCCAAACTAATACAGATCTGCCAGCAGGTTGAGGTAGGTAACGGTAATATTTGTAATTCTTTCGTTGGATCTGAACTGGATCGTCTTTGGAGGAACTTCAATTTTGCCAGCCTGTAGCCCAGTCATTTGGGGCCAAGGACTGGTAGTATAGATGATCTCATGCCTTTAGGAATTTTATTCAAAGAAAGGTCACTGATATGGATGATTTTTAGAACTAGGTGATGGTGATGGTTTATGGGGAACAACAGATGAAGAGTAACTCCCTTCTTTCCACACAGTTGATGGTACAAGAATCATATAGAAAGTGATTCCTCATCAAAATGGATGTTATCACTTAAAAAATCAATCATTACTGGTCAATTTGGGATCATGAATCCTTAGGATGGGGCTATGTTCATTCAATACGACGTTCTGATCATCACTGCTTCCTCCCTTTCTAGCTTATTTTTTCTTCATCCCACAGCCCTGGGCCTAGCTATATCCTCACTCATTATCTTTTCACTTATTTTTGATTCCCCTACCTAGTCTTTTTGTAGTCAACAAATAATGCCTATGATTAAATTGTCTGTGAATTATGAACTGTGTAATTCTGTATAAGTATGAGGTTTATAACTATTATCAGCATTGAATATTAAAAGTGCTTAGAAGGGGAGTTCAGTGTTCCTTGGCACAGTAGAATAAAAGAAAGGTGTTATTCTTTCTTCTTTCTCTTAAAAGCATATACAAAACTCCACATCTATCATTTTGCTTTGTGTGGGTTTATAGAATAACTGATAATAATACTTAAAATCTAAATACAGACCAATAAAATAGAGGATTTGTCATGGGCAGTGATTGGGTAATTTTTTCCTGATTCTATATAGAGTTTTATAATCCACTCTTAATCTTACTTGTATGACAGATAAGTATCAGAGATCATGTTTGTTTTGTTTTAAATGATAAAATAATTTTATCATGATCCCAGTCCGTGGTTCCTGTTTAAGACCAAAGAATATCTCCTAAGGCAATAAGTAATCCTACATCCCCCAACTGATTGATATTCTTAAAGTTTTTGGCTTCTTCTAGTATAGCGAACATACTTAAATGATGAACATATGCTAGTAATAAAATCCCTGCTGGGCACTAATCTAGGTAGAGTCCATGGGGTACTGGTTAAACTCACATGTGAAACTATAGAATGGGATGTTGTGGGTGTAGGGAGAAGCATAAAAAAAAAAGAGAAGAAGCATTGGAGTGTTGGAAAACTGAATTCCTGACTTGCCTCTTCTATGAAATAAGTGCTTGCATGAGGGTAAGTAGGTTAGGACCCTGACAGTGTCCTTACCTATAAAATGTCAGGTTGAACTGACACCACGCTTTTGGCTTCTTTTCCAGATTTCGCAAGTCATGGCTCTGTCAATGTCTTTTTATTTTGTTCTTTTTCTCTACGGTCTCACCCTTTCCGAGAAGGAAAAAACAAAGTAGAAAGTTATTATTTCTGAGTAGTTTTCAGCCAATCGGAATCCCTCTGCGTTCCATTTTTATCAATGCTTCTGATTATGCTGTCAGATTACAGTGTAAGAAATCTACAGTGTCGAGGGGACAAGAGAGGATTGTAAGCAGAAAATTGGATGAGGGATCCCTCAGTTTAGAATTTGCATGATTAACAGGGGAGTAACAGATAATAGTGAATAAAATATGATTAAAAAATAAAACTGTCCTTGCATTTGTTCTAATCAAAAGACTATTAAGTACAGAGAAAGTAATAAGGAAAAAAGCAAAGTTGTAGTTTATCCCTTTGCTCTTTCATGTTAGAATCTCTTTTCCTGATCCCTGGGAAATTTATCATCCTGGCCAGCCTCGCCTAAGCATAGCACACTTTCAACCTTTCATAGGCCATTCTGGAAACCAGTTCTTTTTATTACTTGCTCTGTTCTTTTGAAGTGGTAGCAGCAGGCCTCATAAAATAATCCACCATTGTGTTAGTAGGGGAAGATGCACTCTGGCCTTTGGATAACAGGTGAGTTTTCTTTCTTTGGGTGCTGGGGCAAATGCTAGGCAAGTGTTTTATACCAGGGAGCAATATCATAGCCCAAGAAGTGGGCTATGATGCAAAGTTCCAAAGTAGCTTTCTGAAGTTAGCACTCAGAAGTTAACCTGTGCCTTGAGGAAGAAGTGCTAGCACTACCATGCATAAATAAAGTAAGTGGAAATCCCATAGCGATCCAGCAAAGTAGCTATTTAAATAGCACCCTTAGGGATGCTTGTTAAATATCATTATGTGAGCCACTGTCTGCTCTGGCTACACAAAAGAGCAGCTTTTGCTACTAGCTTTTAATGTATGGCATCATGCTAGGTACAGGAAAATAGCTTAGGCATCCTATCTGCACACAGAATGGCTCACACACTGTAAAAATCCCCTCTGGTGTGGTTACACCTGTACAGGGGCTATAGATAATGGAATAGAAACATTAACTGGGAACCAACAAAGAGCAGTGAGACAATCTAAGAGTGTTGAACATGATTCTGTAGTTTAGGAGTTAATAATGTATAGTCCACTCAGTTTAGGATTCTCTCCTGAGTGAAGTTAGGAGGGTGGTAACGAAGTGGCAGCGAGTCTGGCAGGAGTTTGGGGAAAGGGTTTGTGGGTGAATGTAATTAAAATCTATTGTGTAAATTCTCAACACATTCATATTTTTTAAGATCTTGTCCTGAACAGGGCCCCTCTAGGATGGTTTCTGGAGTTCATGGCTGTTCTTTATGACATCATCTTTTTCTGAAAGCTTAAGAGATAGGCCCTCACCTTCCCCTTTAATAATAGGGTGCATGCAGGCTGTCTATTATACTCATTCAACACAGAGCTGTATGTCCAAAAGGCTTCAGGACAAGCCCCGGGATTAATAATGCAGTAAAGAAGGGACTTGAGAGTTCAACAACACTTGTAAGTACTTTATACAATGAAATAAATAGTAGGATAATGCTAATTATGAGAGCCAGACACTGAATGGTGTCTGGATTCCCCCCCCCCCCATTTTTATCTCATCTAGATTTGTCTGTAGAGAATGACTACTATATTCACAGTGTAATTCAAGCACTTCGCATTGGGCAGTGGTGGAAGATGCCAGCTACAACGCTTTGGCAAGAACAGGAATAGGTTATATTCCTGCCAAACCTGTTCCCCTTCCTTATTGTTTGGGAGTGTTTTTGTCACAGACCGACTTCTCATAAAGAGTCCATAAATACTGCCTCCCATTCTAGTTGTCCTCTGTTCTCTATTCTCCTCAGAAAGTAAACAAAGCTGGGCTCTTCCTATTATTACAGAGACAGACATTAAGATCACTGCAGGATTATTAGATGAATTCTGTGTATCTTACACTTGAGGCTCAGCTAGTAGAATCCCCAGAATAGGTGGTTGAAAATCATTTCATTTGGAGCTGGAGAACACAGGAAAGAGCTCAGTGCAGGCCCATAGCTCTCCTTTAATCTGGCTAAGGAAGGGCATGCTTTGACCTTGATACTCTGGCCACTTGAACTCTATATTTAGTTCTTTGTCCTGGCTCATCAAGCATCCTTTGTTTATTTTTTCCAAAGGAAATCTCTGTATAACGCATAGCTAAGGAAAAATGTATACCAACAGATGGTTGCTTCCTTTTGGCTTCCAAGACGCCACGGTTTTGTGAATAATAGGCATTCCTGAAAATTTGCCAGGGAAGGAAAATAGTTAACTACGTAGTAATCAGTGCGTCAACAGTGTTTCTTGAGCATACACTATGTACTCGGTGTGCTGAAAGGTTTAGAGAATACAAAAGAAGCATGTGACAGGCGGCTGATGATCTCCAGGAACTTATTGACTGGCTAGGGAAAGCAGAGCCTCTAGCAAGAAAAGAAGAGCAGCGTGCAGTGTAGGGAGTACAAATGAGGGTAGCAGAATCCCCTCTCCCTTTGTTTACTTCTGTTCAGAGCTTTCAGACCCTGAGCACATTACACAAACAAACAAACAACACTTTGCTGAATATTTTGGCTGCCATTCTCTTTTATTCCTCTCCCAAACTGCTACACTACAAGGGCCAATCCACCTCAGAAGCTCTGTGGGCAAGTTGATACCATCTGGCTCTTCTCAAGCCTTTTGTAGGGCTGGACATCACTGCCCTGTCCACGAGGAAGAAACAAAAGCGATGAAGAGACAGCCTCTGGGTGGCGCGGGAGGGGAGCCTCCCTTACATCGAGAAATTTAAGCTTTATGTCTCTTACCAGTTCTTAGCTCCAATTATTTTTGAATATCTTCTCTTTGTTCTTGAAAGTTTAGGTGGCTTTTTGTTCTTCATTTCTGTTTCTGTTACTTGGGTGCTTGGTTTAGGGTGGGCAAAAGTATGTTTAACAGGAGTCTAACCATTTCTTTGAGTGGAAAAAAAATGGATATTTTAAAGGAAATTAATTTTTAAGAGCTCTGCAATCATGGTTTCAAAAGTGATCCTTAAATACATAAGGTGGTTGAGCTAGAATTAAGAATAGAATCTAAACCATTTGAACGCACACACCGAGGACATAATAAAAATGAATGAGTAATTACAGTGAAGTGAGTCCAATCAGGGGATTTTTTTTAATGAGAAAATGCATTTCAGCTAAATGCCGAAGGAGGAAAAATAACCCTCAAGTGGTAGGCAACAGAGATATTAATGAAGGTGAAAATGTCAGCTCGCAGGGGAAAAGTGTTACTCTATGCTCTGGGTGTATAACAATAAATAGAAAATGGTTCCTGCCTCCGAGGAACTTGCAGATTGGCCGAGAAGCTGTCAGACAAAGTAGCAAATCGAATGTGAAGGAATCCTTGTTGTAATGAAGACAAATGCAAGATGACAGGCTGGCTGGCACGGAGGAAGAAACATCTAGGTGTGCTCGGGGGACTTAGAAAAGAATGCAGAGTGGAAATGAAGGTGGAGTTATCTCGAAAGTGAATCAACTTTTGCCAACGAAAAGGAGATAAATGATTTAAGGGGCTGCATGGAGGAATATAAAGAGGTGACCGGCATAGAGATATTGAGGGGACTAGAAGAAATTTGATTCCACCAAATCTAAAATTTGAGAATCATTGCAAGAGGCAAGTCTGGAGAAATAGCTTAGACCCAGAAAATGATGGACTTCGCATGCCATGGGTAGATAAACTCCAGACTTTATCCTAAGGAGTCTAAGGATCTACAGAATGACTTTAAGCAGATGACTAGCTTGATAAAAAATCTGTGCTTAGAAAAATCGTCAAGACTGAGATGGTAAATGGAGCAGGTTTACAGGCCACAACTGAAGACAAAAAGACTACATAGATTTTACTGATACTGGGAAAGTCTATTGCCATACCACCTTGAATCTGCAGATCTCATTCAATACAGGGAAAAGTGGAGGGCCTTCTGGAGTAAGTGACAGTAAGCTTAGGGAGGAAGGGATAAAATTAAAATGTTTCTATAAGGTAGAGTTATGTAACTTGGTGATGCTATGAGTGACTGTGTATAAGGTAGTTCTAAGATAATCCACTGGTTTATTTCTTCCTTCACTGAATGAACACATCTATTGCTTTTAACTGGATGAGGAAATACAGGAGTTCTTTTTTAGACATTGGTGGTTTGTTGTGTTTGGATTAGAAAGTCAGATAGGAAATGCCTGGTAAGCAGCAGCTGGCTGAATATGGGATATCAGGAGAGAAGAGAAAAGCCGTCAGAGACAGAGACTCAAAATGTCAAGGAAAAAGAAACCTTCACTGTGTGGAAGATTTGACAGAATCCACTGTTACAGATACATCAAAAAAGACACTAATGGCCTTTGGGAGAGAAAGGAGTATGCAGAGAAGAGGATGACAGATAGATTCAGAGAGGTCAAGGAGAAAGCAAACTGTTAGGAAATGCAACCTGTAAGAAGCTTGATCATGATAATGAAGGAAGAAATGGGCAGGCAGTTATTATTCTTTTGCATGCAGAGTAATTGGATGCATAGACATATGCAATCTTTTAGCTGTTTATTGTTCTTCTTCTGTGCAATAACAATAGGAATCAGTAGATCCACTGCCTCCATCCACGCATGTTCCACTTCCCTTCCCTATGGCATCCAGTCACTCTTCGCACACAGGACTATCTTGCCCAGCTTCAAAGCCTTGAGTTTTACAACTTGCTTCTCCTAGAAGTGGTTGTGTAGGTTCTGGATTGCAGGATGCTATGGTAGCTTAGGAGCTGAATAGACTGAAGTTTGACAGTAGCATAATGTTAGGACAGATAGCTTGTCGGAGCCTCCGTTTCATCATCTATAATTTGTATTGATGCCTTGAAAGGTAGGGTAATTCAGATAAAGCACCCACGACTGTGCCTGGTATAAGGCCAAAGCTCCATAGTGGCTAGTGGCAGGAAGAGGACGAGAGAGAGAGAGAGAGAGAGAGAGAGAGAGAGAGAGAGAGAGAGAGAGAGAGAGAGAGAGAGAGAGAGAAAGAGAGAGAGAGAGGAGAGAGAGAGAGAGAGAGAGAGAGAGAGAGAGAGAGAGAGAGATAGGTAGGAGCAATTGTCAACAGTAGTGATCACCTTAGAGTACCACACATACTCTTAGAGATTCCTCGCCTTGACCTTAGGAGTGGCAGAGAAGTATTTGTCTCCATCTATGAGGCACAGGAGAAGGTCGACAATTGCAAAATGCTTACAACTAATTTCAAGCTCAGCAAGTATATGCCAGAGCTTCCCTTGGGAGGACATAGCAGTAATGAAATTCTAACATCTAAAACCTGGGTATCTCAGTCCCATGGCTCTTTTAATAAACTGCAAGTAACGTTTGCACTAACATTTTATGCTCAGTGAGCAGACGCTTTTCAGCTTTTATCTGATAGGTGAAAGTTCACTGTCATTCTACCCAGAATAACTAAAGGATTCTTTCCATTGATACTTAAATAAACTTGTCTATTACCCCTGTACAAATTCCTCTAGATTACTGACTCTAAGGAACGGCAAAATAAAGTTTTAGAGAAGAACACACACTTTCAGATTCAGCAGTTGAAAAGGACAAGGAGTTCTTTGGGATTTAGTGTTTGGTAGAGAAAATGTTCAGTGGGTATTTTTATAAAAGAAAACCATACTTGATAGCTCCCAAGAAGAGGGACTTAGGGCTACCAGTGCCTTGTGAGAATGAAATACCCATTTTGAAATCACTGTGGAATTATAGGTGGAGAAAATAGTTTCCACGAACAATGGAAAATAAGTGCATACTGACCTAGTCGGTCTATTCAGCAGTGACTAATTCAGAGTATCACATTCAATCGTATTAAGTATATAGCAATTGACATTTAATACAGATGGAGAATCTAAATCTATTGTGCAATCTGAAGTGTGGGCACAACCTATTTTTATAATACAAAAAGAAAACACTTTATAATTTTCAGACACATAATGCATTCAATCCTTCTTCAAAACTACTTTGTGACAAGCCTTGAAATATTGGAGTAAAATAACATTTTTGAGCAAGTTAACTGTTGCAGTGGAAATATTTAGAGGGTATAGATACTTGATGAGGTTTAAGGATAAGATGAATTCACATTAATGTTTTTCCCCACTCCCATATCTGTTGGACAGGTAAAATTTCAAGTGTGGTCATGCCATCTTAGTCAAAATGATCCATATAGGCATACATTTTCATTCTGTTCTAATATACTCCTTTGATATGACAAACTTCATATTGTGGCTCCGTTTCCAATTTGTTTACTGTCCTCTTCTATTTCCCATTACTCAGTATCAAAATATCAGAGCCCACTAAATGACTAGCAGACCCTTCCTGCTTGCTTAACTCTTTGTAGTTACAACACTAGCAATTCAGCTAAAGACCTAGCCAATCTATCTTGTACCCTTGAATACCTCTAGCTCTTCTTATATCATCTCGACCTAAAGGGAAAAATTACTTTGGCCTAAAATGAAGACAACAATCATGCACACACAGCTGATGAGACATCCTCTTTTTTTTTCTTTTTTCTTTTTTTTTAATCTCCGTTTTTCAAGAGAAGTCTAGCTGCATGGTATACTTAGCAGGGACTGAGAGGAGAATCACATTTGAATAATTTATTCTTGGCATTGTGCTAGAGGAATTCTTGTTTGCATTCTCGGTGTTTGAGAGAACCTTGTAATAGAGTAGGCCACGTCCTCCTTTTCAACAATGAACCCAAGGGTCAGAGGAATGAGATGCCTTACTCAAGGTCACATGCACAGTAAGCCAAGATGCAGTTCTAAATCTCCAGCTCCAAAGCTTC